>NW_024962264.1:1104933-1423064 GCF_019238085.1 Lagopus leucura
AAAAAGTAGAGAAATTAAAGATGACTCAATTTTTTTCTTTTTTTTTTTCTTTTAGAGGGAGATCAAACTTGCTCTTATCTAATGTATCTAAGTTTTCTGTAATTGTTCAACGATTCATACTTTTATGTTTATATTTATGATCATGTTTGTATTGTTACTGACCTACAATATTTTGAATGGAATGGTAACAAAGTTGTACATACATGCACTTGAAAGTCATTACGTACTTCAGTAATAAGAAGTTTCAAAATTATGAAATGCCTGTGTGATATAAATACCATTACAATTTGCAAATTTTTCAGATCAGCTTTGACTCAATGGTATAGTTGAAGCCAAATTTAACTAACATGCTATTTTGCACGTGTACTGCTAATTTAAAATGCTGCCATCAATGACAGCTGCTTTGCAAACAGGTGATAGTTCATGAAGAGCAGAAAAATACACTCCCTAATTTATTGTTCTCTGCTTCACTGACAGTCTGTAAGATAAATTAGATTTTCCAATTACCTTCAGGTAAAGCAGTGACATTTTCTGTTATCCTTTAAGCACTTAGAGCAGATGAAGAACAAAGAAGTCAATAAGCAGCAGTAGCTATGCCATCCAATATGTAATTACCAGTGCAGTATTTGAAAGTACAGTGCTACTCTATTTTCTAAATTTTCCATCTAATGGCAGATTTTATGGGCTTTTAAATTTTAAGTGGCTATTGAGTGGTGGCCATTACGAAGAAAGAAGATCACTTCCTGAAATTTAGCCATTTTTTCTGTGTTTGAAAGTACTTTCTGAAACACAGATCCAGAACGCTGAATATTTTCCTGCTGCTAAGCACTGCTAGCTGTAGTCTTCTAAATCATCTATCCTTCCCTCTACAGAATTTTCCAATTCTCTTCTGAACATACCATCTGCACATGAAGAGACCAGATCAGTAAAGCCAAGGCACAGCTGGAATTGAACTTGGCAAGGGATATGGAAATTAACAAGAGACTCTACGGGTACTATGATCAGAAGAGACAGATCAAGGAGAGTGTACAGCCTCATGTAAATTAAAAGGAAGAACTAGATACAGCAAACATGGAGAAGGCTGACATTATCCAGTTCCTTGCCTCAGTCTTCATGGGCAGTCAGATTTCTCACATCTGTCATATCCCTGAACCTCTAGGCAGAGGTCAGGATAGCGAAGTTCCCTCCACTGTAAGAACAGAGTAAGTTCAAGACTATCTCATGAAACTAAATGTGTAGAAATCTATGGGGCTGGACAACATACATTACAGGGTCCAGAAGGAAATGAGCGATGTCGTTACCAAGCCACACACCATCATATCTGAAAAGTCATGGTTGTCATGTGAAGTCCCCAGTGACTGGAAAAAGGAAAACATCTGTCTGCTTTTTAATAAAGGGAAAAAATGAAGAGTTGGGAAACTACAGGCTAGTGAGCCTCACCTCTGTGCCTGGGAAGTTCACAGCTCTCCAGGGAGTTATGTTAAGGTGCATGCAAGACAAGGAGGTGATCCAAGATGGCCAGTTCAGCTTCACCAAGGGAAGATCTTGCCCAAACAGTCCACTGGCCTTCTGTGATTGGGTGAAAGCATCTAGATAAAGATCTGAAGGGACTATGAAATTACTTTCCCAGTGATGAGCGAAAACACAGTCAGACACATGCAGAAAATCAGAGCCTCACAGCCTGTGGCAGTACACAGCGCCAAAACATTAATAATGAAGGGGAAATGGCACTAGGGTAATGTACAGTGATGATGAATAAGGCTCATCAGAAGTGTGATTTAACCCAATTTAATTGGAATTATATTCATTAGAAGGTGAATTTATATTGTTTGTACTTTTAGTATTTTTTCCATTCTTACTTTGTAATGATTATATGATGAACTCTGGTTAGATGCCTACAAAGTGAATTATATAGCTGGCAAAGGCAGCTGTCTGATTTCATCTCTGTGAAGTGCATAATAGAACACAATGGAGGAGATTCATTTAGTTCAAGTAATCTGTATGCAATGCACATCAGCAGCAAGATCATAGTGCCACAGTCAGTTTCTTGGCTAAGGATTATCAGACCGTATATCCTATATCAGGAAACATACTGAGCAAGTACTCATGCTGATTAAAGAAATATGCCATGAGACTGACAATTCTTGTTTCCAGATACTAACTTTTCCTCCCTCCTTAAGAGTCAGTCTTAAAGATGTATGTAGCAGCTACTTGATCTGTCAGAGCTGTTTTGCATCTTGGAATGACTACATTACCTGAGCATGAGAAGAGTGCCATTACTTAACAACTATGTTTTAAAGCATTTAGCAGCATGACATTGAAGATAAACCAGCTGCTCAACCTACTTGCATGAGAAATACGAGAAAACACAAAGAAGTGTTCCACAAATTAATTCTTTCTGTCTACCTATTTCAGCTGATACTCTTGCAGCTTTGATTTGAATTATCTGTTAAAAAATTAGGAGGACTGTGTGATCTTGCTGTCTATGCAGAAGGTGATGACTGAACTACAAGGATGAAAAGAAAGATTCTTTATTGTATTCAATTAATGGCCTGTCATCTATAGACTACTACAACTGTGGCATTCACAAGTACGCTGGATGTCTTCTCAAGTTTGAGAGTAGTCTGAGTCCAAACAGAGATCCTGGGCCGAATCAATTCATCTTTCCTTCTAGGCACTAGAAATACGTATTTATGGCCAATAAGCAGATTTTGCTGAAAGTGCACAGGAGACCCCTAAATAGCCTTGGCTAATGCAAAGATAAAGCACTGTTATGTACAATGTTCTTATCCTCATTTCTCGAGAATCTAATGCCCATACAGAAAAACAGCTACTTTTTGTAGGACAAAAACAAAAAAAGTTTTCTGTTCCTATGCGTGTGCAGAATCCAGATATAAGAAATACTGTCTGACTGACTCTGAGAGCTGACACTCTGAAAATGGGATTAGGAGAATGAAAAGTATGAGACCTTTTATCTTTGTAACCGTGAGAAATACTGTTAATAGTCACTTCAGATACAACAGAGTGAATGTTCTAAATGCTCCCCCTTGGATTATACAAATAAAATATGGCTCAGTGCTTTTAATTGACATTCTGTTCTCGCTGCTGCTGTTACTGGAGAAAGTTGTACTATAGGCAGTGTTTCCAAAAGCTGGATAAACGTATTTGCACTCTATGTTTTAAACTGTTATCATCAGGACATTATGCCACACCAACTCTGACAGTCCATTATCACACTGGTTCTTTTTACTCTGTTTTTGTCCAGGGAACAAAGCGTGGAGGAGGCAGAGTACATACACTTTTCCTCACTTACAATTACATTTCTATCTGCATGATCAAAAATGTAACCATATAGCACAAGTTACAGCATTGCTTAAAGAAATTTATTATTAATAGTTATTACTAACAGTAATAACAGCAACACACACTACAGCATAGAGATAGAATGTAACCAAAGAAATCTTCAATCTATGTTTACATATTGCAAATTATATGAATAAATATAGCAGAAAAAAGCAGAAGTGAGTTGGTGGAGTAGATATTAAGAGATTATTTAAATTACATTGATTGGTGTTTTACTCTCTTTTGTGTAGTATTTTGTTCAAAATTGATTTCAAGATTATTACTTTTTGAAGCTGACTTGCTTTTCTAACAATAAGTAGATCTTGTGAATTATATTCATAGAGTCATAGAATCACCGAGTTTGTAAAAGACCTCTATGATCATCCAGTCCAACCATCCACCTTTCACCAATATTTCCCTCCTAAAGAATGTTCCTCAGTACAAAATCTAAACATTTATTGAACACCTTCAGGGTCGGTGACTCCATCACCTCCCTGATCAGCCCGTTCCAGTGCCTGACCACTCTCTCAGACAAGAAGTATTTACTAACATCCAATGGACGTTATCTGACCAAGCCACGAACTGCCAGTTTCTCCACAATATCGTGGGAGACAGTGTCAAAGGTTTTGCTGAAGTCTAGGTAGACTATGTCAACAACCCTTCTCTCATGCTGTATGGGAATCACAGCCTGAACCTCTGATTGACCACCTGAGGCAAGTAATAAGTCAGCCCTGGGAGCACAGGTGAAGGCAATTCTCCTGTGCTGCCAGAAGGGGTAGATCTTGGCTGCTCCTCTCCTTGACCCATTTAAGAGCTGACTGGTGGGGGGGGAAGGATTGCTTTTTGGAGTTTTCCAGTGAGTCCAGTATGAGGGTAAGCTTTCTATCTATTCTTTTTGGTGTAATAGCCTGCTTAGTCACACTCTTGTGTATTTTTTAATTATAGCATCTGTATATTCATTACATACTCATATACATATTCATTCATACACATGCCCCTGGCAGGTCGTTCAATCATAGAAGGAGATCAGGTTGGTCAGGAAGGACTTGCCTTTCATGGGCCTATGCTGGCGTGAACCCATTTGTAACATGTTTTAACTATGTCTACATTTAAGGCATTTGTTACTGTCTTTATTTTGTTTTATTTTGCTGCATTTCTGTAAATATAACTGTTAAACCAAGATTGCTTTAAATATCCAGACCCAAGTACCTGTGGTCGTTAAATAGGTTGCAAGTCTTCAGGTACAAGAGAAATGTCCTATGAACAGCAATGAAGTGTAACTGCTTATGTAATTGATGTAGTTGAAAAAAGGAATCTCTTTTAATTGTTCTTTTAGCAGGTAGCTCAAATGACAAATTAAAACAAGCCTCTGCTCATTAATGCAGATAAGGATTCTGAACTTCTATCAGAGCCCTCTTATATGTGATGTTGATGTAACAGTTGTTTCTGAAACATACAATTCAGTGATGTGTGAAAAAGAGAGGTATGACGACCCTTTTCACAACAGCTGTCAAATAGTGACTTTGTAACATTTAAATGCTTGAGTTTTCTTTGGAGAATCTGATGAGGATTGGAAAAAAAGAGTTTTTTTTTTTTTTTTTTTTTTTTTTTAAGCAAACTTTCAACTTTCTGAGGGCTAATCAATCCCTCGTGAAAAAGAACTGAGGGGGAGAAGAAATTTGATTCGATATGATAGGAATGTGCTAGAACAAATGCATATTTATAATTCTTTCTCCTTATTTTCTTTGTAAGCTTTTTTCCCTTTTTCTCTTGTTTTTGTTTTGGTCATCATGTAGAAAAATCTTACCTTAGACACAAGCACTCTTGTGATGTAATCATTGTGGAATGGGCCACAATGCAGAGAAAGCCTTAGGGACTGGCTTGCTTTCAAAAACTATAAAGAATTTCCTGGGATTTTTGATAGGTTCTTCCACCAGGAGTACTATGGTGTATTTAATTTGAATGTTTCAAGTTACATGTAATAAAATTTATTGCAGCAGATTGCACTGGGGAAATACAAGATGTGGGTAACTCAGAGGCTGAACACAATCCTATTTGAATCTGCTTTGTGATGACAGATTAAATCTTTACGTTTTCCTCATACTGGTATTATGTGTAGAGGGAGTACTGACCTTGTACTTGCACATACAAAGACTGCAGTAAAATACAAATTAGAGCATTGTTGCCCTAAGGATGAGATCTAGTACTGACAGCAAGAAGAGGTGAAGGAAAGGGAGATGAATACAAAATGTAGATCTGAGAGCTGATCTGTGCTTGCTGATTTTCTAATAAGGGTGAGGAACTCAATGACTGTTTCTGGAAGAGGCTCCACTGAACAATGACCACTCTTTCTAAGAGGTAAAAATTCTCACTTCCCAGACCTCTTCTCATATCAGAAAACTTAAAAAGCCAAGTAGTGCTTCAGTCTACTTTCTCAGCTTTTTTTTTTCTCACAGGGTTCTAGGATATACCTTTTTCATTTCTCACATTAATCATTATTAAAAACAGCATCAATCAACAAAGAAACAACAACAACAAAAAAAAGCCAGACAAATGCAAACCATTGTTGTTAAATCATTTGAACAAGTGAACGGGGCTTTGAAGAACAAAGTGACAGCAATCTCCTTGTTTTCTTTTACTGTGGCTTCACGTTGGCTAACATTAAAACTTTTCAAAACAAGTTTGCAATGTGGAGGAAATATTATTTTCATAGTCACGATTTAAGAAACCTGAAATACTGTAAGAAAAGTTATTACTTGTGTAATTTCAAATGTTACAGAAATGTAGAAATCTAGCTCAGATACTCAGGCTATAGCTCATGAAAAAGTGGTAGAAGTGAAAGTCAGGTATTTCTTATGCATGCCAAGAGAAATGTTTTAAGTCCAAACTTTAGCTTACTTACAGTGTTCTTATGTAGCTTCACCTTTTGCTTTGGTTGGTCATAAATTATATAGAAAGGTTATGAACTTCTGAAGCAAAATATTTCCGGAAATGGCATTTCATTATATGCACATAAACAAGTATAATGACTAATACCTCCACAAATACATAACTTTATTTGCATTTGTCTGTGCTGTAAGCACTATCTTTTTATTTATTAATCTCTAACTTTGAATGCTGTGCAGTAGCAGTTATACTGGTGACCCTCCAGGTGTCTGAGGGCTGCAATCAATTTCCATATGCATTTGCATAATTTTTACATCTCTTATGTCTATTTAAAATCCTGAGCTTTGAACATGTCATAGTGGGGGAAAATAAATAATAAAAAGCAACTTTTATCATCTTTGAAGGCTATTCTGTAAATTCTTAGCCTCTCTTGTACTCTTGCAGTAAATAAATTCAAAAGCAAAAAAGCTCAAGTGAGTGCTAGAAGAAGCTAGCTGTGGCAGTGGTAATGATGCTTTATGTCTTTCATTATTTTTCAGTTGTAGGTATTTTTCATCTGTCAAATTCTGCTTCAACTGTCTTTAGAGCAAAGTAGTTTTCCTCGCCTCTTCTAATGTCTTTCTTCCTCCTTATTCCTTTTGGTTTTCCTAGTACCTTTCTCATTTCTTGTTTCTGGTCTGCATTTCCCTCAAGGACATCCACTTAGAAAGAGTTTACTTGAAATAACAGGAATTTTTAAGGTATTTCTTCTTAATTGTAAAGAAAGCTGATTGCAGAAAGTTTTAAGTTTCAGCTGAATTCCTGTTTTGAAGAAAATCCTTAAATATCTTGGGTAATGTGTTCAAATTGAAAGGAATATGGATTATAATGCTATGTTGTGACTTAGTAAGAGACTGAATAGCTGTGAATGGTCTCCAAAAAAGCTAATACTGTTTATTTTAGAGACATTTCCAGAGCAGTATCAGCTTCAGTTTTTACACAATTGCAACTAGTATGCTTTCAGTTGAGTCCAATAGAAACAGAGCTAGAAATGAACTTGCATTAAACTTGCGCATGGGTGTCTCTCATTTTCTTTTTTTTAAAACATAAGTGCAAGAGAGTATAAGATAAAGAGGAGAAAAGATCAATTTATAAAAGGAGAAATGAAGAAGAGGAATTGTAAATCAGATAACAATGGTGAGTGAGAATAGCCAGAGACATGGCACTGTGTGAAATGAAGGAACTTCATAAAGAAACTTAATAAAGCATAAACTTAATAGTAAAGATGATTGTGGGTTTTTTTTCTATAGAAATTTCAGTGGCATTGTGAAGTGGCATGATGGATAAATTTATGAGTACATTGATCCCACTTGCTGGCTGACTTTAGTAGGCCTTACACCAGCTTTGAGAAATTCTGAAAAGTTTCCATCCCCACAGACAAGTTTATTAAGCACAAGAGAAGGCAATACCACTGTGCCATGTCAAGAACTAGATCTGGGTGTTTATGAGCTTCTAGGTGCATGATGCTTTGGGATTAATATAGCAGCCCTACAGAGAAGGATTTGGAGGTTCTGGTGGACAAGAAGCTGGATATGAGCCAGCAGCATGCATTTGCAGCCCACAAGGCTGACAGTATCATGCGTCAGTATCAAAAGAGTGCTGACCAACAGGGAGAAGGGAGGTGATTGTCCCCCTCTATTCTGCCCTTGTGACTCCCCATCTGCAATACTGCATCCATGCCTTGGGCTCCCAGTACAGGGAAAGTGTGGAGTGTTGGAGTGGGTCCAGAGGAGGGCCACAAAGATTATCAGAGGACTGGAGCACCTCTACATGAAGAAAAGTTGAAGGAACTGGATTTGTTTAGCTTGGAGAAGAGAAGACTCCAAGGAAACATTATTGGAGCCTTTCACTGCTTAAAGGGAGCTTATAGAAAGGATGGCAAACCAACTTTTTATATGGTCTGATAATGAAAGGACCAGAGAGTGTGGTTTTAATCTAAAAGAATGGAGACTTGGATTCGATTCCAGGAGGTAGTTTTTTTTGTTCAGAGTGGTGAAGCCCTGGTGCAGGCTTCCCAGAGAAGTGATGGATACTCTCAGTAATTTGCAGATAGCATCAGGCTGGGAGGAACTGTTCATTTGCCTGAGGGTAGGAAGGCCTTACAGAGGGATCTGGACAGGCTGGATAGCAAAGGTGTGACTGAATTTTGCCACGCAGAGAAAGATGGCACACAATGACATTCATCATTGCTTGCTGAACGTTTATGGAGACCAAACAGTAAATGTGAGTACAGGGGTCAGTGGTGCATTTCAGCAGTGGGTAGTGACAATGGGTTACCTCCACTGGTGCAGATTTTTACACGCATAGCTCTTGTTTATTGCAGGCTCTTGTTTATTGCTGGGAAATGCATAGCTGATGGTGGTGAGTGTGTTGAAAAACAAGGATTTTTAGCTCAGGTTTTGTTCTATTAAGTGTTGTTCTTGAGCTCTTTGTATCTGTTGCAATTTCCATGGAAATAAATGGGAGGTATTACTTTTGAAGCAACCTACACATTGTAATATATTTTTTTTAATCAAAACTCTTCAAGAAGGTTTAGCTTTTTACTGTACTGTTAAGCTAAACATCAGTCTTGTTGCAGTCAGTTCAAAGCAGACAGTACTGATTTGGGATAAAAATTAAACATTGCTGAAAATGAAGTTCAAGTAATTGTGTTTTTGACAGCAAGTTCCATTTTTTCTTCTCTCACCTCATATATCTAATTATGGGGGGACAGAATTATGTACACTTTTTGTGTACATTCTTGTCAGTGTCCCTTTAAGTTGTGAGGATGTGCAGAGCAGTTAGGAATGCGAGATACTGTAGGGTACCAAGTGTGTGATGTGATGTTGCTAAGCAACATCCTTTGTTTTAAACAAACTTCATAGAGCTGGCAGCAGCTGTTAGAGATCTTGGCTTCTGACAGCAACACAGACTTCAAAAGGACCTAGAGCAAAGAACCTCCAAAACGAGCCATAATATAAAAAGCAATACTGTGGTGCTAGAAAATGTGAGGACCTATTTGTTAAGATAGCAGATACTGGAAAATTCTAACAGATAACGGTGAGATATTCTTGTGACAACTACTCATTTTGTTTAGTTGAATTTAAAAAATATATCTTTACATATCCATATTTCAGTTTCGTTTTTAGCAAGAATGCCTTTTGTAACTCTCAGTGGTAGCAACTGTCTTTGACTATATTGGAATAGCATTGTATGCCTGCAGTCAGGGAAAGAAAAAGTTAGCTTTAGGTTAGCTGTGCCCATGCACGTGTTTGCAGACTTTCCTTTTTTTCTTTATGTGTATTCTTACATCTCAGAAACAGAAGCGAGCTCCTGTTTGACAGTGTTACAGTCCATAAAAATAGGTGTAGGTGTAGCACACCAACCTGTCAAAACAGCAAAACTTTCAGACAGGAGCCAGTCCCCAAAGCTTCAATAGGAAGCCCAGATCTGTACTGAAATAACCCAAGACCTGTCAAAATTTTTCACATTAGAGGCAGATAAGTCTGTAAACAGTCTAGTAGTCTGGAAACACATCTGGAATGTGAAAAATTCAGAGTTCCTCCATGCCAGTTGTTTTCCTGTCTCCTGAGTGTTGAAAGCAAACCAGCATACATCCAGCAGCCAGGCAGTGCTGTGCTGCTGCTAATATTCATGTCTCTCAGTGCAGCAGTATTTCAGATGCAGCAACTTATTAGCTAGTCTGCCTTGCTATTGCATTATTCACACCCTGTGACAACACAAGTGAGATCAGCAACTCAGTGCCTGGTAATGTTCTCCTAGTTCCCATGTGAATGTTCTGACCATTGCATCACTGGCAGTGCCATGTTGTATCTCACGTCATTGTTCTGTTTTATCTATACCCATCAATAAAAGGCAGACTTCTCAGTCTGTCTAGTTAAAGCTGTCACTGGAAACTTCTCAGTTCTTGAGTTGCTCTCCCTGGTGTAAGGAATGTTTAAGGACATGGAATATGACTTTCTTCTTGCCCTGTAAATGAGCAGACAACAAAGTTTGATTGTACTGGATGTTAGTATTTTCTGTACTAGACACAGATCTACTTTCTTAGATCCCTTTCTATCTCCTTGTTTAGTTTTTAATTCCATCCTGTAGGGATTTATCTTTTTCAGGATAGACTTAGTCAAACTTGATCCTTGTCTGCTGAAAAAGTTTAGAATGTGAAAATGGCCATATTGGTTCAGTGCAGGGATCTGTGTAGCACGATATCCTGACCTAAAAGGGGCATGTGCTGGTGCCTTAAAGAGGAACAAAAAATAAAATGAGCAGAATGAGACTTTCTGAAGGAATTCTTCTGCTCTCTGACTAGACCTTTGTTCACAGGATTTCCTGAGCTCGATCCAACTTACGTATTTGTGTGTTTAGTATTGATATGGTTCTCTCTCTAGTAATTTTTAACACTTCTCCTTGCATTTTCTTCCTTCTAAACCACAATACTTTCTGCATCCACAATGTCTTCTGACTGGGAGTTGCACTGTTCAGCATAGCACTGTACATTAAATCACATCCTTCGGTTTGTTTCAGGCCTGTGTCTCTCAGTTGATCATTTTCTTTATTCATAGCCTCTGTTTATGTGGTCTAGTTCAGCTTTGTACCATTTCCATGCATTTTATGATTTTTAAGTTTTTAATTTTTTATCAAGTGGAATAGTTTTATGCTACCCACTTGCTCTTATGAAAAGCATTACTTCCCTTTGCTTGATTTCTTTGTAGTTCTTCTATATTCTTTCTTAGTTTCACACAGTTTTCAAGGGGATTAGAAGCATAATGTTTTTTGCTATCACTTAATGATGTGAGCTTTTTGTTTTCCTTTTTTAATAATTCCTAGCACTTGACTTTTTTATTACTGCCTAGCACAGAGTATTGTATACATAACAATATATATAAAATATAGTATTAACAAAAATACTATAACATAGTATTGATCTTGACAAATCATTATTTTCCATCAATAAGCCAGCTGATTAAAGAAACAATAATCCATTCTTCTCTACACTACGGATTTATTGCATTTTCACATTTTCAACATCAGTTTATCTAGCTGTTGATCCTTTTTTTTTTTCCCTGTACCATCATTACCTGAGAAATTTATTTTTATTATTTTTTTTAAATTAAATATTACTAAGGGAAAAGTAAAAGAGGTGGTTTGAATGCATTAGTCTGTCAATTCTCACCTGTGAAGCAGAAATTTACCTAGTGATACCAACCTGAAGGCACTAATTTAACGTGCAGTCTCTGAGGGAATGTTACAGATTATTTGAACATCTGCTTTGAGAACCTATGTGAAAAATATCCATGCATGATATAATAGGAGTATCTCTGCTGTGTGCCGGAGAGCACTGATAATACTGCTGGCACAAGCAGAGGTAGTAAAAAGCTTTTAGGGGTTACCCGGGGCATTTTGTTGCATAAAATATGTAATTTTACATTTTCATAGTTGTACTTTGGTGAAAACAGTGGTATTCTACACATGAAATTGTAGGGGGCAAATAATCACTGTGAGCTGTCTGGAAAAGAAGACACTTTAACCTTGTTATCTGGGATTCTTTGTTCTCATATTTTTTATCTTTTTCTTTTTTTTTTTTTTTTTTTGGCCAAAAAAATCAAAGACTGGCAGTGTTATGGCTGTGAAAAGCCTATCATTTTGCTTAAAGCATGAACAGCATTATGCATGTAGTACTAAATTGGCAGGAAAGAGGTCTGAATTCACATATCTTTTTATTGTATTGAATGTCCAAATAACGAACATCGTTTTCTACACTGTTTGGAAACATCTGGACTTCTTTCCTCAGCAAAGCTTTCAATACATTCAATCCTTTCTGTGGGATGGCATACTTTCTGCATACATGCAAATCCTGCTTAATGTAGAAGTAACCATGTGAATAAACCACCCTGTTTCCTCAGCTTATGAGCTACTTGTATGAATGTCCAAACTCAGATTTAACACTGACTTCAGAAAGAACATTTGCAGCACATATACAACACAGTGCTTTGTAGAATCAAGTCAATTAGAAAAAATCTGGGTAACCTGTAGTTAACTGCTAGCAAGTTGTAATTCTATACTCTTGAGTACTTGCCTTTTGTATCATAATAATGAAAAAAAAAAAAATGGATATGTTCACCATTATGTACCTTGTTTGTACACTGCAATGAAAACTTTAAAATGTTAAGCCCAGTCATTGTCATACAATAGGGGAAAAAAGGAACATGCCAGAACTTAATCATATTTCAACGTTGTTTTTAAAGCCTTATGGCTACAGCTGTTTGAGGCATGCGCATCCAATCTTTTGGCTTGCCTGGGCTGTGCTGAGTGAAGAGGAACCGTCTTGGGCCATGGATATAAGATGTAATATCTTTTAATGCATACAATAAAAATATTTTAAAAATACATATTTTCAAACATAGCAACAAAACTAATGGGGTATTTGACCTCATTTTTGTGAAATTAATGCATCAGTCTGGTTCAGTGGAAAGGTTGCGATTCTCAAGGAGCTTGTCAGAGATTTTTTTTTATTAAACTTTACTCTTCCTATACTTTATTCTTGAAAACAGTTGTTCAAAAATGTACATACTGTACTGCCCAAAAGTGGTGACATAAATAAGACATGATTATAAAGTAAGGAATTTCTTCCTTTGGTAAGAGGCTTTAAAGAGTCTAGTAATTGGTGATCAGATATTTCTTTGAGTTGAATATCTGATTGCAAGTCTATACATCGAAAATTGATAGCTAATGTGCTTATCTTAACTGAAATTGAATCATAAATATAGTGAAAAATTGGCATTTTAAGTCGTCTTGAAATCTATTTTCAAATGCCTTTGCCAAAATGGAAAACACAACTGCATATTTTTTTTACTCTTCACGGGACTGTTTATCAAAATGCATGAAATTATTTGCTATAACTTGAGCTGGCACTGCACTGCACCCTCTCTGTCTCCTGGTTTCAATCCAGATGGCATTAATAGCACAGCAGTGTGTGGTTGTCACTAAGTGATGGGAATGGACACAGGGCCAGGCTGGGCCTCTTGGCAGGGCAGAGCCCCCACCACAATAGTGTGTGGCAGGAAGCAGCTGCAGGGCAGGTTGGTCATGCCTGGTTTAAGGTGATTTCCTCATAAACATTACTAATACTAATGCCCAGAAGTATGTAAATTAACATCAAACGATAGAACCGTATTTGGCTCAGTTATGTTCCATTCCTCAAAATGCCATCCCTGAGGGAACAGCTTTTTTCAGCTTGCCAGTTAAATCAAGAAAGAAACATCAAAGGAACGAATCTGTAGTTACAGCAAAGCCATAGAAGTAATGTTATATTTACATATTACTGTTTACAACCTACAGCAAAAGTGATGAAATCAACCCATCCCTGCAGTGTTAGAGTTAAAGGAGGGTGAAGTCTAGCTCTCCATGTCTTCACACTTCATTTTACTAATCACTTTCCTTCAACTTCATTGGAAGCTGCTCTATTGAAGCTGCCAGTCCACAAAGCTTCCTATGAACAGGGAGTGGTACAACAGAATAATTGTGCCATGTCATATGCCCATCAGTGGTGAAGAGGGGTAGCTAAGACCACTTAACCATGTAGGCGCTTCAGAGAGAAGTATAGGAAATAGGATCAAGTGCAAGTGTGCTTTTTCTTTCTCTATCAGTTTTTCTGAAGGATTATTTGGATACTTCTGGGTCCATTTGCAGATACTGATATACTGACTTTATCTGTGCTGAGTTTAGAAAGTGTGATTGGTCTATCAATTCTAGTTTAACTACAGCAGCACAGGATGTCACCTGTTCTTCAAAAGCTCGTTTATCTCCCTGATTGCCTATGCAGGCAACTGTCTAAAGTACTTGTCCTGTGTTTCACAGCTGCTTGATTAAACTCTCTAAATTAAAGCTGGCTTGGATATGCTAAATACATACCCATCTGCAAATAGTCATTTCATTGAGGGCAAACAGGAGAGGAGAAAGCAGGAGCTTCCATTAGGCAAGGGGCAGAAGTGACCTCAGTTTGTGTCAGGGGCCTTTTTAGATTGGATATCAGGAAGAATTTCTACTTGGGAAAGGTGGTCAAGCATTGGAATGGACTGCCCGGGGAGGTGAAGGAGTCCCCATCACTGGAGATCTTTAAGAGACACATAGATGTGGTAGTTAGGGACATGATTTAGCAATTGATCTGTAGTGCCAGATTGGGCTTGATCCTAAGATTCTCTTCCGACTGGAATGATTTTATGATTCTACTCTGTCCAATGACAGTGAGTCAAGTATAGACCAGAAAGCATGTGTAGCTCTCTGACAAGGCATTAACTGCTTTATTGCTGTGGCAATTCAAGATGAAAACATGGATATTCAGATACGTAAGTGCTTTTGAAACTCCATAGAATTACCTAGCTTAGTTATGCTGCTAGGAATTTTTGTGCTATGTTCTTGGTTTATTGTTGCTAATCAACGTGGTGGTTAGACATTTGTTAGTAAGAGCTTGGTAAGGAATACATCAAGAGGAAATAACAAAATAAAGGTACAGGTTTCTTCTAGAGCATTCTGGTTCCACTCAAGTGTGAAGTGGGCCATTTCCCAAAGCTAGCCCTGAAAAAATACTTGGATGGACAGGTGGAGAATGACACTGGAAAAGGAATTAGCAGGAGAGTACACAGGCTTTTTCCATTCAGTAGTGAAGATGAATTAGGTAGTGATCTGTTGAGTTAGCTTGCTGGGCTGGATTGCAATTAGAGGAGTGAGGTGTACGTGACAAAGTAATTGTCAGAAGTTATTCTAAAGCCATGATTTCGTGAGGGCGGGGGGGGGGGGGAAATAAAGGAAGTGCATCTCTATATCGTTTGCCACATGTAAATTAAGGCAAAGCCCTTTGTTTCTGGTTCTAGTTGACAACATTCAACACTTTGTAATGATTAAACAGTGAGTGAAATAAAACCTCTTCACTATTTGAGAGTGGCGGAGCATGTGGTGGTTTAGAATGCTGTGTTGTTCTGCCCAAAATATTGTAGCTAAGCACTGAAATTATTCTGGGCAGTTATCAGTTCAACTCTGTTATGATAGTACTTCACTGAAGAAAAATGAAATAAATAACAGTCCTGCAAAACTCAACCTTTTAAAAATATGAAAATATGAGAGAGTGACTATTTATAATCCTAGATTTTTGAAACAAGTCATTTTATGCATCTAGGATGCATCTATGAATCTAGGAGGGTACTGGTTACCCTCTCTGCCTTATGTTTCTACATTCTTGATCCACATCCATCTGGCTCAGAAATCTGTCAGAGTGAGTGAGAAAATTGATTTGAATGATCTTAGAAGTTAAAAGCATATTTGTATTCTGGTTTATGTAGATTACAGGAAGAATGGCTTTTAAAAAAATTCAGTATAGTATTTGGTATGAGTAGATAGTGCATATTAAGTTTTCTGCAAGCAGTTTCCTTGCTTTTCATTTGCTTTTTCCCCTGCAGAGAAATACTTTTTCTAATTATTTGTTTTTTAGATAAATCTGTTACAGTAATTTATCATTTGGGATTTACAACAAGAGCTGGTGTAGGTAATATGTCATCATTTGCCATTTGCTATTAATTATGCAACTACCAAAGCTACTGTAATCATTGCAGCTGCCTGAAGGGTCCTAGATAATGTTAAGCATCATTGGAAGGATTCCACTGCAGCATTTTCACTAGCATTTTTGTTATTCAAATAGTTCAAAATTAAATACTTCCAAAACACAGTGCTGTGTTGTTTTTACACTTAATTTTTGCATTAATAAAACCTTCATGGAAAGTTGAAGTGATCAGCTAGCTGTTTGATAAGGAAATAGCAGGATCTCTGAAATTGTCCTTAGCCGTTCCTCAGGCCGGAGCAGCCGTGTTTTCACTTTTAGTTAATATACAGAAATAATATTTCATATATATAAAATATATAAAATACTGAGTTTTAAATGTGAAATATTTTTCTTAGCAGAGGAGTCGGAGGATGTCAAGGTACTTATTGTCATGCTTTTTTTTTTTAATTTGCCAATTATATTGAAAACAGAATTGGCTAATATGCATGTGCTTCCATATTTTAATGCATTTGTATTCTAGAATGACTTTAAATCTTTTCCCCATTCAGAATTATAAAGAATGCTGTCTAATGACCACTTCACATATGTCAATTACCTATAGGAAAGAGATGTTATATTAATTTTGCATTTTGTTTCTATATTCACAAGTCAACACAGAGAAGTTACAACACTGAATGCATTCAAGCTTGCAAGGGTAAAAATGAATTTGCTGGAAGAAAATTCAGGAAGTTTTTTGAGAAATGTGTCTAAATAAGACGTTATTTGTAACACACAGTTTATGCTATTAAAGAACTGAGATTTGTCATGTGATTCACCTTGACATTGAGCATAATCTGAATTTCAGGTTCTGAACATGTATTTGTATTATTTGTAAGGTAGTCTGAAGCAAATTGTTAAAGTTTTTTTTCTAGGTTATTTTTTAGTTTGTACTTTGCATTTTTTTTGAAGGTTTGTTTTTTGGAAGACAAGTTTTTATCAGTTCACAGACAGTTTACAAACTGAGAATTGTCGACAAAATATGGAATGTGACTCGTTTTCATCTCCACTTCAATAGGGTATTGAATTATTTGCAGAGAAATATTTTTTCTTCTGTTCAAAACTCTACAAAAATTAGAAGAGTATGGAAATAAAGCAGGTGTTTCACTATGCTTTTACTTTTCCCCTTGTTTATGTTTTCTTCATTATAGACAGAGACCCATGAAATTGTATGCAGATAAGATGCTTATATTTCTCAGTGAAACATTGTCTGCAGTATGTGTTTTTGTTTGTGGGATTCAAATTACACCTGGCATTCACTGCGAAAATATTGCTAATAATTACTTGGTGATGTGAACATGAGACATGCATTAAGAATAATAAAATTTGAATGTAACTTTAGGCTTCTATGAAGTCTAAGAGCTAGAACAATGTATTGTCTATTCAGTGGCCTCCATCTAGGAAAAAAAAAAAAAAAATAGAAATTGAGATGTCTGCTTTGCTAACACGCTGCATATTAACTCAGAGGACAGCCTGGGCATAGGAGAGTAGCAATTTTAAGTCTTTACTTCTTCTAAGGACTACTGCTGTCTGTTATGGGCAGACTTCAAATTCCAGTTAGGCAGATCGTGAGGCCACATTCCAATAGCTACTTTTCAGTTACCAAACAGCTAACAACAGTGTTTATGCTGCCTCTGTTCCTCTGTGAAACCAAAATATCCTCAGTAATCCTGTGTGAATCCTAAAACCAGTGTTATGAGCATACAGTGAACTTCAGATTAGCAATGACAAAATCTCACTAGCAGTAAGTTGTGAGTGTTGCCAACTGCATTATCCTAGTGCTCTGAATTGCTTTTACTTGTGTTAGTTGAGAGCACAGCATATAGTGGAAAAACTTATGAGTTTATAATTAAAGTATCTATGCCAGGGTTATGCATCTCAGAATTTAAGCAGTCTCCTATATTAATTTCCAAGTGATTTAAATGCCAACTATTTGCATCCTGTAATTATGATTTTTTTTTAATGCTTCTATCATTATCAAATCCTTCCTTTGCAGGATAATACACTTCTGATGAGAACTTTGTAGCTAGGTAGCTAGAGTCTTCAAAAATTTACATTGATTTTCTTATTTTATAAACAAATTGAAAGTTAATTATTAACTTTGAGACATAGCTTCCATGTTTCAGTTTCAAAAGCTTTATAATTCTAAAACACATAGGAAGAAAACATGGGATTTCATCCCAACCTAGTAGGTATTGTGAGATTTAAGTCCTGTTACGTATGATTACATATTAGAACTGTAGTTTTAATAAATTGCCACTCATCTTTCCATGAGCATATATTCCATGGTGTAAGAGGATTCTTATACTGCTAGCAACAGGCTGTATCTTCTTAAGATGTAAAAGGTTTTGTACATTGGTTCTGATTTTATCCACATTATTTATCCATTGTACTGCAATCGATACAAATGTTTGCAGAAACTCAAAGAGAACAGTTTATTTTTTCCACATTCAGGAAGTTGATTTTTAGTGTTTCTTTATTTTGCATGGGTATTTGGTGTATAGATGTTCTTAATCCTGGAATCTGACATTCTCAGACTCAGAGATGACTTTCTTATCTAAGTGTGCAAGTACTCTTGGAGCGCAAGTTAGTAATGTGTTACTTATTGATCAAGGCCTCCTAACTCTGCAGATGCAGCATTATATGAAAAATTACATGGTTGATTTGCCTAATGTTTTTTTGAAAATGGCAGGCATCAAGGCCAGCTTCAAGTTCAGTGGCTTTAAACAGAACACTGCAGAAGAGAAGAGGGCATGGCCTTACTGACTGTATTGCTCTTGGGGGACCTGAACAAGGATCGTCTTGCTTTCCTCTGCCTGCACAATGCTATTGGATATCCTTGGGCAGTGCTCTCATGGCTCTCCTCTTTATTAATACTCTCCTCTCTATTAATAATGTCCACTTTATGAGTGTCATCTCTGTCACGCCAAAAGTAAGAACCAAAAGGAAGTCTTTCCTCCATCTTGTTATTCAAGGTAACCCCAGATTCATGGGTGACGAATTCATGATGATGGTTAATGTTTGAAAGCAAATAAGTCCCTCACGATTCTGCACGGTGTAGCCCACATCATGACATCCTCATGCCACATTTGCCTTTGATCAGGCTGCATCTTCTCCAGGTTATGACATTTTTGAGGAGTTTCTTCAGGGCCAGTATCAGCTGGGATATCTCTTATAATTAACAACCTCCTGCTTGTAATGGAGGTTATAGGTGATCTCAAAAGTGTCTCACCTGGAGGACAACACTGAAGCAGACCTAAAATTGCTGATCATGGGGTGGCTTAAAGCTTACTGGGATTCTTCCAAAGAGATTGCTGTAGTAGAAGCTGCCTTCCAGGGGCAGGAATGACAAAGCACGTGGCACAGGATGCATAGCTGTTCAGATGAGCATGCTGGTACTTATGTTTCTCATGCTCCCCACCCATTACTCAGTGTCTGGCTTTCATCTTGCTCAGCTCTGTGAGGATCTCTCCTTCACAGCCTTCACAACATTCAGTGACTCCACTGGCATGGATGAAAAGTGAAAGGGATGTCCACAGTGTCTAAAAAGGAGGTAAGAGAGTTATGCTGAGGGTGAGCAGATGGATAAATTGCTCACACTGAAGGGCTTTGCTAAGGATGCTGTGGAAAGAGATGTTATATGTTAGTTTGGTGTGGAATAATCCAGCTGGTGACAACTCTCAGGAGAAATCTAGCACAGCAGAATGAATGGCATATTTGTTCCATGGCTGTTTTAATGGGAGTACCTTGAGTGTTCCAGCCTTCACCTGTCTTGACAGCATTAGACAGCCATATGTTTTATAACCCTTCAATCTTTAACAAGTCAGAGTAAGAACTTGCCATGAGAAAAGGAATTTGGGAGTTTTTTCATGGTAGGAATGTCAGTAGGCTATTGCACCTTTTCTGAAATGTTGTAAGGGCAAGGAATTTTTATGTATAAAAGTGATAGAATTTACAAACAGAATCAATGAGTTTGTGCTTCATTCTTTTTTCAATCTTTGTTTCTGTCACTCTTTGTCTTTTTCCCTTTCTCCCCGAGTTTCTTTTTTTTGTTACTCTTTACTTTTTTCTGTAGAAGATACATTTCATTGCAAACACTGGGATGTGCTGAAATGGTGATTCGTTGAGTTGTGTGAAGAGTAAGAAATATTTAACTAAACTGTAGCTGGGCATTTGATTTTAAAAAATACGCTTCTAAATACTGTGTATGAGTGCCACACTTTCTTAATACTTCCAAAACATTTATTAGGACACCCTGAATAGAAACAACTTCTTTTTTATTTTTTGTCAGCAATGCTGTATCTGCTTTAATATGCTCTGCCTGTTTCCATGACAACTAAGGGAAAACAAAGCCTTAACCAAAATTCAGTGGAAGCAAGACAAAACAACCTGCTTTGATTCATGCTGCTCTGATAAATGGGAATTTGGCATTCAGCTGTGGATCAAAGATTTTTTTTTTTCTAGAACAAATAGAACTTTTATTTGCATTTTTTTTTTTTTTTTTTGGCTTAAGGAAACAAAAGGAGGTGGTTCATGTAAATTGTTCTGTTCTACTGTTTTTCCTTACTCCACAAAAGAGTCTTGTTTCAGAGACTTATAGAATTTACTTTTCCTTTATAGGTAAAATTTCAATTTTTTTCCTGCTTTCTGTTTTACTAATATGCCACAAATGTTTGAGCCTTGGAAGATGAGACAGAAAGCTATAGTTTTGTGCCCTGATGTTAGGTTGAAGAGATGTATGTTTTGTTTGTGGGTGACTGCTGAGCTTTCTCCCAAATGCACTGTAAGTACCCAGGCACTATGGAAACAGTGGTGGTACTTCTCACGAGGAGCATCAGTTCTCAGAACTCATTGGTAGGCCTCCACTGATACAAGTTAAATTGTGCCTTCACACAAGTCAACGTAGATGGAGCACTGTAGTTTCACATGTTTGATTCTCTTTGATTGTTAATAATCTTGATTCTTAACTACAAGCAGCTAATATAAGCTTCTCATATAATTACAATTTCAAACTATCGGGGTATGAAGAAGTGATAAGCAAAGCCAGAATCTAGATTCCGATTCCTACAGAATTTGAAAATGATTTTTTCAAGGCAGCGTTGCTGTGAGCTGCTGTCCATCCACTTCTGTCACAAAACCACAGCCACCTTTGCTCCTAGCATTTTAATGACATGGTTTGGATGTGGGAAAATAAAGTCTCTGGCCTGTGGAATTTATTGTCCTTAAAAAAAACAAATGTGTATCGTGGATACATCCCTTGTAAAACAGACATATTGATAGATCTGCTTTTGAAAAATGCTTTCTTTTAAAAATGTGGATTACTACTTTTTCAGATGCACTTATTAAAATCCACTGAACCCATATTTTGAGAGTTGATTTTTCTTCCTTTGCATAAATTTAACTGCAAATAGCTTGCTGTAAATATAAAATATTGAGTATTTGTCATCCTCATTATGCTTGTTCTGTCGTCTTGCCTAAATCATATGGTACTCCTTCTGCTCTTTAGTTACACAGTGATGTCAAAAACTAGTTTCAAATAGGCAGCTTGACTTTAAATCTTAAGAAATGAATAGTATCATGGAGTTTCTTGTACTGGTTCTCATTTTCTGGCCGCACAAATTCAATCTGTGATTCCATGGATTTTAAATCACATTATTCAAAATAAATATATTTGTATGTACGACTATGTTATGAAGTCTCAGGTCATGTTATCTTCTAGTTTATTGAAGCACACATGATGAAATAGTGTCTTCCTCCATTGATTTACTTTCAGCTGTTACTTTCAGCCTTACTCATGTATGAACAAATATCTGGCATATATTTTTCCAAGCGTTTGCTTGGAAATGTAAGAATTCATCCAAGAAGCAGTGCCTGCTGAAAAGGATGTAGAGTAGGAGCAGTGAAAGTTGCTAAATTGCTCTTAAGCACTTAGAAACTGCTTCCTAGAAGTAAATCTTGACTTTCATTTTGTTTTCAGGAATTAAACAGATGAGAGCTGATGCCAAAGTGAATTCATTTTAAGTTCAGCAAATAATTATTGTATGACGTTGCTCACTGAACTCCACAAATGAATTTGGCTGAGTTGACATGGTCTTTGAATAATATTTCTCAAGAGCCAATTTCTGCCCTACGTTCTTGTGCCAAGTATGACTTTTCAAAATAGTTCAATCCTTGTGGCAAGTCAGAAAATATAATTGAAGGCTAGCAAGATGTAGACATATATTTGGCCTGTATTTGAAAAGCAGAAGGCTTAAAGCTGAAAGATGCTGGCACACTTTCCATTCGCTCGTCCTGTAGTCTTTATTTATAGTCAACCTTGGAGTGTATAATTGCTCATTTCAATTTAGAACACAAACTCGTATGTTTTTTCTCATTACTCTAGAAGTCTCTATAGCTGTCTATAAAACTCAATGTAAATGATGTATTCTTTTGTACTTCAGTAGTACTTTATCTTTTTAAAACACTGGGGAGGAAAAAATACACTTAAATCTTAAAATACAGATTGCTTTCTGTGTCACCATCTATAGACAGATTGTAGACTAATATAAAGTCAGGTGAGACATATCTGGCAGACTTATCTCATTGTTACTTCTGCCAATCCTAGATGGCAAGCTTTCATTAACAATTTTCCTACTAGTAGAGGAAGAAAATGGAAGGGGGAAAAAAAAGTAGAACTAGTACTGACTCTCCTTAGTAGCACTGGCTCAAACCCAAAGGAAAATTGAGCCTGTGGCTAAAACTAGGCATGGCAGATTCTGTGGAGATTTGTGTATTGCTCAGTAGTTCTTGTTATTTCTATAGCAGCAAGTGTTTTTACAGCAACCCACTTGACTCATCTGAGGCATTTGTGTCCTCAGATTTTAGCTGCAGCCATGTTTGAAGGATCTTGTTTTGATTAGATATTTTGCTGTGCTGAAGAGAAAGGCCACAGCGAAGGTAACATTTTGCAGCTTAAACTGTGGTTAAGATTCTGATGATGAGAAATCATACTCTACTTGTGATGATTGCCTTGACTTTAACTATCAATTTTTTGAGATACAAATTGCACCTTCTCTGTGATTATGATACAGTTGTGGAGTTTTTATTATGAATAGCAAGACTGCTCATTTTCTATTCTTACCTTGCCGTAGCTTTGATTCCTGGGCTGTAAGCATTTGGTTAAAAACAAATAAATCCTAAAAAAAAAGAAAAAAGGCATGAATGAAAGTAACAGACCAGGATCAGCATTTGTCTTGGCCCTCTCTGCAGGTGTTAGGAAACAGGATTTCAGCAATATATCAGCACACTGTGAGGGTTAGAAATAGGAAGGAAGCTGAAAACAATCTAAAGGACAACTTGTCTTGCAGAAGATTTTCTGTAAATGATGAGAAGTTTCTCCTAAACAAGAAATAGTTTGTCTACTTATACCCAATCCAAAAGAAAATTAATAGGGAATTTTCTTTGATAGCGTGGATTACCACCTTTTAATTCCTTATTTGTCCATGATAAATTGGGACTTGAAAAATTACTGTGAGCTGAAAAGTCAGAAGGGAATGAAATGTTTATGACCTTAAAGGACAAAAGATTGGGAAAATTGTGACTACCAATGCCTGCAGAAGGAAAAATAAAACGATTCTAAATGGAGCAAAATCCATGAAGGTTAAAGGTCCAGGTGTAATTTTTCTTTAATCCTATTAGAAGGTAAAGTGATCCTGTAAAATGATTTTTTTTTTTTTTTTTTTTTAATTTTTTTCCTCTGCTTTAAGGCCAAGCTGGCAAAATGACATGCGAGCTATTTTATATTTGCTGTTTAGAATTTTCAGTGTGGCAGCAACATGTGGACTTTAATTTGGAAAAAGGGGGTACAGACCAGCACTGATATTCTCTACATCTTTTTTGAAGTTGTTATGATAGCTAAAAATACAGCCAGTTGCTATAGCAACTGGAATTTGAAGGCTTAGATATTGCTGCCTCTTTTATTCCCTGTCAAAGATTTATCTAAGGAAATCTTTTCTTGCCCATAAGTAATAACCTTTAGCTGTTCTATTAGCTGTTTTACATAATGCTTATTTCCTCCATGGTTATTTATTATGTTAGCAAGAAAGCACCACAGAACACATTCAGTAAACTGTAGATATACTTCATATGTGCTGGTGATATGTTATGGCTAAGGGCTAAGTAATGCTAACTATCAGAAGAATTTCTTAAGCGCATGTAAGTTGCTGCTTTAATATATTTTAGATTGTATTATATCAAGTTCATGATATAGATAAGTATAAATACATATTTAAATGTTGGAATTCTAATATTTTATTCAGTGTCCTCTGATTTCCTCATGCAGTCAATTATATTTTATTTTTGAGCCGCACAAATTCATCCGAGTTACTTTTTTGGCACTCTTCAATTTTGCAAAATTATATTGTTCACGTCAGTCCTTTGTCCTGTGATTCTTTTGTTTTGTTTTAATGTATTTATATTTTTTCTCTATCTGATGAGGTGGCAGTATTTAATTAGAATGTTTGTTTCATTCTGTCTTTTCCTGTGCCACGGTGTGGTAGAGCAAACTGAACAAAATCTCACTGAAAAAAAAGCCATCACTATCAATAAATAAACTCGTTTTTTGTGCCATGCCCGCATATCTAGCAGGGCAATTTTTAGAAAAGCATTATTAAAACATATAAAAACATGAAATACTTCATGATTTCCAATTTGCCAATTTTTCCTTCTGCCTGTTTCTTACTAGTACCATCTCAATGAACTTTCTAGTAGTAGAAGTTCGTAGTTTCAGGTTTCCTGTAAAGACATAAAGTCTCAGAAAGGCCAGTGACTAAACGAGGAGACGAACAGTCAGAAAAACAAAATACCCTTTTTTGCATATAAGGTGCTGTGAAAGTCTTCTGACACAAGATTCGCACCCTAAGACATGAATCCTAATGAACATACTGTGAGACTGGTTAACTGAACTAATGGTTTCCAGAATTGTTTCCAAAGATTTGGATAATGTAATTAATTGGTTTATTTTTGTGGCTAATTTACATGGATAGCTCCAAATGCAATATCTTCTATATTTCTATATATGTATATGGAAACTACAGAAGATACAATAACACTATTTAATAGAGCACATTCTTAGCTGCCAAACGTGGTTTTTCAAAATGGTCACCACCATCAGCTGTGCATGTTCACCAGTGATAAACAAGAGCCTGCATTTACTGTGCTACTAGAGAAAAGTAGCATACTGGGCATACTGGGACATAATGCAGTCAGCACAAATATGTCTTCCCCGTTACTGTTTCCTGAACTGAATACTATCACTTAAATTCCTGTTGGCAAATCATGATTTTGCCTTTGTCGATGTAAATTACTATTAAAGGCCTTTTTAAGAAGAATTTGGGTATAATAAAGAGGAGAAAGAAGAAGTAAAGACTTCACAATCTTCATTTGCCAACTGGCTATTGATAGTAGTTGAAAGAAACGTAAAATGTTGGAATGCTGCATACAGTGTGCTCTAGTTTTAGGATTGGTGTCAAAAAGAAATGAAACATTTTAATTGTTTTTAGCTCTTAAAGATGGAATGCTTATTGGAGCTAAAGGCATGTGGGATTTCATTATATCAGTATGGGTGTATTCTGTTTGGATTTAACATATGGTTTCAACGTACTCTTTCTACATGGGTAATTATCTGAAAAATTTAATCTTTATTCTTACTCTTCATATTTTGTGATGGAACAATCATGTGGTGCTCACTAATCATTGAAGTTATTAGCCATATTCTTCACTTTTCTTTGTGAACAACTTAACTGCAATGGAACATATCCCAGCCAGGCTCAGAATTTGAACTGTCTTTCCTCAAGCAAAACCCATGTAAAATTTTGAAAGGAATTTCAAAAATTGCCATTTTGTTAGTAATCAAGAACAAATAGGAATACTTCTAACTCATTAAACATAAATTAATATATAGTGTACTAACTGTGGTTCTAATTTGATGCTGTAATTTTAAAATGCTTTCTAACAAATTTATGTATCGTTTAACGTAACTTGGATTAGCTAGCGACATGCTTTAGAGATTTGCAGAGCAACACTGACTCTGAATCCCTCTAGTATTGTGGAAGGAGAATTGGAATTTAATCTAAACAAACCCAGAGACATTTCAGCTTTCACCAAAGCCAGAGGAGTCTTAAATTTCAGCTTCGCCCAAATGTTTCTACAAAATTTGGCCCCAGGAAAACAACAGGGATGCCTTAATTTAGGCACTACATCTGAAAATCTGATTGGTAATAGGATAGGAGCTTGAAAAATAAATCATGACGAAATTTTGTCTTTGATGCAGGAATATGCTGGAATATGCATAGTCTCATTTCTCCAGCTGATATCAATAAATGCAATTTCATAGCATTCAAATACAAGTTCTTATTTCACTTTTCTTTTTAAATACTCATTATCATGTATATTAATTTATTTTGAATTTGATTTAATTATTATCATTCCAGTTGTGGACTTAATTTTGTTTGAGGGTTTAGTTTCTGTGTTCCAGCTAGTACAAACGAAATAAAATGCAAATGTTGTCTGACAGGGGGATGAAATAAGTGCCTTGTCTATTTTGAGTACGAGGGTGGTTGCCATGGTAACAGGAGAGGAACCTATCAGGATGCAGAACTTAATTTTCCTTTCTATTTCTGTATTTTCAAGTTTAGTATCTGTCAAATACATCCGAACAGTGGAACAGTGCTCCACTTCAAATTTTCTGTAAAGATAAGTCAAATCTTGGATTTTCAGAGTTACAGTTCAAGTTTTCTCCATGCTGCCTGGCCTCAGAGAGCTTCAGAATTGCATCTGCAAATTTGTGCTATTTAACTAGATGGCTAATGCCATAAAGAAATGATCTTTCATCCGCCTATGAGTATCTACCTGAAAACCACTCCGAATTCAGCAGGTAGTGACCTGAGTTAGAAAAGACAGGCTCTTGAGCTATAAAATGAATGATGTACATATCTTTAGGACTATACCTAACCCTCAGGACACAGAGTGCTTCTCACCAGTCCAGTCGTGCTGCTCTGTGTTTTCCAAAAGCTGCAATCTGGGAACAGGGCGGTAGTGGATATTAAATAGACTTACAGTATGGACAGTGGGATCACAGGAGCAAGGTGTAGTGTCCTATGTGCTTATTCATTCATGTTACATGGTGTAAGCAAGAAGAAATTTGGATGGATTTATCCAAACTGCATCCTAGTAAGAAGGGGCATCTCATCCATTTGGATTGTTAAAACTTAAAGCTTTAGTAGAGAAGAAAGTTCCAACGTTTGGGTCAGAAAAAAACTTCTGTTTCCTGAAGTGTTCCTTGCTTATCTCTATGGAACTTGGTAATATATGTTTGTAACCTGCATTAAGTTAGATTACAGCTATTTGTTCTGTTTTTGTTTGGCTGTTGTTTTAAACTAATTAAGAGATTTTAAACTTGTAATAGCCATGTGGTGTTAAGATGAAGTGCCAAGTGAAAATGAATCCATGTCTGTTTTATATTTAAAAAAGAAAAGATTTTCTGACATTCTCTGAAGTAGGTTGGCTGATTTTATTTTATTTTTTTTTTTTTTATAGCTTTCCATACCTGTGATATAATTAGCTTTGGCCATAATTAAACATCAAATAGGTAGGACATTTAGTGTTATTAGTGACTTATCTGCTTCAATCTACTAGTGTTTGCACTTGTAATTAACAAAATAATTGGAAGTATGCCTTTAAATTGCAGATCAAATTGACAGTATATTGACATCTAAACCACATTAACTGGCATTTCTTATTGCACATTTTGACACCTTGGTTTTAATGTAAGAAGAACTACATTTAACTTATAATTTTATCAAAGTCATTCGGTCACTGCAAACCTATAGGACTACTTTCAGCATCAGTAGACCCTTTACATGCACACATTTTAGATAGTATTGTAAAAATCAGGCATCATGGAATCAGGCATTTGTTGAGACATATAATGTATAATCATTCTTCGAACCAGCCAGTGATACAAAACATGCTGCACCAATGCACCACATTTTGAAAACTGTAGAAATTAAAATTAAATAAGAGCAGAACTATCGGAGCCCCTTCTAGAAATAGAAATGGAGTGTCCTGGGTTTATTTGACCTAAAGAGAAAATCTCAGAGAACGCTTTTTTTCCCCTCAAATACCTAAAAAGAAGCAGCAGAATTGAAGGGAACTGTTTATCATGGATGAACAATTGGTTAACACTGGGCAAGAATCAAAGGGTTCAGATTGCAGTAAGGAATACTACATAATGCTGGAATTTTTTTGTTTTGTTATCTAATTGCTTTAGTCACCAACTTGCTTTGCTAGTGAGCAATGCACTCCATACTTTTTATTTTTTTTTATCAATTTTTCTAGTTTGTCTTCTGTGTATGTATTGAGCAGTCCTTCAACACGGTGCTTTTTGAAGCTGTGGAAAAGTCAAGATATGTCCAGCAAAAGTAGCTAGAAAAGAGTGAGAAAGGTGAAATAACCCCAAATACACTACTGTAACAGGAATTTTGCTCTCCAATCTGATACATCTCAAAGTGTTCAGAGATGTGTCACAGAAAGCACAGCTTCCAATGGAAAAATTAAATGAAAGCTTGAGCCTTAATTCAGAAGTGGATGATTCTCATTTGTGTGATGCTTTTATGAGAAGAGACCAGAACCTGTGATTGAGAACAGAGAAGTCTTTCCTACCAGTAGCCTTCAAAAGTGATTTAAAATGTAGTAAAAACCCTGATTGTTTTTCTTACTTGCGTTAAATCAATATTACATCTTATTCTGCTGAGTCAGTTCTGAGGACTAAATTTATGGGTGTTTTTTGTCTCAAGTAATGCTGTCTGTGGAGAACTGAGTAAATGTTGTTCTAACTGGTGCAATATTGGACTGCTAAGAAAAAATAAGAGTGTGCAGAATTTGCACACCATTTTCTCTGTTATCCTTGTCATGTCAGAACCTAGGAAAAGGATAATTAAAAGATAAAACAACCCAACTTGATAGAAGGAATTAGTGCTAAGAAAAATAGTCTCTTGATCATTTTCAAATGTGCAAGAGTGCGTGCATTTCAAAACAGAAGAGCTGAACTTTTTAATTTTATTTTTTTGTAAGCTATGAAAGCTTATATATGCTTATATATGCCTATAAAGCTTCAGATGAAAGCTATTCATATGTATTTAGGTTTTGATTATTGAATTACAGTGTGTAGCATATAATAAGAACTGGGAACAATACCAGTACAAAGTATATAAGAATATTCCTATTTAATGTTAAACAGACAATCTAATTTCTACAGAAGTGATTCCAGTGCTCTATGTGTTCTCTTCCATATATACAGCCACATATAAAGAAATTACTTCTTACAAATAATTGTGGAAAATGTGCTGTATTGTTTATCTTTCCTTTGAGTGTAATTTGTAGTCTTTTGGTTATGCTGTTTTAGTGGTTTTTTTTTTTTTCCTGTTAAAAACATAAGCAAATTTCTTGAGTGGATTTTCTGTGCTGCACAACTTAAAACATGAAGCAGGTAGTGTCCTTCTGACCTTAGAAAAATGATTTGCAACTCTGAAAATGAATTCTTTTTTTAAAGAATATCAGATGACAGATTTTGTGAGTTTGTATCATAAGCTGCTTTGAGGCAGAAAGCAATGGTTCAATTCAGTGCTAGGTAGGTTTACATTCAGATTATGATGTGCATATGATGGTAGCACAGCACTGTGTATCACTTTACTGAATTTTAGCTATGACTTTACTGCCACAATGTTCAGTTACTGTAAAGGAAGAATTGCAGCTCCTTGCAGTTGTTCATTTTCTTGACCACCTTGAATAACTCTGTATCATTGGTTACCATCTCATTCTAGGAGTGAATTAATTAGTGAATTAGTAGCTATGCTGAACCACATAGACTCCTTCAGTTTTCCATTTCTCTCCACTAGAAAAATTATCAATTATTCTTAAATTTTGTAATTTTTCTTAATTTTCCCCATTTTTTTTCTGTATTTCTTATTCAAGTGAGAAACACTGACCTGGCTTGACACAAATCACAGAAGCAATAGTGTGGAAGCATTGCTACTGTGGCAGAGTTCATGAGAACCCAACTTCTGATGATTCAGAGGAAGGATTTTTATAGATTTGCCTATTGTGAATTTTTTGTGCCAAGACTGTACAGTAATTTTGTTGTTTCTTTTTTTGTTACTGCTTGAAATGCTCCAAATCTATGAGGCCAGATACCTAGTTACAATTATAGGTAGAATAGTAAAAAGTCTTGATAGCCTACATTTGGAAGCATACGTGTAAAACTTTTGGTGTGAAGAGCTACGGATACAAGGAATCATTCACAAAGCACAAGCATGCTACTTCTGGTAGTAGTAGAAGGTAGATAATTGTTACAATCTGTCCAAATATTTCACTACAAATTCTCTAAAAAGGAGTTGTAATGAGGAAAGGCTTGCATCTCAGTTCATTGAACAGTTCAACTTGAGTTTCAGAAGTGATATGCTATGTATTAAGGAGCTCAACTTTACTGGCTCAAGGGAGTAATCGTCTTTTAAGGCAAAACTTTAAAAGGTGAGTGAGCCAATGTAACAGGGAGCAGGGTAGGAGAGCGACTGACAATTTCAATAGCAATCACTTATTATCTGTGATGTCTAAAAATTTACCTATAATGCCAAATGTCATCCAGAAAGAAGGAGGAAATACTATATAAATTGATGGGGGGGAGGGGGAGAGGGATTGGGAGAGACAGGATGCTGTGGGGTAAAACAGGAAGGAAAATGGAAGACATTTTATTTAACCTAAATGGTCACCAGAGCATTTGAATAACTCACATACGCGTTACTTAATTATTTTGAGTGATGTTAAAACAGAATCTTGTGTCATGTTATGTTTATGGGTATAAATATATGTGCAAATACTTTGTGCCGAAAAGAATGAAGAATGCAGTATTTTATTGTTCTTCATAATAAGCATAACATAATTTGATCTTCTTCAACATGCCTGTCTCGTCACTGAAATAAAAACATTGCATTTATGTTGAGTAGAGAATTCAAAATTTGGCTGACTGTACGTATCTACAGAGTTTCCACATAAGTGACACAGCATGTACTATTTAATTATGTATAAATGGTGCCTGGAAAGTGCAAGTCTGTACCATCCCATACTTTCTTTTTCCAGCAGAGAAACTACTTGTGCAGTGCTTTTAATTTTCCTATTTATCACCTTGTTGAAATGTCAGTTCAAAGCAACTGCTGTTGTAAATTGTTATTGGTACCAAATGATTACTTTTTGTCTGTGGGAGTGTCTGACAGAACTGGTTGCATTTTGGTGCTTTTTGATGTGATTTTGCTTTGATTTTTTTGCTGTGATTTTGCTTTGAAATCTGGTATAAAATCAATTTAATTCTATACATTGAAATGGTTGTCTTATTTGAGCAAGCAACAATCAGTCTTTCTTGACTGCTTTCCAACTGCCGTGGAAGTTGGATACTGTACTGAAATCCTTTTACTCCACTGAAAAGAGGATTGGCATACAGAATTGATTTATTATGACAACTATGTGGTGTACATTTAGATGACGAAAAAGTGAGTCTTCTAACTGTCAGCCAAGTGCTATATCCATACGTTAATTTTCTTCTAGGTATATTTAACGCACCCAGTCAAGTCTCTGTATGACTGATGCAGCAGCTACAAAATTCTGCTTTTTTAAAGAAAGAAATATAGCCTGACATAATGCAATTGTTGATAATGGGAACAACAGAGGCATAGCTCAAAAATGTGAATTGCAGGTTTTGGTATTATAAAACATGTATCCAGGAGGGGCTAAAAAGTTTCAATGGTTTTCCAGGGTGTTTTTTTGCCTCCTCTCTGTTTTAGGGAGCTTATCTTTTTTAGTGATATGCATCCTGTGCACTAGAAGATTCTCTAAATAACATAAGATGTTTTCAATTCTCCAAGAATATGGAATGCATTTTAAGACAAACTGTGGTTACATGGTAATATTTAAATCAGAGTACATCAAAGTACTTATTTTTTCATATGACTATAAACTCATTTTTGAAAAGTAACAGCCATACAAATGTATTAGAGTCAGTCTCTGAAGTTTGACACCAGAGGCATTTTTGCTCCTTCAGAGTATGTCTAACGTTTTAATTGGACTTTCCAATTAAATATAAATATACTTTCCAAGGATATTCCTTGGACACTTTGTAGTCATCTGTATAAAATTGCAAATGAATTCTTTTCAGCTTCATTGCAAATATTTCTCTTTGTGAAAGAAAGCTGAGTGGAACTGTTGAATAGTTTTCTCCTAGCAGGCAGGAATGCTGTTTGTAAATGCACCATATTCACAAGCAGCTATTAAGGTAAACCCAAGACCTTGCCCTTTATCTGGCTTAACATTATTAAAGAATGAAACAGCTGAAACAGTCAGTATTCAAAAAGAGCTACCTGCAACCAATCTACAGATTAGTTGGAAAGCTTTCTTCTCTGAAAACTTGCTCCATAATTCCTTCAGAATTTGTAGTTGTGATTCAAAGAATGTAATTTCTTAGCTACTCCTAGACATACATTACATTTGTTGGTGTTGTTGTTGGGTTTTGTTGTTGTTGTTTTTATACTGCACATTTACTTTGCAGTGTAGTAATATTAGGAGGAAAAAATAATTTTAAAGCTCCAATTTGCCTCTGCAAACTCCATGCCGTATAAACAGTTCATTTTGACCCAACATCTGCTTAGTGTTTTCACCTTTTGAAAATAGGCTATTAGAGCAGCTACAGCATACAAATGTCCTTTATGGAGTAATGGGGGAAAATACCAGATGGTATTTGCTATAACAGTGTGGTTACTTCAAAGCTAGTGGCATTACTGCTACTGTGCAGTAACCTGGTCATGGAACTAATGACAACCCAGATTCCTGCTGTGCTTAGTTTTTCTGAGGTTCCTATAAATGGTGCAGAAATTCATTAGATACATAATGCTTTGAGCAGACCTGAAGCTTTCATGTGTTTTTCTATTTCTTGATAGATTCATTGTGGAAAGATTTGTAATGTATTTTTTTTTTTTTTTACTGTGTTTATTTTGTAGTGTAGTTGCAATATACATTTTGTACAGTCACTAGAGAAGACTGCATGTAAGTTAGTAGCCATATGTATTTCTTACTGTTTGCACCTTATTGCCTCCGAATATGTACATGTAGATTTGTGATAGGATTGACAAGGTCCCTTAGCTGTGTAAGGAAAAAAAACATATGGTAAAACAGGCAATATGTTGTGAAAGGACCTATGAACATTTCCCAAAAAATCAGCCATGCAATGAGACTGAAGGAGCTCTGCTTTTCAGTGATATAGTTAAAAGGTTGCATCTACTAACAGCTCATGCTTACAGTCTTTGTTCCATATCCTTATGATCTGTAAGCTGTATACAGCTCTCTGTACTCAAATGTTTAAGTGATATGCAGTATTATTTATTACTGCTTTTAAAACTGTTTGCAGTAATACATTAAATTATTTTAGCACTGGAAATACTTGACATTGTCAACCAATGCTATATTCATACTCAGATTTGGGAAATGTCACCCAATAATCTCTTTTGTAGAACGTAGATGTTTAATTTTATAGAAGTTGTTTCAGATGCTACGTTAAAAAAGGTGTCTTTGTACTTGTTGGTAGCTTGAATGAAGATGCCAGCATTTGAAGTGAGCCACACCTTCAGGAGGCAATCTTTCTTTCACTTGCAATTAATTTTTCCTCAAAAGTAATTTGAAATAGGCAGATGATCACAGAATTTCAACTAATAGCCTTACTTAATTTTAACATTTCCTGATAATTATATTTAATAGCACGTGAAGGGTTTCTGTTTGTTTCATTATACTTAATTGGTTGAAATTTAAAACAGTGGAGAGATTTGAGTGGAGCACTGAGTCCTAAACAGTTGAGAATGACAAATTACGCACATTACATTTGTTTTTCTGATTCATTATGCTTCATATTTTCTGGCTCATTAACAATATATAAACACCATAGCTCGGCATTTTAACCATAAAATCATTAAAGAAGTTGGTTGAGTAGTTCAGGCTGATCAACAAGCATGTTTTTCTCTGTTGTTACACTTCTTCTCCAAAACCTATTCAAGTAAAAAGAAAGGCTCATATTGCCAAAGCTGTATTGCATTCAAGCTGAAGTAAATCTCTATCATTCTTCACCAAATGCTGGTATTGAGATGGGGTGGAATTAATTAGTGCTGTAATGCTGAAGTGCAGTCTTGAGAATCGAACATCATATTATTCTTCAATAAATAGTTTCATCTTGCTGGAATTTAATAACCTGTTAGTTAGCCTTTGATGTTTAATAGGTCATTATACTCCCTCTATGCTTATAGAAAAAAATTATGCACCTCCCTGAGACAGGAATGTAAAATTGATTGGCCGACTTGAAATTTTAACGATTGGGCGTTCAATGAGACTGAATTTCATTTTTAATTTAAATTGTCATTGTTTCACCTCAATGCATCTTTGACTATTTCTGTCTGTACGTGTTAAAGTAAAGAGGCTATTGTGGACGTATCAATGAGAAGTTTTCCAGTATGAGAGAGTACTAGACATACTGAGGAGTCCTGCAGAGGCCACCAAGATGGTCAAGGGAATGGAACACCTCTTCCATGAGAGCAGGGGTTACAGCAGATGGAGCCAGAGGCCCCTGCCCGCCTCAGCTGTTCTGAGCTAAAGTGAAGTCTTGAGATAAATTGACACTAGATATTAGCAATAGCAGAGATTTGAATTCAAGTCTCTCCTTACTGAGAAAAGTACTGATCTGATGCTCATCTGCAGGATTCTCATTTCTCTTAGTTTTTTCTGCTTATTTTGGGGGTGGGGAGCAGGGAAGGGATGCTGCTATATTTTTGTCATGTATCTAGCATAAGGGGGATATTTCCTGGGTATTGCTAGAATACAACTAATCATATATACTTAGTTCTTATATGACGTGTACTACAGAAGTGAGTGTATCAAATCTATAATGTAGAGACAGATTGTGCAGGAAGGAATTCTACTAACATCTAGCAAAAAAAAAAAAAAGTAAAAAAATTAAGTAAATAAAGACTTAAGTCCAGTGGTGCAGTTTAAAGCAGGAAATCAGGTTGGTATGATCATTGATTGTGATCTAAACATAATAACATTTTATGCCTTTGGATTCCTAAACATGGCTTCTGGTACATCTGAGTTGTTTGTTGTTTTTTTTTTCATGTCCACAGATAGTACTTAGTGAACTAGTACATGTAATTCCGCACATCACCAGTGTCTTAAAAGCCAATGAAAGACAGTCATGGTTTCATTACTAAATAAGCTATAAGAATGCAAGATAATATGCTATAATACAGTGTAATACAATGTAATGAGAATTGAACCTAATAAATCAAATTAAACGAGAGTGTCCAAAAACTGAGGGCTTACTCTAATGTTGAGACTGAGCAGAAGAGAAAAGAGGGCTGTCTCCTGATGTGGGAATAGCTTTCACCTCTTTGCTGTGAGTGGAAATGGTAACAGACAGTGAACAGTCCCCTAGGGTATGTAGTTCTTCTCTTCTGGGACAGGTACCTGGACCTGGAACATTAACTCTTTAATTCCCAGTGCACTACATGATGTTATGATGTGGAATACTGATGACCAAAAATTGTAAAACCATGACCTAGTCAATCCCTGTAAGCTGTGGAAGAATAAGTTTTAATTAAAAAAAAAGAAAAAAGAAAAAAGTTAACATTTGATCTCTAAAAAGATTTGACAAGCTGATCGTACAGGAGTCATGTAGTATTTGAAACTGCAAAAAATAAAAATAAAAGATCACATTATTTATAACCTTTAAATCTTGAATGCATGATCAACTCAGATATCCTGTGAGAACGAGCCTTTTTATTATTTCATTCTGACATGCAGCTGTGAGATTGGCCCAAAAACGCAACTTAACAAACTTGAAAATATTCTTGTGATCTAACAAATGAGGCATATAATGTAGATAGCATAGTCAATGTTAAAATGAAAGTGTTCTTCCTTCTATGAAAGAAGAAAATGGAAGACATGAATGGAAATGTCATGCTTCTGTAGTGTTAACATGAATCCTGTAATTGTCTAGGATAATTGCGCTTTTGAGTATCTGTATTTGTCAGTACAGAGAAGTTGAAAACGGGATTTCAAAGGATTTCATGATGTTCAGAATAAGGTTTGTATTGTAAAATATTATTATAACGTTCTACAACTGATAATGTTGCATAATATGATATTTGATTTATTTATTAAAAATCTTTTTCAAATTTTTCTGAAGCAAGACTTAGTAGTTAGCAGCCTTGAGTTCCTCAAAGTAGTAAGAGTAGTCAACCTTTCTGTGATCACTGTTAATATCGGTGCAACTGAGTGCAAAGTAAGCTCAGAGCTTTAATTCAGTCATTGCCATAACTAGGGGATAATGCAATGCATTCAAAAGACAAAACAGTTGTTGATTAAGCATCAATGGCTATGTATGTCTATACATTCCAAATGTGATAAAAGCCAATATTCAGATTTTAAAATAGTGCAAAATTGAATAAGATTCATATGCTTAATAAACAGGGACTGCAGGTCTTGGGATCTCCACAGGGATCAACATTTGAGGTTTGTGACTGAATGCTTGATGTCTCTTGATTGAATTTGCAGTTGCTGTAAGACTCAAACAGCTGTGAGAGTTTATTCAACCGCTGATGCATATGTCTGGCAATATGGACTACAGCAGATTGGATGGATGTGGTATTTTCAGTATAGCATGAGTTAGTGCACTTTCCTTTATAACTTAATATTTAGCTTTCCAGAATTTTTCCTTAGTTAGCTCGTATAAAAATGCTGCCTGTGTTTTCTAATGAATCTGTGGAGGCCTACTGCTCCTTCTCCTTGACACCTGTAGAAACTTTCCATTCAGTGTGGGGGTGAAACTTAATTTGTGCTTTCTGATTATACGCCACATGAAGGTAGTGATTTGTTACATAAGCCCTCACTCCTTAGAAAGCTTTGCAGTCCCTTATGCTCCTACCAGATGTTCCTCACATGCTTTCTGGGAGCTAATGAAGTAATGTAAATATAAAAAAAATCTTACATCCTAAACCCTGTGTTAAATCATTTGCTGCTCTCCCAGTATACGAATCTGAAAGATTCTTGAGATGACACTAATTTTTTTTTCCTTGGTCTTCAGCTGCTGGTCCAGCAATTCTAGGTATTGAGGGGGGAAAAAAAAAAAAAGAAATATTGAACTATAAAGCATCTTCTCTAATTGAACAAAGCTTATATTATCCATGAGCATGAAAAGTTCTATAATTACTACTGAACTTAAAGTTCTTTTGCTCATGTATACTTCAGGTGCTAGTTCCTGTTTCACTGAATTCAAACATGCAAGTTGTAATGAAATCTCAAGGAATATTCCATGCAAGGTGTGCTAATGCTTCCTGTTAGTTTGCAATGCATCACAGTTACCAAAGTAATATCTTTTTGATACAGAGCGAGTTCCTCTGCAGTACCTACAAGTATAGCAGTGCCTGGTGCCCACTCAGGTCCAATTTTCTCTTGCCTGTAAGACAAGTGTGGCCATGACCCACTCCAGTTTTTCTTTAAGAAGTTGCACAGCCCTTCTTTAGATAATTCTAGTATCTGTCTGTCCACTTGTAATTCAGCTATAATTGGTCTCAGAATATTTTTTGCCATTACTCTGCTCCGAAAGCAGGTTGGGAAGTTCCCATGTTAAGATTACTTAGAATGTTTCTTCATTTCAGATTCCTTCATTATTCACGCTAGACATAAGACTTACTTTCATTGCTATATGATGCTATTTTTTCCCCATCATTATATGATGTTGCAAATAATCCTCTCTTTTCTGCTGTGACTTTCAGCTGAAATAAAAAAATGTCATGTACATTTAAACCAAATTCAGCCTGTTAGCAATGAAAACATCTGTGACTGCTGTTGTACATACGATAACTTGCTGGGTGTTATCGCTTTAGCCCTCATGAACATGAATCCATTTATTCTCTAGAAAGTATGCTGCTTTTTGAAATGAAAGCTTTTTAGGTTCAGAGTTTGAATCTTCTTGTATCCTCAGCTGATGACTGGATAGCAGGCAATAGCATCTTTTCTGGTATGATTACTCTTTAGATATTTGTCCGGGATTTTGTATTCTCAGTGTATTCTGTAATTCTTAATTATTTCCTGAATTTTGCTCCTGGGAGGTGTATAGTCCTATTATGTGGAGGAGGTACAGAAATTGTAATTTTGTCACGTAAACATACAGTGTGAAGTCTCTAAATGACTTAGCAGGCAACAGGTTGCAAAGTCAGGGAGTCAGTGGCCTCAAATCCAAGGCACTAGCTGTTTGTGCTCTTGCTTCACCAGGCCTATGAGGCCACTGGAGATAAAATTGTTTTACATGCAGGGTACCATGGGGGTTTTATCTGTCACCTCAGATACCACATATCCTCACAGTGATGAAACTCAAAGATATGTGAACCCATGCACAGATGTGGTTGATTATGGCTGTATCGTATACTTTTTATCATTATAAGTAAAAGTGTTGAAGATTCCTACTTGCTGTTCCGTGATCTTTTAAAACACTGATAAATCAAACTGCACATTTTCTTTTCCTAAAAGATAAAAGGAGGCCTCTTTCATGCACACTGTTCTTGCAAGAGAACAAATAACTGCCTAAAGATTGGCAGCCAATTCTTAGAGGAATTCTAAGATGAGCCAGCTTTCTCTCTATGTACATTTTTATATTCAATGGAATGAAGCTTTAATAGAAGGAGATATTCAGCATTCTGTAGGGGTAGACTTGTGGCAGAAGTTTAAGCTACTCATTTGGTGCAACTTTCAATCAACAGAGTTAAGATATGTCTATGAAGTCAAATGCAGACTTCACATGTGGTTTCACATATTTTTCAAGATACCGGGATGCAGGCCAGATTTTCCTGGCACCCATACAGGATGGTATAAAGAGAAAGCAAATTAATTCATCTTTTGCATCATTACATATAGGTGGGCCCACAAAGAGATGAGTTTGTTTAAAGGGAACTGTACAAAGACTAATAACCAAGCCCTGCTATAATCAAAGGAATTTCACATGACACTGAAAATCATACGTGGCAGAAAGTTAGTGCTCTGAAGTAATGAACATTCAGCTATGTGGCAGTTAATAATTATGATGTATTTCTGTGTATTTTTAGACAGCTGCACATACTTCACCAGAATTCTAGGAATTTGCTATGTCATTAATCAGATTTATACTTTTTACTGGAGCCTTGGCTGTCTTAAAGTCATTCAAGCACCTAGCAAGATATGAAGAAAACCATCCATCGCTGTTCTAATATGAGTGATTTGGTAAGGCTGGAAGGAAGGTGAGCCAAACAAAATGTTTTCTTCTACAGAATTTTAGTTCTCAGGCAACTCTGAAAAGAACACCTGGAGTTTGCATATAAAAAGAAGTGGTCTTTGTCAACTTTCAAAACAGTCATGAAATCTTGTTAAATGTTGGTGATGAGGTCCTAGTTTTGCTGTCTCAGCTCCTTTTGTGACATACCCTAGTGTGTCCCCAGGAGGTTCCTTCAGTGGTTTGAACTCCACATGGAACAAAAATGGCTCTGTGGGTCGTGACTGTAGTAGCTACAACATCCTATTCTATCCATCATTCATAACCCCTCCAAAAACATCAAAGGGAAAAAGCTTCCCAAAGATTTTTTCTCAAAATCAAACTGGTGTAAGAGCAGATCTGATGGCTGATGTTCTTTTTGCCTTCCTCACTTGTGAACTACTTGGCCCAGAGTTGAGCGTGTTATGGTAATGCATATGTAAATATATAAGCTCTGTACAGAAACTGCAACTTTCACCTCCACACTGGCGTAGCTCTTTTCAGGAGTCAATATGTTTGAAAGGCATGGGTGTTTTTAACCAAATCATTTTTCGTATGAAGAAATTATTCCTTTGTGCACAGCGGTGTTTATTTAAAGTCAGAATAATATAAGCTTGGGGCTTTCTGCAGGAAAGTGGCTTCATAGTAGAAATTTCTTCCTAGTCAGTGGCGAAAGATATTAGTGTTAGCTATGGCAAATTCAATTAATTATACACGTGCAATATTTGGAACAGAGACAAGTTCAACTAAAGATGCTCAGATTCAGTAGAAATAAATAATCTGTTCTCTCACTTGTTTATTTGAACAAGGTGTTTGAAATTTTCAACTAAGCCCAACTCTCTGTGCAATGTTACACCTCTGGACTTCTCAGTTTAGATAAAATCTAACAGATCAAAGTATCTGTTCTTGGAACATAGGAGTTAGAAGTAAAATGTGAATACAAAAAAAAAGACAGTGAAGAGATAGGAAATGATCTTCAGAACATTAACCAAAAAAACCAAAATTATTTCTTCCCAAACTGATTTAACAATTTTGGGATAAATATATTGTCAAAACCATGATCACAGATAATGCTCTGAGGAGAATGTTCAGCTAATCATTAGTATTTGCTACAACACTGGATTTAAGGTTTAAACAGATTTAAAAAAAAAAAAAAAAAAAAAAAAAACCTCCTAATTTGGGGATTTTTCTCCATGTGATAAGTTGCAACCACCTATATCATCCCTTTTGCTTTCAATCCCTTTTGTACTACTATAATGCCATAATGGGATAATAGCAGGGTGGCAAAGTCTCCGACTACAGCAAATGAGAACGAGCCTAAATGCAGCAGCTATGGAAGCAGAAATGAAAAAAAGAGCTGCTTACTTTTGGAAAGCCTCAGGTAGGCAGGGATTTCCAGCAAGAAATGCCCTCATCTCCACTACTAACCCCCAAATGAGGTCTGGGAAGGGCTGGATCCTGGCTCCAGCCCTTCCGGTTACTCAGGTGCACTGCATGCAGCTGAGCTCCCCTGGGTTGGCCTTGTCTTCCCACCAGGTGCTCAATCACTGATTCAGGCCATGACTCGGGCATTTCTGCTACAACTATTAAAGCCAGCTTTGCTTTGTACCCTTTCTCTTCTGTTCTGATTGCATATTTTTTTCTCTTTTGTTCTTCTGTCTTAATTCAGTGACAGCAGAAAAACTGTAAAAATAATCCATCTAGAAATGTAACAGAGTAATGCTTTATACAGCAAAGTAAATTCCATTGTGTAAGGCCTAAAGATTTGCTACCGGAGACCAAATTAGTCAACTTGAAGCAAGAAATATAAATTATAATGGAACCTAAGACTAAAGTACTTATTCTCTCTTCCTTTACAACTTCTTTCTTGTAAACAGGAAATAGGCAGACCTTTAATATTTAAAACAATGATATAATTTCTGTATACTTCCTGTACTAATGAAATACTTGAAAACTCAGATCTGTGTTATGGCTATTTAAAATAAGCTTTCACAGTAAAAAACATGTGCTATGTTTTTTCCACTATTTCAATTGAAGTACGAGTACAAAGAAAAACATTCAGAGGAATAAGATTTGGGAAGTGAAACTTTGTTCTGTGGATGCCATTTCATTTTATATGCCTCACATATCCAATCTGAGAGGCAGTTAAAAAGTAAAAGAATTTGGCTCACTTGGCACTGATATAAACCTTACAAAACCAGATGGTGGTGCCTTTTGTCAGAAACCTGTAGACACTGATATTTGGGAAGGAAGTGCATGCAAGTGAAATGGATTTTGCTACCTAGAAAAAAAAAGACATTTTCTTCGTAAGGAATGTCACCACCTACCATTAATACAACTAGAACTCAAAGGCATTATTTCCCTAATTCCTAGTTAGAATACCTTAGACTGTTCTCACTTGTGTTCTTCATGCTAACTCATGTACTCATTTGTTAACATACATGAATGTGATTTGTTATTTCCTTGATGGCAGCTCTGATGGGCTCCAGATGGGCCATACTGCCTGGGCTTATCTGCCTGCCTGTCCTGAAGTGAGGTGTATAATTCATTTAACATCAGTAAAAATTATTTTATTCTGAAGAGTAAATCAGGGTCCAAGAGACTCAAATCTTCATTTCTGGGATTAGCTGAAGAATTAACAGAGTATGATGATATGACAGTTGTGTTTTAACGAGTTGAATAATGGAGACAAGATTTCAAGTGTCTCATGAAACAGTGATCAGTACAGTTTTAGTTGCAGTGTGAGAGACTTCCTTTATTCTGTGTGGATTTGAAACAAATCAAAATAAAATCTCCAGTAAATCTTTTAGTAGAAATGAACAGTAAAAGCATGAAAGAATAAAATAAAGCACAGTTGACGCAACACTCCTTCCTAGGAATATGCAGTTAGGGAAATTAGTTAATGATGAGATGACTGTTTAAAATTAATAGCTGCCATCAAAATCCGGACTTATTTAGGATAGAAAATGTAATTTTGTTTTGATCTCATATAAAGCAAATTTCTTTAGTTGTCATGCCGCTATTTTAATTTTGTGAAGTGAGCTTTAGCATGTCCAGAAGTTGCCATACTACTGCCTTGCTATATTGAAAAGTCTGCAGCTCATTAGTTAAGCCATTTGTATATATGCAAAACTAACAAAGTAAAATGGATTTGCTACATCCACTTTGAAGGTGATTGTTACTTATCTGCTTTTAACTCACAAATTAACAATCTGAACATTCTTATCAGTTGTGATGACTCAGCTGGTTAATATGGTTGAGCATCATCATCATTATTTTTTTTTAATCCGGATCCTAAATATTATAGCAGTAAGAAGTTTAGAAATTGGGTCATGATACGGTGGTTTTTCCCTTTCTTCTTGTTGTCTCCTTTAGATTTAAAAACTAATTAACAAGTTTGTTTGAATTTGCCACCAAATTTATACAAAAAAATACTTTTCAGTGATTTCATAACTGACAGCTTGCACGTCATTATACACAGTTATTTATTCTGATAGCCAATTGGTGGAGTTAGTCGTGTGATATGTGAGGAGGAAAGTGTAGCCCTTAGAAGAACTGGCTGTTGTAGCGAAATTTAGCATCTGTTATTCTTATGACAAGCATTTGGAGAATTAAGCATTATGTTAGGAGAACGGGGATCGCTGTCAAGCAAGTCAAAATGGGATATATGTCCATCATGAGAATCTATATTTTCCCCAAGAAGTTTTCACCTTGGTGGCATTTTTACTGTCAGAGTAATGTGTTTTAACTCATTGAATTGCTAAGTATTATTATATGAAATAAAATTTACTTCTTATTAAAGTTAACTGAGCCTGCACTGTTCAAAACACACCCAGTTTGTTATCGTTATTTTATAAATGGCGTGACTGAGGCATAGAGGTTTGATGGATCACGGAGTAAATCATTGGCTTAGCTGGAATTGAAATACTGACTTCTGACATTTATGTATTTATTTAGTTCAGTCTTCCTCACTTCAAGTAAAATATAACAAATGTTAACTATATTCTCAATTTATCCAAGGAGTCTTTGGGTCATTGGAAGAAACTGAGCTGAAATGCTAGTCAGTATGCATTTATCTGTGATTGAATGTTGTCGAAATTAGAAATACGTAATAGAACAAAATTGAGCAGTAATTCAAAAATGTGAAGACCTACTGAATTTTGGGTGTTTCTCCTATTTTGTAGTAGGTCAAAATTTGTCAATATTTTTCCCCTACTGAGTAAGGCATACAGTAATTTACTTTTACTTGAAATTAGATCCAAAGCTTTCTGCACTACTTAATGCACATAGGCATAAAATTAGGCAGCCTGTGTACCAAGTGTCACCTCATGTGTGTTCTGCCAATAGATGATCAGTATCTTTCAGATTTGGATATTTCATATGTTCTTGGATATTTAATTTAGAATTCTAAGAGTTTTCTTTAATAGATCCAAATATCTTTTAAGTTTGTTCATTACTCCATCACGTAGGACTACTTACAGGTGTTTTCTTCTTCAAAATGAAGTTCTGGAAATTTCAGCTTGCTCTAGAAGCTTCCTTACGCTACTGTACAACATTATGCTCATAACTAGTGTCCATACAGAATGTCTCCAATAACCTCAAAAGGAGTTTAAGTTATAGGCAAAACAGGGTTGCTATGAAGTATTTCCCCACCCCTACCATGAGAGCAGCTTTCTTGCAGGAACCACACACACCTCTGTACACAGGTTCAAGCAGGTGAGTGAGATTAGTACAAGAGTATGGAGGGCTAATACCTGATGTCTAAGCTGATTTTCAGAAATATGCCTTTCAAATGCAACTGCAAAGTACTTGGAGAATTATATTGTACATAGTTTAGAAAGTGAGGTAATTGACCTGAGAGAGATAAAGGAAGAAAAGGATTGTAATTTCTTTATATATTTTTAAGTAGGCTATGTTATAGCATCATAGAATCTTTTGAGCTGGAAGGGTCTCTTAAAGGTCACTTACAGCTAGATCAGGTTGCTCAGAGCCCCATTCAGCCTGACCTTGACTGTGTCCAGGGATGGGGCATCTGCTACTTCACTGAGCATGCTGTGCCAATGTGTCACCGCCCTAACTGTAAAAACAAGCACCTTATTTCCAGTCTAAACCTCCACCTTTTTAGTTTGAAACCATTTTCCCTTGTCCTGTCACAACAGACTCTGCTAAAGAGCCTGTCCTTTCTTACTGTCCCCTTTAGACACTGAAAGGCCGCTATGAGGTCTGCGTGGAGCCTTCTCTTGGGTGAACAGCCCCAGTTCTTTCATCCTGTCTTCACAGGAGAGGTGTTCAATCTCTTGGATCATGTTTGTGGCCCTCCTCTGGACACATTCCAACAGGTCCATGTCTCTCACGTACTGAGGACTCCACATCCGGACACAGTATTCCAGGTAAGGCATCACCAGCGCACAGTAGAGGGGGGGTTGTCACAACCCTGGTGCAAGACGTTGTGCTTGGATTTGTTGAATCACAAGAGGTTCTTCTAAAATCTTTAGTTTTCCAGTCTCGTATCTGGCATAGTATGGTAAGTAAAATATGTTGTGTTTTACCTGTGTTTTGTTTCAGGATTGTGTTGGTTTCCAAAAAAGCTGAGTAAGAGTGAGTAACGAGCAGTGCAGAGGTATAGTTTCCAAACTAAACAGACAGCGTGATGATAAAGAGAATAATTCCAGTTCTGCTAGTGAGTCAAATAATACCCCTAGGAAAGCATATTGATGGATAATATGTAAATGAAACAGCCATCACTGGCTCTGAGTAGGTACAAGGCATTGAACGGAGAATTAAAAAAGAAGACAAATAGTCTTTATTTTACATAATGTCTTTAAAAAAAAAAAATTGGCAAAACTATGCTACTATAGAATGGAAACATCAAGAGAAATACTTTTTTCCATAGCAATTTACTGGAAAATTCCTAAAAGAAAAACAATTCCTTTGCATAGAACATCTGATGCTAATGCCATAAGAATTTTCTTAGCTAAGGAGTTTCCAGTGAGGTAACTCTAAAATCTTTCCTTTCAGTTACACTGCAGACAACCCAAATATGGCTGAAGGTGATTATTTGAATTTTTATTAATAGCTCTGGATAGCGCTCAGAGGAGAGGAATGATAAATCTCAGGAGTAAGCAATCATTGTTGCATGGAAATATGTAAGCAGTCAAAAGATAGTTTGAGGCAGGATGCAGAATAAAATTACTTCACAGAATTGTTATTGTTCTTTAAGCATAGGATGTAGGCATAAGGACTGTTCAGATTTTTGTGGTTTTGTAGATATTACATAGCACAGGAAAGTTAGTTTAAGAATAATGAAGACATTTGACATCGTCCAAATTAAGTGGAAGACATGTCGTGCTGAGTTATTTTTAACTCAGTTTACTAAGAAAAGTTTGGAACAAACCATAGCAATAAATCTTTAGGGTACACACATCCCAGATTGATTTGCATTCAAGGTCATGACAAAGTTCAGCAAAAATGGAGATCTCAGCAGTACAGCTCTCCACATATCATTGATTACTGTGTTTCTTTCCTTTTTTAGGTAGCTCTAAAATCTATCAGTGATTTTTATATCATGCTAGAATATTCCATTATTGTTCAGATGCTTATTTGTAGCTTTCTTGCCTAAGTGGAAAACATGAAATACTGAGCTTTACAATAAATCTATAAAAATTAAAGTAACTGCTAAGTCATAAAAAGTAAGATTTCTGTGGATTCATTCACATCTCTTGATTTTATATATCCAACTAAAAGGTTTCACAGAGAGCCTTTCCTTCTGTGTTGGGAATCATTAAAAAATAAAAATTTAAAAGAAAAAAAGATTTATTTATTTGTCTAATTTCAGTGACAAAAGAAAAGTGCATAAAATAGGATCCCAGTTGCTAAGCATCTTAAGTTTCTCCATTGATTTTATTAATTTTATGTGGAGACAAGCATTCCACCTTGTTCATTTAATTTAGAGTTTGAAGTTAATCAGTTAGACACTTAGATATCCTTGAGCAGTAGTTACTGTCCATAACGCCAATCTGGATAGTTTAATTTACAGGTGATTTTAGATGGCTTAATTTTATATCTTTTTATGGTTCTGTCAGAGGATAAATGGCAACAGTTTAGTTATAATGGAAAATTAAATCAGCTATACAGAGTCATTGGCAAAATCTAGAGTGAATTTCAAGGTTTTTTGAAGCAGTTGTCTTACTTTTAGCACTGTAACAGTTATATCTTTAAAAAAATGTAATTGTTTTCCATTCAGTTGTAGCATGATAGCTATCCCATCTGTGGCTGATTTTCTAACTGTTTTTCTATGTGGAGTGCATCATCGTAGCCCCTTAATTCACCAGTGCAAGCTACACCATGTCTCATTTTATTTTATTTAATGGCTAAATGCTCCTTTTGCTTCTTTACATCTATGGGACTGTCATCCTTGAATAACAAGGTGGGAGAGGATGCCAGATTTATTCCTCTCAGGTCAGAGAATCATTTCCAACATGGAGATGAACCAGTACTGCAGAGAGATCACTATACCTATATCAAAAATTATTGTATATTTTTACATAAATATATTTGTGAAGAAATCTCAGGAGGTACCCTCATTAATGCTACCACTACTAAAAACTTTGGGAAGAGAACCAAATCATTAAAACATCCACTGTTAATGCAATCTCCCCTAATGTAGTCTGCAGCTTAAATAACCCTGATCGAAGGGTGCAGGCCAGTGTACAAAGCTAAATTAACCTAACTTATTTCAAAGATGCTGCTACAAAAACTTGGTGAAGCCGAAGAAATCAAAGCAGAAAGCAAGCAATGAAAGAATAGAAAATGTTTTTTAATGCAGATAATAGAGAAGGATGTATTTTTTTTCCTAGAAAATATTGGGCAATAAGGAAAAACAAAACAAAGTCTAATAGTGGCCAGTTAAGAAGAATGCACAATGTTTTTATTTCTTCATTTTTATTCAGTAAAGCCCTTGTATTTCTCATGTAAATTAAATGCTAATCTCAACATATTTTATTTCACTCTTTCCAACAATTCTACTTTAAGAGAAAATTGTCATAAATCTCTCATGAGTTTCCCTCGCTGCAGTGCCAAAAAGCAATAATGTATGTAGCATGGATGAAGAAAGATGAGGATGTGGTGTGTTGAATGAATCTATTTCTGAAATATGTGCATGTGTGTGTAAATTGCTTTCCTTCAAAAAGCTGATGATATACTTTGCATATGAAACATTTTCTTGCCAGACAGTAGTGTTTTGCTGAAATTAGAATTCCCCAGGAAAAATGATACTTTTTGCAGGAAAATTCCATTTAGTTCTAGGTCAGGGCAACTTTAATCTTCATGCTGTCTGAGTCACTTTCTTCTTTCGTCTTTTACGCTTCTTTCATTGTATGGAAAATGGGTAAGTCCGAGGCTCCACAAAGAATGTGCTCACTTAGATCCTGCCTCTGTGTTTGGACGAGCATGAATGATTAATAACAATTCCTATGCTTTAGTTTCCTTGGACAGAAATTCAGAAACATGAAGTGGTCAAACCGGATCACCAATGAACCAGATGTGTGGTAACAAAAATCTTTTCTCTGAACAGCCTTATCATTTTTTTACCTTTTCATGTTGAGATTTGAAAAATGAGCAGTGCAGGCTCTGAGGATTAGTATGTCACCACATATAAGCATGACCTTGCATGACTTCAATATCACAGCTTTGGATAGAAATGGCAGTGAAGATAGCCTTAGGAATATTTGTGCAAGCTTGAAAAGGTAGAGTCCCTGGGGTGTTGCTGCTGCTATATCTTCATCACTGCTTTCTCTGCTGTCTAGATGGAAGATATCTCAAGTATGCGTGTGTCTTGTAGTTACGTCTCCAATTTTTCTATAACCAAACTTTATTCCTATCTGTATTTGGCATCTTGTTTTATTCTAAAGTGCCTCTTAACCTTTTACTTCTCTTTTTTCCCTCTCTACTGGTGATGTAAATGATTTTCCTGTAAAAAGGAGGAAAGATGCTGGCTATGTGTATTTGCATTCCACTATACCCTTGCTAATGTATCTTCTGGAAATAACACTGCCAACCTTACAAGCTAATAAACCAAACTGGAACTAAGGTGGCACTATGCAGAGACAAGTTGGAAGTCATAAGGTGCTATTTGGATAAATTAGTCAGGATAATAAGTTCAGAGATGACTGTACTTTGAATTTTTTCAGCTGTAACAAACCATCCACTTAGCATAAGTTATAGCTCTGCAGCACCACACTATGTGGGCCAAAAACAAGCCCTAGTCGCACAGTAAGAATGAACAGTGTTCTTTTGGAGACGTGAATTTGAAGTAGTATTTAAGTCAATTTCCCGTTGTTTTACAACTGAACTATCACTCATAAGCTGAAGTCAGGATATATTTAACTTCTTTAAAATCAATTGTTATGTCAGCTTAAAGTGTATGGAATCAAATGCATTGACAGAAGTCTAGGGGTCTTACTGGTATGTTCATTTATTCTTCATTATTCTTTGTTTCATCAGACAGAAGGCGAATGTTGTCATTATTAGATTTATTTAATAACTTAAGAGCATCTAAGAGCTAAAGCAAAATAAAGGTGAATAAGTTGAATGTGGGTGAAAAACAAACCAAACCAATAAGCTTTCTGTCTTCTGCTGCTTCTTTGAAGGGACTGAGCACTTGACCTGTACCATTTTTAGCATTGAAAGCCTTTAGACATCTTCCTTACTGCTTTTGTGCAACTTGAGATTTTCCATAGGCACTTAGCATTTGTCTACTAACTAAACCTACTCAGTCAGAACCCAGATGCACTAGTTCCATATTTATATATGTGTATATATGCATATAAAATATTCATCTGAAGAAACCAATTCATCTGTATAAACTCTCTTGTAGCACAGACTGGGTAGAGGGCTTTTCTTCCACAGCTGATTGCCACATACAGTAATGTTCACCTTTGCTCCAGCACTGAACTATAGCAAACCATGAACTCTGCTTTATCAAGAGGTGTGGAGAACAAACCCCACGGGCTCACTTCTAGGACATTTTTGTGAAGAGGAGGAGTTGAATTGTCTGATACTGAAAAGAATTTGAACTCAGATCTCCTTGTACATGTGTTTGAACTGGAATGACTGGAATGGACAACATTGCTGTCTTTCAATGACCAGAGCACCTAAAATCTAATTATATCTAAATAATGTTTGTATTCTTCATTCTGAAAATCTTTCAGATGATACCATCACTTTTGATATGTGTGTATGTGGTGTGTGTTTATATATGTGTATTTTTCCCCAAGTGAACATGGTTGTAGGACCAAGTAGGACTGAGATTTCTGACACGTCAGGGGTCTGGTTGGCTAAATCAAGGGAGCTCTCTGCCTTACACAATGTCTGTTTTGGTTCACAATATAAGGCTCTTCGTTTTCCTGTGCCCAATAGGGGCTCAGGAAAGGAAAAGCAGAATCAGTGCATAAAACTTAATATGGGCAGTTAGAGGTTATAGAGAGCTAATGATCTGTGAAACCACACTTAACTGGTTTAAAGACAGTGAATACATTAGGCATACTCTAAGAATGTGCATTTTTGCCTGCATTTGCAATCAGACATATTTCTTGTGAAATTTTGCAGAAGTTTACTTCCTTCCTTCTATCTTACCACTGCTTTGCTTATTAATAGATATAAAGAACAAGAGATTATCTAGATAAATTGATGGAAGGGAAAGAGGGATCTGCATAGAGTCTTATGCAGCATTCACAGAATTTTGGAGGACTGCATTTCACAGAAGAGGAATCTAAAGAGGACACCCTCTTGGAAAGCAATGGAAAGCAAAACTTCCAAAACTTCAAGATGATTTAATGAACCAAAGGCACTTGAGGAATAGTATCCACATCCACATTAGGGGTAGCATTAGCTATGAAGAGATAATTAGCAACTTGGATATGAACAGATTTTTTTCTGTGAAATCTAGGAGACAGAAGTAGAACTGGAGAAATAATACATGGAAGGAGTGAGGTTCTGACACTATCAGTAAACTGAACATAGAAGGATTTCAAAATTATAAGAAGATCAGTTGATAACTGAAAGGCAAGTGGATATGAGGTTTATTTGCATTCTTAGTGTGACAAGAAAGAGTCAGAAAGAAATAAAAAGGGAAGAGACATGAATGAGAGAAAATGAGGAAATGCATGAGATCAAAGGAGAGAAGATCTGGAGTTGGAGAATAGGAGATAATCTTTCACATGTCTTGTGGAAGACTTCAGGGATAATTCTTTGGACTGGAAGAAAGCAAGCTGTAGAGAGCTGGATAGTGTATATTTCATTTTCCCACTTCTCTCTTAGAACAAGTTATCAATATCCAATATCGCACTATAAAAGGAAACAGGAAAAAGGGATGTTCAGTAATATCATTCCAGCTAACAATACCACTCCTCCATTCCCAGATGCTTCTTGTCATCTTCTTCAAGAGAAGAAATTAAATAAAGGGTTTGCACTTTTTTTAAGCTTTTCCTGCTTTTCTTCTTTGTGCTTTTTTTTTTTTTTTTTAACATTTGTGGTCTCATGTAACACCACTCACATACCCTCATATCCAACTCTAGCCATCCCTTCATTTGGACCTTTTCATTCAAGTTTTCTTCCTGAATATCAGTGAAAGAATAAAAATGAGACCCCATTAAAATCCTGGCAGTTGGAGATTTAACTCCATTTCTGATCTGCCATTGCAGGGAACTTTGTGCTCTAATTTGAGACAACACAATTGGATGATATCTGTGGTCTTTCAGGTAATAAGACACATGTAAATCTGTACATTCTGAACTATTAATTTTCAGAGCTTTAGGGATTTGGTAAAAGGTGAGTGGATTCTTACACAACAGAAAAGGTACAACCTAAATGAAAAGGAGATCCTCTGGTTAAACAAAGTTCCTGCTGCTACACTTTCAAACTTTGAAGCAGAATAACTACGCTCTCTCTATAATAATGTTTTTGCACATTTTTTGATATGAAGAAAGCTTTTTCTTCACTTTCATTTGAAAAATGCTTATATTGTTTTAAATGACGTTGATTTGGGGAAAAATCTGAAAGCAAAACAAAAATCTAGCAGATACCAATTTAACTCGCATGGTTAATGCTTGGGAATCAACAAAAACTAGGTCATATGGTAGAAAACATAGAGGAAGCTGTAAGAGGTGAAGCTTCCCACATCATTTGTATTTCAAATCCAAAATACTGGCAGCCATTGAGACCTAGCTTGTTGTTAGAATATCATGATGAAGAGTTTCTACTTCTCTGAGATTTCAGTATACTCCTTATTTGCATACATCTTTTTTTTCTTATTTTATATTGTACAGATAGTACTTACAGATTAGACAGTGTTTTTTCTATTGTGAGTTAGACTAGGGTTATTAAGGTTGCTTAAGGGTATAGAAATGCTTTATTAACACAGTTTCCCTCCTGAGATATGTTCCAGAGACACAAAGAAATACTGCTGCTGTCCGTATGGCTGTCATCACTGCTGAATTCAGTGCTACCAGCAGCTCTAAAAGCCATTTTAGAGAACAGTGTGGCTGAAGGAAGTGTAAAACAGAATGTGCATCTTTGGAAACAAGTCCACTAGCAGCAAACTGAGATCAAGTCAACAGTATTTTATATCATCAGTCACATAAAAGAAATCACCGCGGAAGGGATCAGCAACAGAAGATTGTGTGATGTAACCTGTGTGGTGCTGGGAAGGGAAAGGTTTTCACTGTGCCTTCCCCACAGAAAGGTTACAGACAGAAATTTGTGTCTCAGTCTCACTTTACCTGTCGTTAAGAGACAGCTTTATACCTGATTTATATGAATTAAATATATATCTTAGATTTTACTCAGTTATGGCTTTGATCTGCATTCCAAGGTTGAGATAGTATCCCCAGAGGGCTTGTAGCAGTAGCCTTATCTGGGCTGCTGTAAAGCCTGTTTGTTTTTTGTGGTTTTGTTTTTATTGTTGAAAGCTCTAAATGCAGCTTAGCCTAAGCTCTGTCTCAATTTGTAGTCTACCAGGAACACTTTCTTTAGATCTCTCCTTAAGGAAGGGCCAATGTTTGGACAAAATTTGCATTGTCAATATGAATATATTAAATCATCACACGGAAATAAGACCTTGAAGAATACATAACTATGAAAAAGAGAAGAAAAGTGTGCAGTTACTACTGCCAGAACTGAGATTAAGGTCATCCCCGTCTCAATAGCAAACACACAATAAATTACTTATAGAGAGGTATTGTGCAATATGTGACATACATTTATTCTACTACAAGGAAATTTATGATTAATACATAATGTATATGGTATTCTAAGCCCAAGGAATATGCATGGAATGAATAAGTTAGACTTACAGTTTAATAGTTCTTTGCAGGACTTATAAGTAGGTTTATTTGAACTGTAGCTGTACTATTTCTAATCACCAACAAGAAGGAATCAAAGAGATCACAGAATCACAGCATCACAGAATGGCTCAAGTTGGAAGGGATCTCAATGATCATGAATTTTCAACCCCCTGCCACAGGCAGGGCCACCAACCAATTTAATACCAGCCCAGGCTGCCCAGGGCCCCATCTAACCTGGCCTTGAACACCTCCAGGGATGGGTCATCCACAGCCTTTCTGGGCAGCTGTTCCAGCACCTCGCCTTCACTATGGAGTAAAGAATGACATCCAACCTAAATCTTCCCTCCTTCAACTTCAAACCATTTCCCCTTGTCCTGCTGTTGTCTACCCTTTCAAAGAGCTGACTCCCCTCCTGTTTATAGGCTCCCTTTAGGTACTGAAAGGCTGCAATGGGGTCACCCTTCAGCCTTCTTTTCTCTTTGCAGGGGAGGTGCTCCAGTTCCCTGATCATCTCTGTGGCTCCTCTGGACCCTCTCTAACAGCTCCCTGTCTTGTACTGGGGGCACAAGACCTGGACACAGCACCAGATGCGGGCTCACAAGAGCAGAGTAGAAAGAGACGATCACCTCCCTGTCCCTGCTGGCCACCCCTTTTTTAATGCAGCCCAGGATGCCATTTGCTTTTCTGCTGTGTTGAGATGTTTCAAATCCAAGGGCATTCATGTTATTTATTTAAAACTTCACCTGTAATTGCGAAAAATAGTTTAAGCACAGAAATTTTCAGTAAAACTAATGGTGTCTTGTGTCACCAGGTGGATAGAATGTTTCGTCATTTGGAAAGTACAGATATCTGCACTAAGAAAAAAAATTACATTAAAAAATTGCCTTTAATGAAAAGAAAAATAAAAAAGAACATTTTTTGAAGGTCAGTATGCAAAGTAAATGCCTGACTTTAAGGCTTTAGTATAAGAAATGGGCAGCTCCAAGTGTTCATGCACAAATTTAGATAAGAAATTTGAAGCATACTTAAGCAATTTTTAAGGTTGAACTGTATTTTTTTGCTTTTTACATCTATATGTTTTAGCATTTCTGTTCTGCATTGATATTATTCATATCAATGTGAAGGTTCCAGTGAGGCTGGAACTCCAATTTACTGAGATATTTGCTGTGTTGTAGCCCTTCATGCTCAGTTTTGTGCAGAAATAATCTTTATCTTCTGAGATTCTTTGACTACAAAACATGAATATTTGTAAAACCAAGAGCTAAATATGTGTGTGACATGGCAACTCTGGGAATTAAGGGAGAAAATATAAATATATATATATATATATATATATATATATTCTATATATATATATATATATACTTTATTTATAAAATATATATATATATACTTTAAAAGAAAAATACAAATAGCAGAACCTGAGCATCCTAACAGGAAAAATAATGATGTGTTCTTTTTCTTTATGCCTAGTTTAAGCATAATCAGTGCTAAATGATAGTGAAACTCTTCCTGGCATATTTAAAATTGTGTGTTTTTATGAGGTTATATCTCAAAACACCCTGTTTAATTACAACCTGAATGGTCATTGTTCAGGCTGCATTTATTTTCTTGTTTTGTGGATGTGCTTTTATGCATATTCCCTAAATTTTATTTGTGCAATCTCATTTTTTCAGTGAAAGATTTTGCAGCAATGAAATATTGTGTTACCATAGTAGTGATGATCTCAGGGCAGCAAAAAATTATCCTGTTAAATCTCACCATAAGGTTGAGGTTCCAGCTTCACTATCTTTTGCTCAATTAATTTTCCTGTTCCATAGGACAATCATATATGAACAAAATTTGTTTTTTTTTTTTATTATTCTAATGACAGTGAGATCACTGGCTTATGGCTTATGTATACTTCAGTAAACACACTTCACATCACATGAGGATGAAATGTGAGACTGCACATAAAAACAGAATAAATCATTATTCCAAGTTCCAAGAAAAGCATAGGGTGTTGCAGTTTTTGAATTTATACTGTAGCAACCCAGGAGTTGGTATGCTAAGACTAAATTAGCTGTATATGTGTAAAATTAGTACGAGAAAAAACAGCGTATTGGCAAAATCTTATCATCCCTGCATGACCATTTCCAGCGTATTTCATACACATGGGATTCTTATATTTTGTACAAATCTATGTGCAATGAATAGGCTCATAGTCTGGCGAATAGGGAGCTTTGGACATAACCTCTCAAGCACCCAGCAGTTAATACTAAATAACAAGAGTTTCACTATGCTGCAGAGATGGCATTTCTGCATGTATGTGACTTCCTTAGCATTTACAGTGATGAGATAATGTGTGTGCTGATATTTCATTGAGTAAAATGGCATGCTATGTCTTCTTTTCATCAATAAGCACCTTGTGTCAGCCAGTAATTCCCTGGTCTTGAACCTGGTATTTGAACTTGTGGACCAAATTTTGTATCAGAAGATTCCTACGTGACTAATAGTGCTCCAGCTTAAATTCCAACTCAAGTTGGATTTCGAGTTTGTATGGAAATCACTAGATGCAGGATGAATATTGTGCCTTGGTAAAAAAAAAAAAAAAAAAAAACAAAAACAAAAGTCATAATCGTGTAGGGAGAAAAATTTTGTCTAGTTGGTTGACTTTCTGGTTTCAAATGTTTGATTTCAAGCATTACTTATTGATAGCTATTCAGAAGTTCCTCAGAAGATGTTTAATATCTGCAAAGTCTCTAAACAGTGATGTTTCTGAGGCTGCTCATTGTTTTTCTTCACTTGAAAGCCATATCTCCTTTTTATTTATTTATTTATTTTTTATTTTCTAACAACCAAAGAACTGCAAATATATTTATTACTGACATCAGGTTAAGGAAAGATGAGCTCCCTCAGATCTCACCTGAGCAGGACATTTCCAACAATAGAGCTAATCTGAATTTAAAACCCATGACTTTCTATCTCGGATGAGTTTTCAGAAGTCAACCTCTTCATGTTTCATCAGGTGCTCAACAGCACAATTGTGAAAGCAATGTTGTGGTTTCATTCTTAATTCAGGCTTCAGATATTTTAGTCTTTTCCTGTGGACAACATTATGGATAAAAGATCTTGGATCCTATGACAAGACTTGGCATGTGTTACAAAACCATCTCATTTAATCCTGACGTGTTTGCTTTGGAAGGCAGTTTGGCATCTCTATCCTTTTGAAGTTTCCCACGTTTTTAAATTCCTGCATGTCTCTGTTCTGTTTGGTGTATTTTTCTGTGCTCCATAACATAAAAATCAATACTAAAAAGGGAGTGGTTTTTTTTTTTTTGATGGTTTACAAAACACAGCTAATCAGCCTAGTAAAGTCTACACTATACACTTCCCAAACTGCATACTCTATTTTTCTATGTTTGGTTTGTATGGTGTTTAATACTTCCTTGAATGACAGGTGTTTGTAGGATTTCTCTATATCCTATAAACGGCTCTCTATATTGACCTTTGTAAAACAATCACAGAATTGCACGTACTGCATTTCCTTCCACTATGGCAAGGGAATGTGCTTTGAAAAACCTCTGCTGAAGGACCATGCATCTGCAATGCCTCTGCGGGTAATTAAATTGAAAATGAAATTTTATTTCTGGGACAATGCTTCAATAGGAATTCTACGTTTATTGTTGTACACCCCGCTGGTACAGCTCATCTCAGTAGCAGCTCAAAAATGAGCATTTACAGTACAGGAAAGATATCTTAAAAGATTAAATACTAACAGGTGCCCACAAAGCAGATCAATTACCAGACTTTTGGAAGCACACACTAACTTCTTTGTATGGGAACTGCTGAGTCACGGCCTGAACCTCTGATTGACCACCTGAGGTGAGCCATGAGTCAGCCAGAGGAGCACAGGTGAAAGCAATTCTCCTGTGATGCCAGAAGGGGTGGAGCCTGGCTGCACCCCTCCTAGACCTATTTAAGAGCTGGCTACCAGTGGAGAAGGATCTCTTCTGGAGATCTGCTTCAATGGAGTTTCCCATGTGAGTCCTTGTTACAGGTGAGTGTACCTGTTGTTCTGCTTTGGTGTAATAGCATCATAGCTAATCTCTCTGTTATACCTTGACATCTGTATATTTGTTAATTGTATGCTGCTATACCACAACATTGGTATATTCATTAATTACACACTTCTTATTCAACACAAGTGCGCCGTAATGATGGTAAACTCATGGATACATAGTGTGTAATGCAAAGCAACTTATTATCCTTCTAATTACACCAAGAACGTTTTTTCAATTGAAACAAATTTTATGTAAATGAGGGGAGTTTTCAACAAATATTAGACCTGATCATTCATCGAGTGCAATTAAATTATCAGTGTATCTTTTTCTTTTTTCTTTTTCTTGCAAACTGTTCAGAGCACTGAGAGAATTTTAAAAGGAATTCAACAAATGCTGCCTGGAAAAATTCAGTTTATATGTTGCTGATGAGCAATTCACTTTGTTTTATATGATGTCATATATACTGTGCTATGATTTTTTTTTATCTATATTAGAACATACAGAAAAATATAATTTTAATAGCAAATAGAATATCTTTTCAAAAGGTATTTTATAACTTGGGAAACTTTGAAGATTATTTTTCCTAATAAATCAGTAGTCATCTTTATACTAAAAACTGATAAATAGAGACAGGACTGAGCTTGCGGATATTTCTTAGTCTGTGCCTGGATTTATAACGCTTGAAGTGCTTCAAAATTTGGACATATCAGCACTGCTTTCTTGTGTTGCCCATCTGGTTAATGTTTCTATGCCTTCTCTGGCTTCTGAGTATTAGCTTGATAAGTTATATGTTGATGTATGCCTAAGGATCTAGAATTCCTTTTGAAACCAATATTGCCGAAGCCTGCTGAGTTCTGAATTCAAAGTGTATGTTTAGCTGAACATTTACAGGAATGACCTGAATGCTGCAAGGATTGATTTATTTTTTATTTATTTATTTTTTTTCTTAATAAATTACATGGGGCATGCAAGATTTGTTTACAAACTCTCAGAGGAAAGATAGCAATTTTCTCCTTGCAAAATAATATTAAAAAAATTCTTCAATGCTTCCATTGTGCTGTGGGATATGATTTGGGTATGATATTGGTTCATTTAGCGGATTCTATGAGAAGTCAATATGAAAAGACAAGAACATGCAAATAATGTCATACTGTAATGTTTCTTAATTCCTGCTTAATTAGCTATGGGTCAGAAGCACTGCTTCTGAAAAAATACCGAAGGATTTTGAGTTTGCCAAGATGATATGTAAGCAATGGTTATGAGAAAGATACTGAAAGTAAGGAGTCTAGTTTGCTCCCCTGACACATGCATTGTTTCTCATGAATTTTTAAAGAGGAATCTTTAGTCAACTCTTGTTCTTTCATAAAGCTTCAAAGGATGCCCAAGAGTTACAGACTTTAATATTCAGTATACTGCATTCCAAAGGTCCCGGTGCCATCAAAAAGGGAATATTCTCTGTTTAAAGAATTCATAATCTCGGGTCCTTTTCTAAAATTTTCTAGTAAATTCCCCCAAAACAATACATATTTTTTTCATTAAGAACTAAGTATATTTTTTCAAGAAAGAGTAAGTTCAGAATTGCAAGGATACCAGATGCTGAAAATCCGCAGTTCCTTGGGGATACTTGATTATCATTTTTCCATTCACTGCACTTCATTTCAGAAAAAAAATAATGAATTTTCAGCTCTTCCAGAGAGATACTTGATTTACATGCCTGTTCTTATATTGATAGAAGAACTAAAGATTTGCTTCTCAAAAGACTTCTTGTTAATTGTAAGAGATGGACTAGGGAAGTAGTTTAAAATTGTGTTGCTAGGGAACAGAAATGCATCCTAGCAACTGCTACTGAAAATTAAAATTGTGTGTTTTAAAGACAGTTTCAACCCACAGCAATTTAGTTGGCTGACATAGTTTTCTTAAAGATGACTAGTTTTGTGTTCGTGGTCTTTGCTTTTTTATTACAAAAATAGTATTCCTTATTTACAGTTGTTGACTTAGAAAAGTAATGTCATTTTTTGCCCTTTCTGGTGTCTCACAGTGTGCTGATAGCATGCTTGGTGTTCTGCTGAACCAGAATTGTAATTCTCAGAGATCCTCACTCCTCATTTACAGGCAGGATTCATAGAAAGACTCTCATTAATCTATGGGCGTAGGTAAGCAATGCCCTAACATTTGTTCTAATTAATCATTCTTTTCAAGTTCAGGGACTGAACATCTGAGGGATGAACTGTGCAGATATGATCCCAAGTTATTTTTAGGAAAAGAAAAATTTTAAATGAAAGAAGAAAAAAGAACCCACTCTTTGGCAGTACTTCCATTCCCTTCCTGGACTCGCATTCTTTCTCATGCTGCTGTCATTTTTTGTGACGTTTCTTCACATGTCCTTAGTACCTCTTCCTTCCTTTGAAACCTTTTCTTACTCCGCCTCCCACTTTTCATTTGGTTTTTCATTTCATCTTCTTATCTTGCCATATATTGTCGTCTTGTACCTTCTCTCTTTTACTCTCCCTTCTTCTCTGAACAACTTGGTTATACTCATTTCCCCCTGTGAACTTTTGCTTTGGAAAACATGACATAGATGTGTATGATTCATTTTGGCATTGCTGATTACCATCAGAGCATACAGGCTGAGTGGAAGAGAAAAGCCCTCTGTATTTTGTGGGGTATAGGCTGGGTACTTGGCAAGCTCAAGACCGTTTGATCTACATCCATGTATATTCTACATCAAACACTGATGTATGTATAGATGCAGAAATATATTCATAGCATGTTTCAAATTTGTGAGAATATATTCTTGTGTGTGTGTGTATATAATACTGTCTTAGCCCTTCCGTATTTGCCAAAGTAAATACTGGTGTAGGAACAATATAAAATAGGTTAACCTTCAAAGCTGAAATAGGCTCCAGCTTGTGTTATCATCCTGGATGACATACTAGATTTAATCTTGGAGCAATAGAAAATAATTAAGCATGTAAAACTGACCATGAAGTTGTTATGAAGTGCTCTCTCTTGCTAGAGGAAGTCTGTCAAGGAGTAGGAACTCTGAGGGAGGTGTGGATATTGAAAATGAAATAAGGCACAAGAGGTGAAGACAATCAAGTGTGATAGAATTTACTTTTTATGATGACCTCAAGGAAACTACTAATGTCTGCAGGTGAATGCTGCTAAGCAGTAGCTTCTGGTTGTGGTTGAGACACAATCTGCTCAGATTTACAGAGGAAGGACATGAATGAATCAGGAAATTTTGAAGAATCAGTTCTTATAGGTGTGTCAAGAGGAAGACTACAAATTCAAAATATAGCAATCATTTCTGTATTGTGGCTTGAAGGATTGGAGTAATATAAAAAATAACTGACTAGAAGTGCAAGGTTCGTAAGTTACCTTTGGTGTACTTTGGTTTTGGTTTAGTTTTGACATGTGAGTGTCTTTTGTGAATTGGTTGAACAGCTCTTCTTTCACTCACCAGTCAGAAAGCAGCCAATGAAACCCAGCAAATTTCTCCCTGGTGAACCACTGGCCATTTTTTTAGAATTTAAGTTATGTCTGCTGTTTCCAGATTATCAAACAGAAATGATGGGGTTTTTAACATGCTTCTATAACCCAAGAAGGATTGATACTGAGGAGCTTCATACATGCTTACCTGTGAGAAAATAAGATTTCAGAAGCTGTAAATCTCAGACAATTGTGAATGTCTGACTCGTTTATTTATCCAAATTCAGTAGAATTATACTCTAAATGCAACCTGTAAATACAACTGTGGTTGACAAAGAAAATTGCATTCAACTGTAACGACATAGGATACAAGGCAACAGATATTGGGTTTTTGATAATCGAAGTTCTTCACATGTTTAATCTTTGAAGGAAGGTAAGAATTCCTGCCTAGCTTAGAATCCAAATATCCAATAATTTACAAAGCATTTTCTACTTAAGGAGCATTATTTATATAAACCCAAAATTTGACAACATGCAGAACTAGTGAATTACATGCTCATTTATATTGTAGCTTGTGGGCTGAAATTGTTTTGTTTTGGTAAGATAAAGCTTAGTTCACCTTAATAAAAGCAAAGGAACTGAAGTTTTTTAGGGAATGCAAAGTGGTAGAAGCAAGATGGCTATCCCTGGACCTGAGATCATGCCACAGGCTACCTTAGCATCCTGAGTATATTCCTTTCAGGAGCATGTGTTCCTTTTTCATGCTAGATTCACAGGCATTGAAGTAATGTATCCATTTTATGTCTACATTTATTTATTGATGTATTTTAAGCATACCTTCAATATTCCCTTGAACTCCAGCAGAAATAAAGCTGGTATGCACGCTAACCATGAGTGCATGTCAGTTCCATCAACTGTGGCTTGAGTTCACTCCCTTAATCAAGACAAACTCTGCTCAGAAATAACTATGTACAGTAGATGCTAAGTTAATAAAGGGCTGTCACAAAGACGTGATAAAATAAAAAATAGTACAGTCCTTGTGAACACAGCTAAAGCCTCAATAAGCTTAGAAATAATGAAAAGTAATCAGCACTGTGTCTGGAGTCTTGATTAATGGCTAGCTAAATCTCACAGCCTGCTGAATATGGGTGATCAGTTAGATGTAATTAGATTTCAGCAGCGGGAAATGATCTCCCATTTAAGAAAGTGGTTTGGTAATCTTAATCAGGTCCTCAAAAGATTGCACTTTGCATTATCAAATCACTTACTGGTTTGTCAAAAGTTGGTAAAAGTAGTAACAACCATGTAACCAGTAACAAGAGTAGTACAACCATGATGATCAGGATAAAAGTGAAACAGATCTATTGAGAAAGTGCTTGAATGCACTAAGTTCCACCTATGATATTCTGGTTATCTTTTCCTTCATCAACAACAAAGGTAGGTCTCATAGTAGTTTTCTCTTTGTGTGTGTGTGTGTGTGTGTGTGTGTATATATGTATATATGTACGTATGTATATCCAATTAATTCACTCTACCCCTGCATAACCCATTCTCTAAAACACGCAAAGAAATAAAAAGATATATCTTTATATATAATATAAATATATATATTTGTATCTTATATTTATATATATCTTTATATATAAAATATATATAGTGTGTATAGTATAATATATATATACTTTAATATATATCTATTTATTTATATCTTATATTTATATATCTATATATATTTATATCTTTTTATATAATATATATCTTTTATATTTTAGTGTTTTAGAGAATGGGTTGTGCAGGGGTAGAGCGAATTAGTTGGAAGGGGAAGATCAGTTAGAGATGACTTGCCTATTTTCCACTGCATTTATTTCCACATCTTCTTATTTTCATCAGTATTGTCCTTTATTTTAGTTTTAAATAAGCATCTTACATTTCCTATATTCAAAGGTATGTTGTTCAGGACAGAAAACTGACAGTCATAGATGATTGCTCTGTGAAAGTCAGACAGCATCACCTAAGTCTCGAAGCACAGCTGAACAGGCAGCATATTTAATGAAACCTTAACAGATCCTGAAATGTGGTTGACATGAACAAACTTACGATTAAATTAAGGATTGTTTCCAGTCCAAAAACCCAAATTAACTACAGCAAAAACAGTCCTAATGGCTCCAGCACCCTAAGCAGGATTAAAGAAAATGTGAGCTAAAGCTGACAGTGATCACTGATCAAAACTTCAGTCTTTTTAGCCCTAAGGTAATTGAGTTAGATTTCATCACCGTAATCCTTAAGGTATAAAATGGGAATTGAACTCGTGGGGTGATGCAAGCTGGCTATGAAATTAGAAGACCTTGGCTCACAAAATATGAAAAGTTGGCATACTCAATGGAAATGATGTTCAAAGTAGTTCACAGTAAGAATGAGAAAAGCAGCTTGTACTGCTCTGGAAGAATAAACAGCACTTCTCTTTTTGCAGCACTCAGATTCCACACATTAATTAGTATTAGGAAAAATAGAATATGTGTTAAAGTAGGAATAAAAACAGTGATCCTTTGAAGTTTCTAAACATTAGCAAGTCTATTGTGGAACTTAGGTGTAAAATATAAAAATGTGTCTGTGAGGAAATAATTCTGAAGGCCAGCGTTTTTCTTCATCTTTGTAAGAAAAAGGCATCTAACCAGCTACATTAAATAGTATATTTTCCTAACAAACAAACAAAAGCTAGCAAGACAGATAACACTTGAAAAAGATTTGAGTAAATAAAAAATAGACAATTTACTTTTGGTAAATGTTATATTTTTACAGTATGTTCCCACTTGCTACTCTGCCAGCGTTTTCACTGTCTATGTGTTTGCCTCTTGAGCTGTTCAGTAGAAATAAAGGCAAAAAAAGAGGAAAAATGTGAGGTAAAGGACTTCAATTGCTTGTGCAGCATATATTTTGTGTTGCTCAAGGGAATAAATAAGAAAATTAAGAATCAACTGACATGTATGTAGAAAGATACCGTGAAATTGCAGGCCTATTTGATCATCGTTCAGGGTTTATTTCTGCTGGAAATAGCCCTGTGACTAAAGGATCTTCAGAATATGTGGAGAAAACACCACTAGGACAAATTGTATTTTGAGAGAAGCTAGTAGTAAGATGGTGCATTTCTTTTCTGAACAACAACAGCAACAAAATAATCAACAGAAAGCTGTTGCTGAAAGGGATGTGTTGAATGCAGTACCTTTAGAAACAGAAGTGTGGGAAGAGAATGTTACTCATCAGCATGTCCTTGATCTTACTGATAGTCATAGGTAATGAGCAATACATGCCTTCATTTCTCTAAGAGGCATTGTGCTAATTTCCCTTGTTCTAATTAGTCTGTCCTGTTCTGCTTTGATTAGAATTAATGATTGATTAAACTTAATGATGATTATCAGATTCTGGTTTAAAATGTTTTAAGGCTACCTGATTGAAAGTGTTGTTCAATACATAGCAGCCTAGTGTAATATTTCTTGCTCAGCTTTCACACATTGATGTAAGCTGCCCAATGAAAAGCTGCAGAAAATTAGGCACTGGTTGTGTTGGGGAGGGGAAAATAAGCAGTAGGTTTCACTTGTGCAGTCTGCCAGCTTGCAGTTCCTGAAGTCCTGTGAACAATTTTGGCCTGACTTGGAGTCTGTAAGGGCATCTCCTTTCCCTAGAGTAAAGGGAAAGGGTAGATTAGATGGTGGGGTTTGATTTCAACCTGAGGTTCTATTCAGTTGTCCTAGGTTCCATTTGGTTTCCCAGCTGAGGATGCATTTTGAAGACAAAAAAGAAACATGGCATGAGATAACATGAGCGACATACAGCTGGAAGCCATTCCAAAGAGCTGTATGTGGTTTCATGGCACTGCCTCCATATTTATCTCTGTAATAAAATTAAATAAAAACAAATAAAATTAAGTCCGTGGTAAGAGTGATGCTACTAGTGTTGGGATTAAGTGAGAACATTTTTGGGAAGCAGAAGCAGGCCTTCACGGACTTACTACAACTTCTATTCTGCTGGACCTATTTAGAAAGTGACATCAGAGGATAGACTAATCATTAATATCGTGGAAGTGTTGCCTATGAGATACTCCCACTACTGCCTGAGAACTGCAGGAGTTCTCAGAAGTAACAAGTTTGTATATGCTATGATAATTTCTTTTTCTCAAAATGTACTTGAGTAAATGTTCCGGCCTGTTCCTATAGGAAATCCACTTTAACCTTCCCTTTACATTTTCATGCGAAAATACACACCCGTTTGTTTGTTTTCCCTAGGAACTTAATCCAGCAGAAGCTTGTAGACTAGACTGGTTATGTAAAACATGGTTTTTTTTTTGCTGTTGTTTGGATTTTGTTTTGCTTTTTTTCAAATATGGTGGCACTAAGTGTAATTCTGGGAAGTTTCTGCATTAGCTCTCATCTGATGAACAGCTGAAAGACTTCAATCGTGTATATGAGGTCTGTAGGTAAAGTATGTAAGCTTGCACTTAAATCTATGCAAAATGTTGGTTTTTTTTCTTGTTTTGTTTTTGTTTGTTTGTTTCTCTGATAAAAGAAGAAAAACCCTAATGTTTATTGACACTGTTCAGGCATTCCATGGCCATTTTCTGCCTCACCTTCCATCCTGAATTCGAATCTGAATGAGTTCATTTTCCAAATTTCCATAAAATACTATGATACTATATGGTAAGTAGAGAACAGCTTGCCAAAGGATATTGTTTTGGACAGAATTTTATTGGCAAAAATTTGGCTGTTCTTAACAAGACTCTGTGTTCTTTTCAACATTACCCTCCATCTCTATTTGTTTACATGAAAATAACAATTGTAGGTTATTTTAAAGAATTAGTAAAATTAAGGGGATAGGCAAAAGACAATCTAAAAAGCACTTAAGAAAGAAGCTGAGTTAAAGGAATATCAGTAGAAGCAAAGCAGGAAAAAAGAATGCCTCAAGGATGTGTAAGCATTACTCAGCTAAAGCAAAAACTTGTTATCAAAACTATTTTAATTAACAAATCCAAAATTCAGCATCGTGGGGGCTGCTATGAAGAAGATGAACTTCATCCTGGGCCAGATCCAGTACAATTAGATAGTTTCTATTAGTTTTCATACAGTTTCTGTCTTTGCTTTCATAATTTGTTTCATGCTCAGAAACGAATTGCTTTTACTCCAATGTCCTTCTAAGAACAGACATGAGAGCGATATGCTTATAATTTCCTTGGGGAACCTTGTTAGTGTTGCTATTTTTATCCTGAAAAGTTCTGTCATATGGAATATGTGAGTTCAGATCATAAATCTCTGCTCTATCTGATATGAAAACAAAGATTTCTGGCGCTAACTGCCTAAATCCCAGATGAAAACTAGTTACTTGGTTCCATGATTATGTAAGTTTTTGGGTGGTCTTTGCTTTCAGCCGTTTGTTTGACTCACAGTCTCAACCATCCTTTTGAGCATTTTTAATTTCAAATTCATTGTGCTCCCACCAAAAGGCTGTATTTTGAAGAATCAGAATTTCTTGATGTTTAACCAAAAATTCCAGGCAAGTTCTAACCTTTTTCCAGCCTCACCCATTTTTTTTTTTTTTCTTTTTGCTGATTATAGCCTACAATCACATTGCAAATGCATGAACAAGGGCATGCCTGCACTGATGGATGCAGGCAGGTCTGAGCACACTTCATTTGTGGAGCCAAAGCAGGGCAGAGACACTGAAATATAAGGTAGAAATTCCAGCCACCTTAGTGCCATCTTTTGCACAGCCTAATACAACAGGTTGGAGTTCAATGTTCTGTGGTTCATCAGCAGGAAGAATTTTTCTGACTGTTAATCTTCAAAGAAGAAAAAGTATTGCTTTTCAAACTTGCATAGCAGCTGCAGCTAACCATCAAAGTTGTCATATTAGTGTATGTTACATATTTGTTTCACTGCCTCGGAATCAGCTGTATAAATGGCACAAAATTAAGATGTTTCATGAGGTAAATAGAATGTTTTTTTTCCCTCGGCTACCAAATTGATTTTTAATCTCCCTATTTGCTATGTAGTATAATTTTCATTATCTAAGGTACAATACTACATAGAACATGGTAATCATATGTGAGTTCTCCAACGTCCTCTGTTTGCAAAATGAATCTTTACTTCTCCTGATGAACATAATACCATCAGTAATGGGTAGGTTTTTTTTTTGTTTGTTTGTTTTTGTGGGTTTTTTTGTTTTTTGCTTTTTTTTGCATGCCTTCAGAATAATCACTAAACTGGGGAAAATGACATTACCACCGATGTGCTTAATGTGTATGGTGAATATTGGAAAAGAGAGACTGTTCTCATCACTTACATTTTGGCTTAAACTAATTCCACCCCTGCTGACTGGTGGATGGGGACAGCTGTGCTGCTGTACAATGTAATTGCACAAAGCTTCTACAGTAAACCCATAGTATGAAATTTTTTGTGAATGCACACTGTGGAAGTACAGATACAGGTCACAGCTTCCGAACATCAAGCACCTTGGCTGGAGCCAATGTATCAAAGTTGAGACAGATGCACAGCACTTTAATGCAGTAATAAGGGGCGTTAAGATTTCTTACCCTTCCACCCCTCATTCCCCACATAAATCTGTGTTTGACTAATGAAAAGTGACATAACTAATAGGTGATAGGTAGAGGTGTAGAATGAATTAAGCTTCATTTCCTGTGGGCTGGTGCCTTGTAGTTGGTTGGTCTTGGTGGCTGAGATACAAAAACTTTAAAGCTTTCCCTATGATGTATTTACAAGCACTGGCATGCAGATTCCCAAGTATCGTAAATAAACATGAGTGCCTTCTGCAACCTTTCTGTCAGCCAGAAATTAGATAGTTTTAATCCTCAGTTTGACAGTCTCTTTCTACAGAATGTATGGAAACATAATAATCTTTGAGGTCAACATTCTTTTAATTTCAGCTGAAACAAAACTTCTAAGTTCCAAAGCAATTTAGGAAACACACATGCGTATGTACTGAGCATAATCTACTTCTGACAGCGTAGGAAATGATGGTAGAAACAAGACTGTATTGTTCCTAACTGTTGTTATGGTGTGACCTCGTTGCAGCTTTTCAATACCTAAAGGGAGCCTACAAATAGGAGGGGAATAAACTCTTTGAAAGGGTAGATTACTGCAGGACAAGGGGAAATAATTCTGAGTTGAGGGAGGGAAGATTTAGGTTGGATGTCAAGGGGAAGTTCTTTACAGAGAGAGCAGTGAAGTGCTGGAACAGCTGCCCAGAGAGGCTGTGGATGCCCCGTCCATCCCTGGAGGTGTTCAAGGCCAGGTTGGATGGGGCCCTGGGCAGCCTGGGCTGATATGAAATGGGGAGGTTGGTGGCCCTGCATGTGGCAGGGGGTTGGAGATTCATGATCCTTGAGGTCCCTTTCAACCCTGGCCATTCTGTGATTCTGCAATTCTATTAGTGAAAAGTTAGAGAATACTGTTCATCATTCCATATGCCTCCATAGGGAAAATTGCTGCTTTACTTTCTGTTTTGATAAGTTTGAACTCAGTCCTAATTTGTGCCTTAGGAAATGATGACAAATGAACTAGCTGCCTAGGAACTTCTGAGACACAGAAATAGGATGATGGGCAATAAAGCAAGAGGATACAGGATTATGGACTTGAAAAATCTAGATTAATGTTGAAATTGTTGTGACACACACACTGGCACTGCAACATTGAGGATCACAAGAGATGCTTTGCCTTACTTCCATAGGAACTTAGGACCTTCTTCCAAAACAATATTTGAATGTTAAGTGTAATATGTTACAGTTTTTCTGACTCAGCCTTAGAAAGGAATTCCAGATGCTTTGATGATCCTTTTGAAGATCAAAGAAGCAACTTTTTACTGAAAACCAATAAATAATTCAGATTGTATTCAAAATACTGATTTAGTACCAGTTAAAGCAGAAAATGTAGTATTTCTCTGAGATTAATATACTGTTGTGATGCATATGATTAATTGTTGTATTACACCGTTTATCACAGGATTTAGCACCCGTAAAACATTATTCTTGGCAGATGTCATTTTCAATGTAATTTGAACGACAGTTTACACAAGTTCTCATAAGAAACTCATACTTTCATTCACGGAAAGGTAGAAATTAGGCCAGCAACACCCCATTCAGAAATATGGAATAGTTAGGAGTGTGATGCCCTGACTGCCTACCTGCAGCTTACTCTCCAGTCAAAGAAGCACAGGTCAAGCACAGCTTCTTTGTATTTACCACTTCAATTTGTGCTTGTAATGACTGCAAACAGGCACATGTGCACATACACAGAGGAACAAGAGCTTTGAGGCTGTTTTCCTGTGAAGGAAGAGATTATATTTTAAACTGGCAGGTAAAATCCCTGAATTTTATCTCTTCATAGACTCTGTATTTGTGAATGAAATGGTTGTTTTAATAGCTAAACTGAATACTCGCATGCATAGAGTATGTTTACCTCTCTCGTGAGGTATGGAGTAGAGCAGAGGGAGTTTATTAATGGAGTAAAGGAGTCTGGTTGCCAGCAGCAGTAGAAAAGAATAGGTATTTAGGTGGAATAAGAGGCATTAATTATGTATGGCTCTTTTGTTGTTGCAGTATGTATCGTACCTGACTGAACTTCTAACATATTTGTTCTTTTCATTTGATCTCCCAGTTCAGAACAGTGATATTCCAAGGTCTAATCAGGTTTTAAATTCAGAAGTAAAAGAGATTTGTTGCAGAAGTGCTCATAATCAGGAGTCAGCATTTTCCAGATTGGTATGGCACATCTGTTCTAACTTCTAGTTATGCATAGTATTATCTTGTGATTTTATGAACAGTAGAGCATACTGAAGAACATGTGGAAATGCATTTGCTATGCCAGAGGGTACCATAACAGTCTGCACAGACATGTTCTCTCTGATGCATCCACAAACACCATCAGCAACTTTTTTTCCTCTTGCAGTTTTGAGGAGGTCTTTCTGGAATATTTGAAATGACTCCTGCTAGACATAGGTAATCAAAGATACCATGCATTGGCAGTCTATACTGAAGTACAGAAGTATCCTTTGAAGTATTTCTAGCCTGTTCAGATAGGAACTATGAAACCTATGAAATGTGATGGAAAAAGCCACTACTGTATGGCTTTAATGTCCGATTTGCTGTGCTCATGTTAAGTTGTCAAAATTATAATACTACTTCTTTGCTAAATCTGCTGCTCTGGGCATCCCTGCTGCAGCCAGGGCTGGTCCCGATGTACCCTGCAACCTCAGCCATCCTGGGTTTTGATCACTGTCAGTGACAGATTATAAACAAGGTAGATCTTTGATGTGACTCTAGTGTTCTTGTTTTGTGCCTTTTTCCTGTAAGTGGGGTTGTATTCCGTTGCAATTTTGAAGACTGTAAGCTGAGGGGACTGCATTTATTTTCCAAATGCCTAGCATAAAGGGACACAAGCCTTTGGTAGCCCATAGGTGCTGCCATGTAAAAATAGCAATTATATGATTAGTAATAGACACTTCATGACTTTCCACTTTCAAAGATTTTATTCATCAAGGTTTTATTTATCATTCTAAGGGAATAAAACAGAACTTCCATGAAAGCAGCAGTAATGGGATTCAATGGAAACCTTGGCAATAAATCACTGTTGGAAAAAAGTAGTTGATCTTTTGGAAGTTGATTAAATCTAGGAGACTTGAGATCTGCCCCCAGTGCCTCCATCAATTTTAATACTATAATTTTAGTAAACTGAGGTCCCTCCAAGAGGTCATGATGTGCTAATGTTCTCTGTGTAATCTTCAATTAATGCAGTTTTTGTTGTTGTTTTTCAATTTATTTTCTAACTAGTTTGAAAAGTTCCAAAGCTAACTAAAAGTTGACTGAATAACGCATTTCAGTAATGTGACTATGAATTTTAAGTCTGAATTTGCTTCTGTGATGTAGTTCTACAATGAAGTAGTGTTTTGGATTGAGGAAACTCTTGTAAAGTTGGAGGGATATGCCAGTGAAATGATGCTCACATCTCTCTTATGATGCAGGCAGGGGCTGCAGAACCAAGATCAGCCAGATGGACAGTTGGTATGGCTTAGAAAAGCTGCTCTGTTGTTTTTATATAAAGCTGATGCCTTTAAGAAATTTCCACTTTTTTTTTCCCCTGGTGTTTTCACCAATTAAAGGAAGGTTTGGTTTGACATGGCCTGTTAAACTTATGATACGTGGTTACATTATTTAAGTAACTCAATGTCACTGGCATGAGATGGATTGTTTGGATTAGTAAAAGGGTGAACTTAATTTCCATTTTGTTATGATAAACATTGTTTTTCTTCATTTTGAACATTCTTCTAGAACATACTCTATTTTTTCAGTGTCATAATTCTTCATCGACCTATGTTTTGCCTTTCAAAATAATCCTGCTGGAAAAGAATAGATTTAAGGTTTCTCTCACCAGGCTAGCAAATAAAGTATAATATGCTGTAGTAATTTTTAAGATTAATTTCAGTCACTTTCTAGCTGTCTGCTTTAAGTTATATGGCATATCAGCATGTATGGCACTTCAGTGTCTAAATTTCCACTCTACCAAGGACTCCTGCAGCATATTACTACTGCCAGTAATGTCCTTCATATTATAATAGCTAACAAATAGTGCAATGTCTTTTTAAAAGACTTTAAATACTATGCCTACACCTACTACCAAGTATATTGGTTTTGGTTTTTTTTTTTTTGTCACACTTCAGTGGTTGTAAAGAGATTCACCAATATTTTCTAAATCTCCCAAACTTATTGAGTTAAATAAGAATCAAACTTGGTACATATCTTCTGTATTGATTAATGTTAATAGTCATATATATAGTCAAGATATATCCCTAAGTTTCAGAGTTTATATCTGCCTTTTAAACGTTCTGGTTTGAATTCTCCTGTTTATTTTGCAGTTATGTAGGACAAAAGACAAATTACCCCAAAATATATAGTTGCTAACAAACTGATTTTTTTTAGACTACTTGCAAAAGAAAATATGCAAAACTCAGAATTTCCCACAATCTGATGGCACCAAGCACTACTTCTTTCCTCCTTAAGTCCAGAAGCTCTTATTCCATCATTCCATTAAAAATAAATGAGAACAAAACACACTGCTGGAAACCTGCAGCCAGCAACTGCTATGTACTTTAAGCTGTGTTAGCTGTTGGCAGTGAATAAAAGCTTCAGCAATGGCTCTTTGAAGCAAAAAGGATCTCTGGGAACACTAAAAGCAGTGGGGTTTTCCCACCTGGCCTTCCTGATAGACCTTCACAATCTCTGGACATACCGACACTGCATCCTGTGAAGTAAAGCAGTCTTAAACATAGCAGTTAAAAATCCTGCCTCCTCTGATTTCTGGGAAGAAGTCCCAATAGAGACAGGATTTCACTGTGTTTATTCAGACTCCAAGATACTCCTTGATGTTTATAGGATTCCGTTATGCAAAGAACTGCTGTTAAAGTTCCTTTTGACAGCAGTTTGACATCCACCAGCATGAAAGCTGATCCTGACTTGTTTTGGCACAAATACTAGCAGCCAGCACAAGCCAGAGTTGCATCCAGACCAAGACCAGAGAGGCACAAATATGTATAATAACACCATTTACCACCTTTCCTGGCCCTGGCTTTCATAAAATATATCTCAGCTTATCCAAAGGATCTGGACAATTTCCTCTAAAAATCACTTCAGCATTGAAAAATTATTTCTCCAATATGTGAAACGCTTGATAGAGAATTCATGGAAGTGTGGCGTGATATAAATGTTTTACTAGCGCTCGTTTAGGATGACCTTACATTACTCACGTTTGGCACAGCCACAAGTGAGTCATATGGTTATCCTAAATGCACATTGTATTCCTACTATAATGCACCAGTAAGGCCAGCAGGTCATCCGAGAGGCAAATATGAAATACTTGACAAGAATGACTCACTTCTGGAATGTAACTCTGGCTCCTGATAACTCTTTCTTTCTGTGCTCGGCAAGGGCTGGCATGTTTCTGAAGCAGGCTGGCACACCACAGGGGAAAAAAAAAAATACAAAACAAAAGTCATTTGCCTTTGCATGACGCAAGGATGAAAAGCTGACTTGAAGCTATTTAAGTCTAATCAGCAAGCAGCTATGACATGCAGACTTAGCAAACATTTTCGGGTAGACAAAATGAAAAACATGATGCACATTTCTGTAACCTAATGGTGTGCTTATTTATCAGCCAAAAGCCTCAACAAAGCTACAATTCACAGGAAAGCAATTTTAATAAAGCTATTTATTCTGGCCTGTGGAATTTACAAGGATGTAGTAAACAAATCAAATATGAGAAGTTGTGTGGCTTGCAGTACAGCTCCCTGACATTGAAAAGAACCGATTGGTAAATGTAAGTTGCTACATAACTAGGGAGGGGAGAAATGCTCTAACAAACCATTTCCTTTCCACAGCCGACATCGTGAGATGGTGCTTTGGAAATCTAGTGTCAGAACAGTAGTTTCAATACATTTGTCATCTTTCTTTAGTGATTCTCTCTACTGCTGTGTACTTGCCTTTCTTAGTACGTCTCAGTGTACTGTTCTGAGTCACGGGTATATTCTTTCAGACTAATCTCAAGCACAACTGTTCATATTTTTTATGAGCCTACTACAGTTTTGTCCTAAACACCATAGCTGTGGAAGGGGCTGAAAGGGATTGACCTGTAATTTGTTTGTGGCTGAAAGGAAAATAAAAGATGAAATAGATCATAGTAGCTGATTGTTTTATTATGGCCATGCAATTAATCCTGGGAGAAAAGAGAATAAATTGAATGCAAAAGCTAATATATTAACTCCCATGAAGGACATTCCTTGTGGACTTTCTCTTGTTCTCACCCCACATACATTGGATTCCTTTCTTTTTCACTCTGTTATTTATGATTTCTCACCTTTTATAATCTTGCCTATAATTATTTCATATGAAGATCATCATCTGACTAGTAGTTTAGGTTATATAACAACAATAATATTTCATGTTCTGTAGTAGTTTAATCCAGAACACTTCACTTCATATAAATGTGATGCTTTTGGAAGGCAGACGCTTCTGGGAATGAAGAAGAAAGTCAGGATAATGATGCAAATTTAAGAGTAAGAGTATGCCCTTTGCCTCAGTCTCATTAAAGATGCCGTTGTATCATTATAATTCATGCAAAAATTACAAAGTAGAATTTCTTTTTTTAATTTTCTTTTTCAATGATGCTCTAATTGTGCAAGATTCAGTCACAATTGCATTTGCAACATTCTGCCTGTTCCCTTTGACTGATGAAGATTTGGAGTGGCTGAATCACCAAGAATATTTGAACCTGTGGTGCCAGACAGTCTAAGCCTGCAGTATTAAGATATCCTTTTCCTGACTTCTTTTTTCTTTCTTAATGCAGTGTCTTTTTTATCTTTAGTTAAAATTTTCCCTCTTTTGTGCCAGCATATTTGGCAGCTTCTGGGATTATTTTTATGGGTAGAGTAGTTATGCATTTACTAGGCTATGAATTCGCTGCCTCTCTTTAAAAAAAAAAAAAAAAAAAAGTCAAATGAACCACTTGCCTGATGTTTATTTTCTCTTTCGTTTCTCCAGTAAATCTCAGGATTAGGATTGGCTGGTTTGTATGTTGTGGCTATTTACTTTCTCCTAATCCTGCTGATTTGAGGTATGCTTTTGCTATTAAATGGCTTTGCCCCAAAAGTATGCAAATACAGTCATCCTTGTCACAGGATACAAGATACACATCAACAGACTGATTAAGGTACTCAGATTAGGTTAGCCAAACAGAAATTCATGTGTTTTACGACTGCAGGAGGAAAGAAAAGCAAACAAAAGATACAACGTGATGCTATCTCATTATATGTTAACACTATTTATAGGTAACCCAGTTTTCAAAATTTCAGTAGAAATGTTTATTCAGATGGACCTAAACAGGTTAAGATGCATTTCCTATAACTGTGAACCTCAGCTGCACACTTGTGTTAAATTTCATTATATTCATTTACAGCTGCAGAACAGAGGAGGACACTTTCAAGGCCTAATTTCTCTCACCTCTCTTAAATGCCTGTTTTAAGAGGAAAGGAATCAAATTCACAATTCCAGTGCACAAGCATGCCACAACGTGGTGTGTGTGTTTGTGCTTGTCTTTCTCAATAGCTTTTTAGCTTGGGCAGAGCAGGGACAATAAAGATGGGAACTGAGTGAAAAAGTGAATTGTTGAGTGAAGTAGTATTGATGTTACTGGGAAAAGAAACAAGTCAAAATGATAAGTCGTCACCATTAAGCTCAATTGATTGTTGAAGATTACATCTAGAAGACTAATATGTTACTTAGTATGATCATTAGTAGTAAAACTGCAATCCCATTTGGGACGGACCAACTGTGATAGGCAGGAGCTAACATAGCACACAATGGCAGCAGATAATGGGCAGGTGACACTGGGTCTTCACAATCCCAATTGTTATTGAGAAGTGACAATAAGTGACATTTTACTGCAGGTTTAGGCATGGTGACTTATAAGAGCTAAGATGCAATTTAAAAAAAAAAAAAATCATGTTTTCACACTTTTAATCAATGTCAATGTGATGCTTTAGGAATGGCAGCAGCCTTTGGAGATTCATCACCTTAATTACTACTTTTTTTTTTTTAAGAGCCCTTAAAATTATTAGAAGTGACTTCTATTTTATTTCGCTCTTATTCAAGGAGAAATAGAAATGTTACTCAGTATCTAGAGCAACCCAGTATGTAAACTAATCAGAGTAAAAAACTTCTTAAAGAGCATGTATGCATTCTGATCAGGTGGTAAACCACTCCTCTACTATAATGCAGATTGCCTTTGATACTGTCTTTTGAAGCTTTTGTTTTTCTGTGGCTGAAGTAAAGCTGTGACAGTCTGTGCTTTCAAAGAAGCCTCTTTGGTTTTGAAGCAGATTGAGAAATGGATGACATGTTACTGATTTAAAGGCAAGATTTCAATTTTTAATGTATGGACTGTTTTCAAAACAGAACTCTTTTGGTGTATTCGAAGATGCAAAAGTCTCTAGAGCTACCTTTTGTCTTTTCCCCTTTTTCTGAATTATTTGAGGTTTTTTGGAGGACTTCATAGTGAAAAAAAAGTTTAGTACTGGTATAGCTCCATGCCATATTTTTTCCCCAGTTTTCCACCACAGGGGAAGAAATAGAAGTTAAAAGGTTTATCAGAAACTGGGTAAAGTGCCAAATCACAGACAAGGTTTTTCTTAGGTCTGCATGTGCCAGGAAGGTAATGGATAATGGGCTGGTAGTAAGGTGTCATGCCAGGGAAAAATGCTTCCCTAACACTGAAGTCCCAAAAGGGGGGGGTGGGGGGTGAAAAAGTGGTAGCATAGGAAGGCTATTGCCAACAAGCAATGGGATCAAATAAAAGAGTGCAGCTGCCAAGCAGCATCAGGAGTGTGAGCTTTATGGGTGTGAGCCTGGTTTTCTAATTCTGACTTTTCCAATTGAATAATAATGTAGTAATGCTAATTTCTCCAGTCAGGCATCCTGAGGTGCTTTCTTTGTGTTACTATGATCACTAAGTAGGAGCCACAGGAAACGTGAGGATGAAATTTCCCTCATGGGGCTGGGTAAAATACAGAAGTCCTGCAGGAAAAGTTAGTTTTCCTCCCCTTCAGTATAATTCTGTCATTAATATATGTAAATGCAGCTCTTTATGTATGTGTTCATTCTTTACAATGAACATTCATTCATACAATCCATACTTCAAACTTGACATTTCAGGTATGTTTACTGTGGCACAAAACAGTGCTGATCCTCCTGCTGACATATGAGAAACTGCCTCACTGCTTTGTTGCTCTGTGATCTGAGAGAAATTGCATAGGTTTTGGCTGATTCATTACATACCCATACACTGAAAAAACATAATAAAAAGAAATTAAAATGGAAGGACACAGACATAAACATTTGATGTAGAAACTTTAGGATATTTTTAAATTATTCTGGTTTGAGACACCGTGATACATTAGCATATAACTCGTGAAATTCAGGTCTTCTCGACTGAAGAGGGCTGGTATATAACACAGCAAGATTTTAACTGCACCTGAGCCAAATTTATAGGAAATTAGAAAGCTGTGAAACCTGGGAAACAGATTTCAGTAGAATATTAACTTCTTCTTTTATTAACAGACTTTCACAGATATTCTAGTGTGAATTACTAATATGCTTGAAATACATTTAAAATAAATACTTGACTGCAAATTGTACTTAGAAGTAAATATTTGTTGGGGTGTGGGGGGGAGAACAGTCTGGAATCTATCTAGAACTAGAGACCCAAACCGTATTTCCCATCCTACCAAGCACTCCCAGTGAATCACAGAATCACAGAATGGCCGGGGTTGGAAGGGACCTCATAGATCATGAATCCCCCCTGCCACACGCAGAGCCACCAACCTCCACATTTAAAACCAACCCAGGCTGCCCAGGGCCCCATCCAACCTGGCCATGGACACCTCCAGGGATGGACGGGGCATCCACAGCCTCTCTGGGCAGCTGTTTCAGCACCTCGCCGCTCCCTCTGTAGAGAATTTCCCCCTGATGTCCAACCTAAATCTTCCCTCCCTTAACTTCAAACCATTTCCCCTTGTCCTGCTGTTATCAACCCTTTCAAAGAGTTGATAAATTCCTGCATACATTGCTTAATTTCCTTCACGCTTCAGCTTGGCAGCGTTCGTATACCTCATGAACCAGGAGTGAAGAAAACTGCAGTAAAGGCTGTAGAGGACTTATCTTTATCAATTTGGATGTGATAGATAGACTCCATATAGAACCTTACAGATTAGCTATGACGGGGGCATTTTATATGCATACACCTAACACCTAAGCACCTAACACCTAAAGGACTTCAGCTTTACCCTTGGAACAGGAAATTCACACAGCAGAAGAGCCATTTTGCCTGTATTCCTTACAGCTGAGGACCTTCAGCTGTGCCAATTTCTCTGTTGAAGAGGCAGAGAGAAAGAAAGGTCTAATGCATGCTTGCCTACTTTCCTTTGCAGTCTGTGCATGTGCTAGTCTGAAAGCAGTAATCCAGTTTACCAGATCAAGTTATTTTTTTACAAGTTTTCTGGGAACTGAAGCTGCTGTACCTTATTCTAAGGTTTCCAAATAATAAACATTTGAACTTGGTTCTCTGAAATGTAATTATTCTGCTGAGGAGGAGGGTACCTTGCAGTTGCTTCTTTGATCTGCCCCTATGGATTTGTTGCTAAGGCACTGTGGTTGGTAAAGATTTCCAGTGTGCATTTTTGCCTGTCTGCATATTGTAGCAAAGTCTCTGCTATATGTCACTGCTTTTGTTGGTGCTAATTATATTCTTGTTTCCTTTTTGTAGTAGATAGTGCTGTTTTCCTTTTCTCTTATTGCTTCATTTTGAAACAAAAAGGAAAAATCTTTGTATGGGGTAACAGAACTTGTAATGTGATGTACTGATAAAACATTAATGATGTGATTTACTTCTTAGTAAGAAATATTGAATCAAATTTGCTTTTAGAACATATGGTAATGCATTCACAATGGAAACAATCTTGAAGGTTAGGGATGTGTTTTTAGGGTGAGTTATTAGTTAGTCCGACTGTAGCCTTAGCCATACCTTAACCTAATGCATTACCATAGCTATTTCACTAGCATAGACACCTCATGTCAGATTCTGTGCTTACTTTTGGAATGACGAAACACTCATTACAAGCATCGTGTATTTGCTATAAGCGCAAATAAAAATATCTGACACTCAACAAGCAAACCGTCTTCTTCCCAAAACAGTACATTAAAAGTACCGTGTACATTAACTTCACAATGGAAATGTGAGAGCTGTTTTTAAATATTTCATCTGCTAAATCTGATACTTTGCATACAACTAAGAACCAGCAATGGTTGCTTAAAAAAAAAAAAAAGCCCCACATATGAAGGGTTAAAGAATTATCTCTTTGCTGTGTTCATTAGCTCAAGTATGAGAGGTTAATGGTGATTGCTGTTGTTTTAGGTTGCTGGCTGGAGTTGGTTTGTTCCAGTCTACAGCTGGGAGAGGCATTCCCATTCAATCCCTTCTTCTAGGCCATTCCTTGGATTTGCAGGTAAGACAAGTTGTATTATCAAAATGTTTGTAGTTGGAAAGCTGTAAGTTATTTTATTTAGTCAGTGATAGTAGCTTGTGTTTTTCTTAGGACGTAAGGGAAGACAGAGTCAGTATTGGTGGAATATCATAAAGCTTTTAATAAAAATGCCATTGTTAAGAACAAAGGTAAGTCTAGGTTGTACTTGGAGGTGTGTTCTGGAGGAAAATGACTTTCTGTTTATATGGGCTTAGTGCTCATGCATTGGAAGTACTGTAAATAGTGGGAGTGGTGGAACTTGGCTTGGACATAAGAATCCCAGTATTTGCATGTGTTTCATTCTGGCTTACAAAAACCTTTTGTAACTTTTGGATGTGTGAAGCTGAGTTCTTCTGAGGTTTCCTTTTATGCTGTGGATTGCAGTAGTATTGTCAGTAAATGGTCTTGCTGTATTCCTTGCTGTACCATGTACTGCAATTGCTTTCCTCCTGCTTACGTGAACGCACTTCAAAAGTAATAAAAATGAGAGAGTCTGATGGACAATGTTTTGGTATTACTGTAACACTGTAAAAAAAAAACAAACATTATTTTTATTTATGCTTACGATGATGTTTTAAAAGACAAGCTGCGGAAAGATGCTTTTAACAAGTGAAAGAGATGTGGTCACTGGAGAAGGTGTATTGCTTTCCACTTGACACATACAGTACAGCATGAAGAATGAGAACTTGGATTAAGTGCATGCAAAACCTGATAGGGTGCTTTGCTGCATGTAACTGTTGTTTAGGATTCTGCATTTCCTTTTTTTTTTTTTTTTTTTGGTCTTCAGACCTTTAGAAACAGTGGGAATCTAGTGCTGGTGGTGTATTTAGGAGATAAAATTGTGCTGTTTGACTTGCATTTAGATGCAGCAGTTTGCCTCTATTGATGTTTATTTTTTGAAGTCTCTCTTCTGTCTCCCACTCTTCAAACTTGCTGGACCTCTATGCTCTACTTGGTGTTTTCTCAATGGTTTGTGTGTTTAAGGTGGCCAAGAGGGAAAAATTCCTAAAAGAAAGAGAGGCAATTTGACTTTGCTATTTTGTGCTTGCGCCTGGGTGACCAGTGGGAAGTCTTACACAGACTGGACTTGTCTGGGCCATTGGGTGTGCAAACAAATGCTGTTTTAAGTACCTGGCCAAAATTTTGTATAGCACAGATTCTACACCGTTTCTCCTCTTTTGCTTAACACTGAGTTTTCTGGATGATATTAAGACACTAACAGGACTGTGCATGTGCTTTTAGGAAAAAAATTGGGCCTCATTTTATTTTAACCTGGAAAATGCAGAAGTGATGAAGTAACAGGGAAAGAAAATATCTTCAGACTTAAAACTCTATAGCAGAAAATCATTATTTTTGTTCTGGTTTTCCTTTCTCCTGCAGTGTAAATCACATGCTTCATTGTGAGTTTTGCTATTTGGCAATGTTTTTTATTTATTCTTTTTTTCTTTTTCCACCCAATAAATCCTTGCCAGTAGTGAAAACTGGAGATGAAGAATACCTTTCTGAATCTATGAATCTCTGAAATCAATGAGAAGTCTGCTTGTTAGATTATATACTTCAGAGTTGAAAAATGTCTAATTTGTGACTCAGTACATCTAGCCAGAAATGCTTAAACCCATCTTCCCACAGACATGATCACAGTTTTCTTAAGCTTTCTCAAATAAATAGGATTCCTGTTACATCTTTGAAGGTATTCAGAAAATGGAAGAATTGTTTTCATGGGGAAGCAGTGCAAGCTTCTAAAAGTGCGGGGAATGGTTTCTTGTAGTTGCTTTCTCTCTGTGCCATGGGAATCTGACAGAATTTGAGTAGCTAGTAAGTGAAGGCACCTGCTAGAAATTCCAAATGTATTTCTTTTCCAAAACTACTCTTTGGTTCTCTGCCAGGGAGCTTTCTAAGTCTGCTTTTGTTCAATTGAACTCAGACATGTTTATTTCATGCGTTTTCCACGTTGAGGTGATATGGCTTACAGACAGTGAAAACAAGGAATGGGGCCCCAGACTCAATACTTTCTGAGGGAAGAGTACGTTGCTGCCTAAGAATTTGGGATGGTGTTTGAAAGTGATTTTTGATTTTTTATTTTGGTTGTGCAAAGTAATCCGAGGGTTCTGTGGTGGTTACGTGCCATTCTTGGAGCTTGTACACGCGGTGTCACTTTGACAACGATGATTGAGAATCACCTCAAGGTCACTAGTGGTGAGCAAATGTTTTGTATATGATTCTGGTCCTCCAGAAGACATTTTAGATTACCCAGACTGTTCTTGACTGCCTGTCTACCTGGTCTGACTACGTGATGAAAGAGTAAAGTACTTGGTTTTGTAATCATTTTATGAGGCACCATTTATTAAAGAGCGTTAAGGCTACAGAGAGAAAACAATAATCATTTGATAAGAGCAATAATATAGACTGCATGGAATGTTGTTAGACGTCGTGTTAGACTTAATTATTCAGTGCTTTTCTAATATGAATGTGAGATGCATGTTAAAATAGCTTATCTGGATTGGTTTGACTTCTTTTAATACAGGGAGCAAAAAGAAAACTCGGAAGGGGACAGTAGTCCCTCAACAGGGGGATTGGGAGTATGGAAGGGAACAAATCTGATTTTTTTGTTGGTTTTGTTTGTTTGTTTTGCCTTGAAATACACAAATCTACTTGAAAAGAATAGTAGTATAATATTTATATATCTATGTGTATATCTAAACAAGCATGTGCACACATGTAACGACAATGGATTTTCCTCAGATTGACACGTTTTATTGATGTTTTTTCCATTTACTGAAAAGACCAGGTAACATAATAAGATTGCCTGTAAAAAGCCAACGTAAATCATTAAGCATATTCAGAAACTTATGAGAGCTTTCTCAAAGGGCAGTTTTTTATCAAATGCTGCAAAATGTAAGCTCTGGTGTGGAGCAGTATTAAAAATTTCTGTGCTTTCTAAATTGTTGCAGCAGCATGCAAAAACCAATCTCTTGTACATCTTGTTTATGAGCTTTTAAAAGGATTTCAACACCATGAATTGAATTGTCACAACAGTGGTAGGTGTCCTTCATGGGGTTGCACTTTGCAGCAATTTTCCCTCTATAATATTGGGTTGTTGGGCACTGTAAGTCCCAGGGGGCTTGGTGAGTGAAAAATAGACTGTCATGAAATCTAAATTTGAGAGCTGTCAAATCCAGGCACAGAAATATTAACTCTTGTTTGGTTCTGCATTGTAACAGTCTTGTGTAGTGCCAAAGGTAAGATCAACTTACTTGATTGCTAGATGAAATAATGTCATCGTTTGTGCCCCCAAAAAACCTAAGCAAATGAGGAAACTAAGCAATGAAGGAGGTGGCTGTTTCTGGGGATTTGTAGCATTTCATTTCAGAATTACTACTCACAATATCAACCTTGGCTAAGATTTTCATTAAAGTAATGCAGAGAGCTTGGAAGATGAACTGAGCCTTATTAGTGTCACTGCCAAGTACATTGCAACCTTCTGTTTTGCAAGGAATTGTGTGTTCTGATTTATTATACATTTTTAAGCCAACAGAAGTTTTTAAGTATGGTGCTGTATGCAGCCTTTATTGATCTGAACCATAGGAACTTCTGTGCAGGACTGAAAATGGATTTAATGCTTTAAATCCTGAGATTAGGATAAGGATAGGCTTCCAAATGGATATGCTGGTGGCCCACCCTAAGAACAAGATACATTCCTCTCAGCTCTGGAGGCACTCTAAGAGACCTGTGAATTTCTCTCAAAATGCAGAGGTAAACAGAGAAAAAGAATTGACAATATGGAAAAACATTTTGTCTAGAAGAGAAAAGCCAAAGTGAGTTTACCTCCTTTGGTAAATGTAAAAGGAGAACTGGCTTCAATGGATGAAGGGAAGGCTGAGGTACTGAATGAGTCCTTTGCCTTCACTGGCAGCCAGGACTCTAATATTTCTCACATCCCTGAGCCCTGCATCCCTAAACCTCTTGGTGGGGACCAGGGGAGTAAATCCCTCCCCCCCCACTGTAAGGGCAGAGCAAATCTGAGACCGCCTCATGAATGTGTACAAGTCTATGGGGCTGGATGGCATGCAGCCCAGGGAAGGAGCTGGCTGAGATGGCTGCTGAGCTGCTCTCCATCATATTTGAGAAGATGTGGCTGTCAGGTGAGGTCCCAGGTGACTGGAGGAAGGGTCACATCACTCCCATTTGTAAGAAAGAGAGCAAAGTGAACCCAGGTCTGTGAGTCTAACCTCTGCGCCTGGGTGCTGGAACAGCTGCCCAGAGAAGTTGTGGATGCCCCATCCCTGGAGGTGTTCAAGGCCGGATTGATGGAGCCCTGGGCAGCCTGATCTAGTACTAAATGTGGAGGTTGGTGGCCCTGCATGTGGCAGGGGAGTTAGAGATTCATGACCTTTGAGGTCCCTTCCAACCTGGGCCATTCTGTGATTCTGCAATTAAAAACAACAGCTTTCAGAGAGGCTTGAGTATGGCCATCAGTAAGGCTCTTGAAAGGCCCGTTCTTGTGTTTGTCAAGTTTAAATTCAAATCTGCAGTCCAAATGCAACCAGCTTGCAAATAGGAATATTTTTCAGGCATGACTCTTTAAATGTAACTTCGGATTGCATGCTTACATACTGATCTCCAAAAAAAGCCTCCAGTTGCCATAAAATTTCTCTCCAGCCTTAATATGACAGAAAAGATAGCAAAACATTGGGTGAATGGAAGATGTTAAAAACTGTTTTTCGCATACAGCTGTAAAGGTTAAATATAACCAAGCTGATAGGACGAACATAAAGATATGTTCTTTTCCATGGAGCATGTACAAATAATATGAGAAGTGAAGAAGTCAAATTAGGCTAGTAAAATTCTATTTACTAGGCACTGAAAATGGAAAATTTTTCATTTGTAGATGAGGTAAGCCTGTAAGTCTGCAGAAAGTATTGTGGGAAGGTTAATAAAAATGGCTGAGGGGACACCAAGGGGTGTGTTACAATGGTATCATCATTGCTCTGTCTTATTTGAAGTCCTTTAGTTTCCACAGAACCTGTAAGCTACTTCTAGGAGGTTCAGTAAAATCATGTAGTCCTATGAGCATCTGAGCAACACATCGGATTGTGGTCAGAAGTTTGGGTCTATGACAGGAAGAAAATAATTCAAATGATTCCTTCAGAAGGAAGGGCAGTATTTTGGCAGGATCTTAGATATTTTATCACTGGTATTAAGGGATGAAAGTCCAAGTGATGGACTTATGGATATCTTTCCTGCTCCAGCAAAAGCAACTGGCAGTAAATGTAACTTTGAAGGGAATGAGGCTGCCAAAAAACCTGAAAGTAAGGACATAGAGAATACATGAAATACAGCTGTATTTCCTTGTGGATGTTAACAATAGCAAATGTGGGTTCCCCATCACATCTGAATTCATTTGCATGAGTGGGATGGTGAGAAGCTGTTCTTTGTTCCCAGGTCTCTTTGACTGATGCTGCTGCTCTGTCCCATGGAGTCTACAGGTGTGATTCATATAAGTTGATTTTGGCCCTACTGACTTCTACAGTGCTTCTCTTCAGAGAAGTTATACTGAAGAAGATAGTCCTTCCTTCCTTTGCTCTCACTGGGAGCCACTCAATAAATGTGATTTCTGTACAAGACATTCCATTTCATAACAACATTACTAATTACGAGAACCAATAGATATAAGACCAAAGAAAGTTTTTTTTCCTTTGTTTTTCCCTCTGTGTTCATTTCTTATCTCAAAGGAGAGTTGAGTGAATCATCAGGGACAAAGCTGTCACCCCCTTGAGTGCATTTACTGCCAATATTTATGGAAATATTCTGTTTTCCTTCACAAAAAAAAGTGCAGCAGATGCCAGTAGCTAGGATCATTTCTGTGACACTGGTAAAAATGCAGAGTAATAATACATAGGTCAGGTTGATGACCATGAAGGTCTTTCCAACCTAAATGATTCAATGTTCAGATTTCACATGCACAAAGGGGCATTTTTCTTTGGGTGAGTGCATGTGTAAATTCACATTCAGATGCATTATCATCAGTTATACCTGGTTCATGCACATCAACCAAAGCATCTTGAATCTTAGGTATGTGCAGTAAGGAGGAAATGTGTGACCTCACAGTTTCAGAGACAATGGGATCACAGAAACTGCTTCTCATTAGAAGCATCTGTTCTAACTGTTTTGTGTTTGAGGTCTTATTCTGTAAGATGTAGAACTCTGCTATTTGCAATGCTGTGCTGATGAATTTCCAACTATAGTACTTTGCAATGAAGTCATGTAGACTGTTTTTAGCTATGGAAAGGTACAGATAAGCACCAGAGGTAATCGGCCTCATTCTGCACTGCTCTGTACAAAACCTTTTCTCTGCAAAGTGCCGTTTGTTTGAACAGGCTGTGGGTTGCTTGTGAGGCAGTTCTGGGAACTGATAGCTGCGTGTGTGATAGGGCTCTTGCTGTAGGAACTAATGAAGGCCTAAAGTCAGCAGTGCAATTTCCTTCTGCTTTGATCCCCGGGGAGAAAGAGCAAGTTCTTTTCAAATGCAAATCTTTGATGGGTAGCCTGGGTAGAGGGAATGAAGATAGGAAGGAGCAGCCATCTTAAGCTTCAGGCATTTTCAAATTGGTTGTGCTACTGTTGACCTTTCTTAACCTTTTTTTTTTTTTTCCTGCTTCTACACAATACTGTCTTAAATAAGCTCTTCTGTGTTAAAATCACTTTGACATTTGGAAGTCATTTTTCTTCTCTGTATATAGGAAGTTGGTGATTTTAGTGAGAGTCTGCATTCTTCTTCCGCTCAGAGAAGGGGAAGTAAAAAGCTCCTGCTCCCCCAGAATGAACACGAATATTTTTTTGCCTCTTTGGGAGGATTTTCCTGCGTTAATAAGGAGCTATTTTCTGGGGAGTTGCCCTTCTACATGTTGCTGTTCTTCCTCTGCTTATGAGCAACTTATGGTTTCATCATAATCATATAATCACCAAAATTGGAAAAGACCTCCAAGATCGTTCAATCCCACTGTTCATCTGCCACTAATATTTCCCACTAAACCATATCCCTTAATACAACATCTTAATGTTTCTTGACCACCTCCAAGGATGGTGACTCTGCCACCTCCCTGGGCAGCCTGTTCCAGCACCTGAATGCTCATTTGAAGAAGAAATTTTTCCTAACATGCAACCCAAGGATGGAACTTGAGGCCATTCCCTCTAGTCCTATCACTAGTTACGTGGGAGAAGAGGCTGATTCCCCTCCTCTCCGTAATGTCTCCCTTGAGCCTCCTCTTCTCCCTGAACAATCCTGGTTCCTTCAGTCACTCCTCACAAGACTTGTGCTCCAGACCCTTCACCAGCTTTCTTGCCCTTCTCTGAATGCACTCCAGGTCCTCAATATCTTTCTTGTAGAGAGGGGCCCAAAACTGGACGCAGTACTCGAGGTGCAGCCTCACCAGAGCTGAGTATGGTGGATTGCAGACAACTTGCTTTAGATTTTTTTTTCTGAATTCCACACATCTCATTCTGCAGATTTACATCACTGCTAAATTACTAATTACAAACTACATTCTTCCCACATTTCTGAAATAGTTATTTCTGTACAAAAGCCTGTAATGTACTCACTACCTTTCCTGCAAAGAGATACAGCAACCTGAGACTTGAAAACCCAACTGTATTTGGTGGACGTTAAAATTTAAGCTTATACTACAAGCTCAGGTTGCCACATTCAGTAAGATGTTGCTCACTTGGTGTTTTGAAAGCTGCCTGCTACCTATTTAAATATTTCAGGGGAAAAAAATATATCTGAACACCTTAATCATGACCACTGCAGATGAAGAGAAGGTGTGTCAAACGTTGCTAAAATTCCCCTGTGAGTTCTTCTGAGTTCCTCTGTCCTTACATCTGTCTGTGACTGTTCTGAGTGCTGGTTGCTGTTTGTGGAACCAGAGTTCTGGAAGCAGGTGACAACAGGTGATTGCACAAGAGAACAGTGTTACTGAAGGTGTGATGCCATCAGGTGCTGGGGCTAATGCTTTAGTGCAGACACAGCTTTTAAAGCCTCTCTGTAAATTATCCAAACCCTCTGTGGCTTGGATGTTAGAGAAGGAGCAACCGTTGTCTGGTTTGCAAACTATCTACATGAGTGCTTGCTGAATGAAAATATGCCTTCTTTGTTCGGCTGTCACTATCAAAGCTGTGCTGCACTGATGATTCTGGAGTTAACATTAGGATTTTGCTGCTGTAATTCCACTGATTTCAGTGGCATGATTTCTGCTCCTTGGGAAACCGAAAAAGGACCTGGACTCACTATTTTTAAAGTTGCTTTTCATTCCAGCTACTAGATAGGTCGTGACTTTCTCTCACCATGTGTTTCCCATAAAAGTCCTGGCTGCCTTGAGTGCTGTGTGATAGGCTGTCTGGAAGCTAAAGACAAAATGTGTGCACTCTGCTAGAAAGACTCCCTGAAATATCCCCTACCCAGTAGCTGAAGTTGCCACATGCAACAGTGTCTGCAGGCAGTCACAGTTACAGTGCTCACACTGCAGCAGTAGCAAGAAAACGATGTAATGATGAAAGAGCTTCACTGCACATAGTTGGATGTTTAAAAAAAAAAATAATTACAAGTAAACATATTAAATGTTTAAGGAATGGGAAAGTCCAAAGTGCTGTGCAGGACAACATAAGCCTGTATTCTTTTTGATGGAGGTAGGGAAAGGAGAACAAAACACATCTGTTTGTCAAAACAAAAACTCCTAAGAATATGAAAAATGTTCTTCCAGGTTTGTTTTCTGTAATGGAAACCAAGGTGGGGAAATTAGAGAAAACTAGTCTAAGTGTTGCATCACTGTAAGGTGACACAGGGCTGTTTGTAGAAAGTAACAGCTAAAGAGTAATCATCCAGAGACAGCATTTTACTGAGCCATTTCATTAAACCTGCTGTTGATTTCGCATTTGCCAATAGCAAACTACTAGGTTTTCATTGCTATGGGTCCCATTTTTTTCTTGTTGTTAGTTGTTTCCCAGGTTGTCCTTTTGCTAACGTTATAAGCTCTCAAGTCTGGAAGCTGCCCGCTTGTGTATGAAAATTGTCTTCTGCAAAGAAAAAATAAGTTTCCTACTCTTTGGTTGTAGATAGCCTCATAACAGCTGATGTGGCTTCTAGGGCAGGAGAGGTTTTGTGCTGTGTGCAAAGGATGTGTCCCTGTGATAGCATAGCTGCTTTCAGTGGTTTTCCAGAAGGGACGGAGACAGACAGCTCAGAGATATCTCCAATAAGGAGGGAGAAAAGCTTGCAGGAACAGCTATTGACATTGCAGGTTGAGCTGTAGAGCAGACAGATGAGGTGTGGGGTGCCTGCTGTGCTCTCTTCCAGCCAAGGCATGGGGCCAAGCTATCTGACAGCATATACTCTGTTTGCTGCCTTACAGGTTGGCCTGGTGTTCACATATCAGGACCATCGCTTCTGTCTTCTGAAATGATCTCCTACAGAGTTCAGGTTTTGCTTAGGAGACTGATGAGATCTAGCACCATGGCTTTGGGATAAACCCTTCAGTGCGTCGCTTCTGCAGAGGTCCAACTAAATGGCCAGGAATTCTGGCCTTGACCCAGTGCCAGTTAAAATCAGTGGACTTTCTGCTAAACAAAAATTGCCAATTCTAGCACAATTTGCAGTGGCTTTGTAACAGATATTTGGAAATCCACCTTCTCCCTTTTTACCTTCCCCAAACAAACAAACAACAAAAAGCACAAGGTGTCCAAACTCTAGCATTAATTTCATGTACATAGGTGATTATTTTTCTTTTAAACTATACAACTTCAATAAATCACTGCATCTAACTACAGTGTGGGCAACAATTATCTCTGACTTGTAAAAGAGAATTTTTGAATATAGCTGAGGATAAGTTTAAAAAAAAAAAAAAAAGAAAAAAAAGAAAAAAGAAAAAACCTTCCATCTGTGTCCTAGCATGATTTCTCCCACTTGATGTATAGTTATGATACCAGAGGAAACTATGTGATCATTTATTTTATTTATTTTTGAACAGGAAGCCTCTTCTAAATAGAGCATTGAATATATGGAAAGGTCAGGAAAAGGCAAATGTCTTGCAGAAAAACTGTTCTCATCTGCATATCCATGTAGCTAAGACTTCAAGGATTTTTTAAAGAAAAGCTGAGAGTAAAACTTTTGAATGCACGTAAGAACATAATGAATCTAAATGTGAACTCTGCAGTGTGAACTACCGTAGAGCAGAATGGATCTCAAAGCTTATGAATTTGAGGTCTGTGGAAGGATTCTGTAATCCATTCCCCAGTTCTGCAGCTTAAATTAATCAGCTGCTGAATATACTTTCATTCTGGAGCACTTGAGCTGGACTTACGGTGGAGATATATTAGTCCTTGTGAGATAGATGTCTAAAATCCTCTTTGTAGTCCAAAAGGAAATAGAATAAATGCAAAGGTGAGAGGAATCTGGCTGTATGTTTTGTCCTTAATAGTTGTATGATAGAGGTGTTCATAGATGAATAGGAACAATCTTTGTGGTAGCAAGGAAAATACTAATTTAATTACATGAATTTCTGTGTTCATTGGTTTGTTAGGTGTAATCGATCTGAGCTTTTCATTGACATGCCTACCCTGAGGTCTGGCTTTGCTTTTCTGTGATATTCATGCTTTGTTTCTATCCAGATGTATTTTGTCTGAACTCATCGTGTTAACTAACTCATTTAGCAACTATTATAAAAATAAGCAAAACATTTGAGGGCATAAATTTATGCCTTTATATAGTTCAGATATAACCGAGTTCATAATTGGGTCTGCAGATCAAAATGGTATTAATATGAATTGACTCCAGTGCCTCTCACAGGTGTGCCATGGATTTTGGTTACAAGGAGGCTGTAATGGCACTGCAAAACCAATTTGGTTTCAACAAATGGTGACTGTCTGACTAAGCCATAGGTCAAGTGAAAACACATTTTTCTAAAGGCAGTAAATTATGGCTTATTTTCAAGAGTTTGCATTTACCCTGAGCGTATCTGTTAGTGTTCTTGTTTATAAATTTTGCAGTATGATCTACTTTGCTATGGGGAAAACAAGCATTGTACTTAAGTCAGAAACATTAATCTGTCTCATTTTCAGTTCAGGGATCAAGCTGATTCAGTTTTATTCCATTCATTCTTCTTTAAAGGCCAGTGTAAAAGAGTTAATTTAGTACTTTCAGAAAAAGAATTGTTCCGACTTTACATGGGGCTTTTTTTTTTTTCCCCCCTCTCAGGCTACTCAGACTGTGGAGTTCTCTATTTTTCACTTTGATAATGGATTTTACAAAAACTGAATTGGATTCTGAGAACACTGATCTCTTCACTCTTGTTACACAAAGTCTAAAGGAGTTCGTTCTTCCCCCCAGAGTGTCTGGTGGACTTGAACAGATTACTTACCTGTTTATCACAGACTCATTCTCAGGATGTGACATATTTCAGTGCATCACCACTTCTTATTTAGCAATATTTAGAAGAGCTTGTTGGAATTTTTCGTTGCTTTGTGGCAAAATGATTATTTTCAGCATGTCTGGCAGACTTAACTGCAGATGCCTTTCTGATATCTCTTTCTTTAAGGGATTAAAGGAATATTCTTGATATCTCAGGTGTAGGTAATATATGAGTAAGGTAATGTGTATGTTAAGTTACTGGTGGGTTTTTTTTCTATCTGAGTACCAATTATTGTTGCCTCAAATGTGAAATTAATGGGTCAGTTACATAGTTTTCTAATGACACGTAAAGTTTAAAAGATCTAGTTACAGGTGTTGTATTATGACCTTGGTAACTTCTCCATTCCTGTCATTGAAAAGCAGTGTTCTTACAGTGTATCTGTTCTTGTCAATTGTTGTCATCCATTTTAGTCTGTAGGAATAGGGGTTGTTGTTGTTTGGGTTTTTTCCCTCCTTTGTTCCTAGGTACTATTTGAACCCTTACCTCTGATTGAGGAAAAATCATGAAACCAGCAGCATCTCAGGGATCTCATTTCTTCTGGTTGTGTGCAGCTCATTAGTTCTAGTAAAAAGGGGTGTAGGAGTAATTTATATTATTGGGCCATTTAAACACATTTGGGAGGCTGAAAAAATGGTGTTGTAGAGCACTGGTTTGTGAGGACTGAAAATGGTCCGTGTGTTTTGAGCAGAGCTGTTTACACCCAAATACATTTAATTGTGACTAGCTAGAGAAGGCAGATGGGCCACATGACCTGTGTGTTCTATTCCTGTGTCTCTTCCTTGTTTCAGAGACTCAGGAATGCTTCCTAGTGTAGTGCTTTTCTGTGTTTGTACACATGCCTGCTTACTGCAGTATGTTTGCCAACTTGATAAAGAGGTTGAGAGCTTTTCAAGCAAAAACACCTTTTTGAGATTCTTTCGCCAGAATGGATAGACAGATGCAGGAACATCGCATTTTTGTAATTTCTGTTGATTGGATTCCTGTAGTAGTGTTTTCTAAGACATGCTAGAATGAAAGTGGCAGGAGGGTGTCTGTTTCTAAGCATGCATAAAGATGCATATCATGGGATATTGGAAGCTGCTTCTAATCTATTTTATCTCCTGATGTTTCAATGTGCAGTAATTAAAGCTAGCTGGTTACTTTCTGAAAGGCTCTGAATTTGTCTGCAGGCACAAAAGCTTCATACCTGGCTGAAAGTAATGTCAGATTAAAAAGAGAAATGCTAGATAACCTACTTAGTTAAAAGAGCTTGCTTGAAAATGAGAATATTTTGTATAATTATAAATTAGCTTTCCTTTCCACAGTTTTTGTGTGGTTTTGGTCTTACCAGCCTCTAAGCCAGTGAAGTTGCAAAAGTTTACCCTAGCAAAAATACCAGAGCAAAGACATCTCATTGCAGAGTCAATCCTACTGTGCTATTTCTCAGCAGAAGTCTTAGTTTCCTAATGTAAGTGTCCTTCTTTCCTTCAGATAGGTTTTCATAGCTTAAGTGAAACATAAAAGGTGCATCTCTCACATGTTACGCAGTGTAACTTTGATTCTAATAGTCGAGTCAGCCATCTGAGAGAGTTACTTGAGGTTTGATGTGTAACAATGAAGAGAGAATAATTGAACTGAAGGCAGAAGTACTGGCATAAAAATAGAGGTGGAAGACCAGTGAGGTCTGTGAAATCAGAATGGATTGGTACCTTGGGAAGTGTTGTTGTAAGGAAGAAATTGTGGGGAAGAATTTGGTTAGCGTTCCTCTAAACCTCTTGTGTGACCCAGACAAAATAACTCCATTGAAATGGGAACTTATTTATCACTCCTTGTCAGGGTTAGGCATAACATTTCTAAACATGTTCTAAATATACTTGTAAACTTTGAGACTTAGAAAGTAAATATATTTTGGAAACTTAACAAGACTGAAGCAAGGTTTGGGTTTTTTTTGTTCAGACTGAAGCAAGGTGTTTTGGGTTTTTTTGTTCTCTTAAAGTCACCTTTGACATACTATTGCCACATCTTATTAAAGAAAATATATCCAGAGTTCTGGATGAGTCATTTTCTGCAGAAGAAAGCTGGATTTATGGCTTTGAAGATCCAGCTTTGAACAGGCAGAAGTGATCTTATTAATTCATCCTGATGGAAGTGATTGGTGTGCAGAAGCTTAACTAAGATAGAAAAATGACCTTCTTTCATCAGAAAAGGCATTTACAGAGACTGTGTTTTATTCAGTAACAATCAGCTTTTCCATTTCTAACCACGTCAACAACCACAAATTCCTTCAGTCCTTGTGTACTCAACTTGTTATCCTGTGGGAATTGGAACATTATGTTTTTCCAAAAATATTTTGAAGCCCTGCATCAGTCATTTGTGATAAATCCCAGTGGTTTGCCTGGTATAAGCAACACAAATGTGGATCATGTTTATTGTGAGTTGTGTATTCTGAAGTGGTGTGTGAATGATTTATCTGAAGAGTTAATGTGTTCACTGAAGAGGCTGTCAAAGGAACTTGGATGACCACAGCCACAACTTACATATCACTACCTGCCTGAGAATAATTGCAGAGATGTCTAGCTGGTTCTGCTGGGTGTGGATCTTGGCATTCTTGTTGCAGCATCATCATAACCCTGTGACAGGTTGTTCTTGCCTCCTAGCCTGAAAGGGGGGTTTTCACAATGTGCCTATGCCTCATGTGTCAAGGGAGCTGGATTTGGCAGCAAATAGGACAGCTGGTCTGTTTGATAGGGGAAGAGGAAAATGGGGAGGTTTGTCTTGCATCGGAGAGCCCAGTAGAATGCTTGCTGGTATTCTGGGATATCACTGTCTCCCTTTTGGAGCTGTTCTGAAAATAGGGATATTGGCTTAAGGCAGTATTAATGTGGGTGTGTATTCATGTTATATATAGCAGTACTACCATCTTATTTTGTACTAAGCTGGTGGACAGCCTCTGGAGTTCCCAGTGCATGTGTTTCAGGGATTTATGTTTGTTTATACATGTAGAATATCTCCTCCATTAATTTTATAGGCAGCTACAGCACTTCTCTAATATCTAAAGAGTCTGTTGTGTACCTAAGACACCAAAGAACTGAATGCTGAGGTATTGTATTCCTTAGGGCTATAGATCTGATGCCCACTCCAGGAAAACAGCCCTTCGATTTCAGGAGGATTTTCAAGGAACTAGGGTTTCTGAGGTGCTTAGAACAAGATTCCCTTCCGCCTCTCCCCCCACCCCTTCTTTTTCCCTTTACTCTCCCACATTGGTAGAGTCCAAAAGCAAAATTCCCTCACAAGATGACCCAGGTAATTTGAACAGAACCTATCCTATGATCCCATGCTTAGTTTTACAGGGTTTTGCTCTGCCCATTTGTCCTCGGGGTTTATCTCCTCTAGGTAGTTTGCATTCAACATCTTATTTGTAACCTGACCATCGTTATTATTGCATTTCCCCCTCCCAGTTGCATTTCTAGCCTATCTGCGGATGGCATACATACCACCTGTCTTCTGCTATGGGGAAAACAAGCATCCTGTGAGATTGGCTTTCCTGACCTTCCTAATGATGATCTCATGTGATTTTTTTTTTATTTTATTTTATTTTTTCCTGTATAGTCACTGTGGTAACTAACACTGGTCTTTTGAAGTCATAGTTTGGCTTACTAATAGTTGTTATTTATACATTCATTTGAGCTGCTAGTAGAGGGGGAACAAGTATATCCAAAGAAGAAAACCTTATTTGCACAATCCATATGCTCAATAGAACATTATTTCTCATATTAATAACATTTTAGTCTTGCAATTTTCCATTTCACTTGTTCTGTTAATTCATTAAAAGCAAAATTCTTCAACTATTTCAAATGCTCATTTCCAAAGCACTAGCACTTCAAATAGCTGAATGGAGTTTGTTCTGTTTCTGCTGCACAAGGCACACAGTCCATTAAACCTTTTATTTTATAATTGGATTTGTAAATGGACCTAACTTTAAAGGTCTTGATTACAGTGCAGGATCAGCCATGCACTTACCACGTAGTAAAAAACTGGGTAAAACTACCATTCAGATAATTAATAGTTTAAGAAAAGAGTTTTGAGTCTTCTTCAACAAATGCAACATAGAACATTCACTTCTAACATACTGTAGGAATGGTTCATACTGGAAAATGATCTGGAATAGGACAGTTGAATGAAGAATTGATATTCTGGCCATCTCCACATACATGCGTGAGGTTTTCAAGCTGTATAATGTACCATGGTAGTATAGCAGAGGGATTTACTTCTTTATATCTATTTACTCGGGAGTCAGCATGACTCCGATTTCTCTTGTCCCTGGGACTTTTCACAGAAATGTTTATCAATGGCTGCCCTCAGTGTCTACAGTAACTGTGTATGGCATCTGCATTCATGTGAAGCATGCGAGGGCTTTCTGCTTCACATTGAATACGGCTGCTTCTTACACCTTGAGAGCTCCTTTGTTTTCTCTCCCTAGCTCACTGCTTTGTCTTTTTTTTTCTTTTTTCCCCACTAGAAGTGGTTTATTTCTTTTAATCGAGTGTTGTAAATGTAGTGTCATCAGCTTGGTATGGAACTAAAAGAAAAGCATATCCTGGTGGGCAAAATAAAGGTAGACCTCCATTGCATATTGTGAAAGATGGTGAGGTTTGTCTCTTGGAATTACAAATGAGTTTATGGACCTGATAATAAAAATATTTTAAAGGGCAGGAGATAATGTACAGATCAGATTCCAGGCATGTATGATCATGTATGAAAGGGCATGGAACTGGGCATAAAGGAAAACTGAAGGAAAATGAAGGGAAGAAAAACTTCAGAATTTATAAATCTGAGGAAGTGATACAAATTATCATGTGAGGTATCAAATTATGTTGATCTTGTACTTCTGTAATAAAATTCTTTGGTTTCTGGCAAAAAATGATTCTTTTCTGCAGACACAGGCAAAGGTAGCAAGCAGTCTTAGAAGCAGAATCGTGCTGAAAAGCACTACCAGCTGGAGGGAATTCCTTAAGTCAGAGCTCATGAATGAACATATGAGCTGGAGACATACAACGGTAAATGCCAAGACCAACTATTACTGTGTCTGTCAAGGTTGGGAATGTAAATGCCATGCCAAAAATGAAAGAAATTTTTTTGCTGGGGAATAATTTCACTGTTGTCAGAACCTCACAGAAGTTCGTTTAGTTACTCTATGAAGTTGTACCGGGAAAAGTTGTTGTAACAGCTGATAAAATGTGAGAGTTGTGACTGATCAAATTATTTTAAGAAAAATAAATAATCACCTGAAAACAAGCATTTATTAAAGGCAATCTACTCAAGAAGTAACTGCACGTGAGTAGAGAACTTACCTTGATGGCTGGTAGCAGCAACTCATGGTTCGTTTGCCAGTCACTGGGAAGTTCAGAGTGGATTCAGAAGGCAGCAGGGGTGAGAGGGCTTTCTGAGTTTTACTTTTGCCTTTGAGGCCCTATTTGAAGATGGTGCTGCCCTCTGCTTTACTTTAGTTTTGGAACTTGGACGTCTGTCTTAGGATCTAGATGTGATAGAGATTGTGCACGTACATGTTGAATTTTCTTCTCTAAGATACAGACCTAGCCTTTGAAATTCCCAGGCAAGGAGGGTGAGGGAGGCAAAAAGAACTTGAACTGATATGTAGGAAGAGGTTCCCTCATGTGAAATAAATTTTACACCACAGAGGGCTTAATGTTAATGCAGGAAAGAAACTGCTGTTCAGAAATACTAACATTGAAATTGTTCTGAATTCCTGTGGGGCTGCTCAGTCTTTTAGGTTGTCAGTCCCCAGTCGTGGCTTTATACACACATATATTTGGAACTGTATACTGCATTAGGGCTGAAAAAGATGGTGAAGATGGCATAAAACAGTCTGAAACAGACTTTTGAGCCTTTTGGTACTTTTTATTTCCAGTGCACTGAACCGTGAAGATGTTGTTTTTCCACACTGGAACCTAGCACATTTAAATCATGATTTGGTTTAGTATAGAAGTTTGTAGGTACAAGGGAATGGGTGGAAAAAGGAGAACATAAAATCATAGAAGCAGTTTGGCAATTTGTGTTGATGCTTCCCAGCTAATCGTGAGTTGGTCTTTCTTCAAGTGAGCAAAAAGCAAGTGAGCTTCGAAGCAAGTAGAAAGCATTTAAAACTTTCCTACTGTTGCAAAGTGACTGCAGCAGTGAGATGAAAGGAGGTTCCTCTGAAGGCTGCTCAGCCTGAGCATTGCTTGTTCTAACACAGCTCTGAATTCTGCCCAGGCCCTGGCAGCAGTTTGGGACTGTTTTAACCCTGTGTCTGCCTTCTGGTCTGGCTCCATGGTATCTCAAGGATTAGCTGTGTGCATACTCCAACAGCTTCGCGTGTCTCTTGGCAATATGCAGCCTCAAACTTAATACAGTGGGAGGCCATTCTTCCCATCACTGTGCCTCTTATTTGTTTAGACTTCATTCAATTGTTGGATTTGTCACGAGCTTTACATTCTTGCATTCTTGGTTGGCCAGTAAAGGCACGTGCACAACTTACTAATAAGTGACACATTTTTGTCATCGTTTCCAGACTGGTGCTGTTATGCTTGCCCTGTGTGTGCCATTCTGTGGTCAGTGGTAACCCTGTTCAGATGTTGTCTGCTAATGCATCTTAGTAAACCATTACTTCAGACAAAGTACCTGAATAATTTCATTATGCTTGCATAAGCAAATGTCTCTGTTATTTTAACCCTTATCTTTTTAAGCAGGGATGTTAAGGTATGGTTAGGTGTGAGGGCAGTGCAGCAGTCTTCAAGGTTTCGAACCCTAAAGGCTAGGTGCATACCAGCCATCTCTGCTGCTTGTGCCCAGCATGGGTAATGCTGCAAGAATTACCAAATGAAGCACAGGGTTGCATTGGCCTTAGGAATTTCCATTGTGCAAGGACGTCTGAAATGCTTTATGCATTTGGCTTTGTACTTAACTAGAGAAAAAATGAGATATTTTTCAACAGGAAAAAAAAAAGACAATGTTCTTCTGTGATACCCCTGGCTACTATAAAGAAGCTTATGGCCTCAGCAGGAATTTGGACTCTGAAGTGAGAGAGAAAATGAGACAAAGGAAAACTGACAAGCAATAAATATTCCCTTTCCACTTAACTTGCCAAAAGGCTTAAGAATCTAACACCAAAAATCTGTGTTGAAGTGTTCTTGCTCATTTTCCTAAAGCAGTGCTTTTCTTATTCTCTAGAAAATATGATCAAATCATTTTAACTAGGCTGCTGCTTAAGAAAAGCTTTGCTATGACTCATGCAGTAGTTAAGCTGAAAAAAATGTGGCATGAAGCTCTTAACTCTCACTGATATTTGCAGCCAATTAATTTTCTAGTGTGTGATATCTTGTTTGATACTCAGTGATTTACTTAAACATGGTTAGTGTTTACTTGGTTTGAAGCTATTTTAATCACAGTGATGGATTTCTTCATCCTAATACTTACACTTAAATATGTGCACTTAGGTCCTATAGCTTTAACCAAATAGAAAACGACCTTGCTGTTCCAGAGTGAGGAAGATAAGTGTAGGGCTGAATCCTACATCTGGATCGTTGTACTTTGGGACTGCCAAAAGTCTTGTTGTTTCCAAAATGAGATAGGATAAAATAAAAGAAGAATTTTCACTTTGGGAATTCTAAAAGCACTAAAAACTATTACTTTTCAATTACTTTTATACAACTTTACCCACCTGCAAAAAAAAAAGTAGAAAGGATGTGATTGCCCAAAACATCATGCATTCCTTAGTCAACCTGTGTATATCTAACTGTAGGAATGTCACACCGGGTTTTCCTGTTATAGGTTTTTTGTTTGTTTCTTTGTTTTCATCAGTTCCTGGGTAGAATTTCCACTGATTCTACCCCTGAGAGCAGGGAGTGATGTTAAAGGGCAAGCAGTATGTCTTGCTGTTCATTTTTGTGGCCACCGGGTGTCATTCTAGGAGCAGACTTTGGCCAGCCTGGATGCATTACTATGGCAGCAAGCACTGAAGGCCTTACAGAGTAAGTTTCTTTGCACAGAATCAGCTTCAGAAGTAATGATTATTCATCTTTTGTATCTGTTTCCTTTAAAAATTATTCTAAGGGATAAAGAGTGTTGTTTCTTTCCTTTTCTACATCTAGAGTGTCATGTACTGAGATGTAGCGTAAAGCAGCGAGGCAGCTAAAGGCATTTATGTTCAGATGTTCTGTAAGTGCTGTATATGCATCTGGGGATGCTTCTGCATCTACATGTCATAGTTTGCATATGTACAGTGCTTCTGAAGATGCTAATAGCTGCTTTCAAAGAGACTTTATTGGTGGCTGTTTTGAATTTGTTTTTAACTGATGCTGCGAAGTGGAGGTGCAAGAAGAACAGGGTGAAGAACAATCTCTAGGCAGAATCAAGTAATTGCTTCCCAGTTTTTTCTCAACTCATACTGGGCAAAAGACTGCTTCAGAAAAGGTCCACACAGCTGTATAGGCTTAAATTGGTGTTACAACAAAGAAAGCTTGCTTAACGTTGTCTCAGGCAGTCCTAGATATAACCTGCTGGATTTGTTTCAAATAATTCTTAGGATGAGTTTATATGGGAGAATGAGCCACTGCATGCACTGGATATCTTTAGGAAGAGGAATAGTTGCATGAAAAAGCGTATGAAGAAAAGGAGATGAAAAGTTTGACGAAGGGAAGCAAGTTACATGATACAAAAGGCAAAGAGGACTGATTTTGGTAGGGCAGAGATTTATGGAGGTTTGAAAGTGAATACATAAGCTTGAACTTAAAAGCAGGACTCTGGAAGGAGTCCCACATAGAATGCTACTAAATTGCTGGGAACTTAAGAGTGCTGCGGCTTGCCTGATAGCAAAGCTTCACAAGTTACAAATACCAGTATCAAAGTTGCACTTGGAATTCTAGTCCCATGTCACTTATGATGTGGTGTTTTCAAATAAAACAAAATGCATACACCTTACCTAACATTTAGCTCCCATTTATTTTGCCTGCCACTTAACTATCCACCAAAAGATCTGGAGTTTAGATTTAAAATACAGACTACATATAAGGCACTGGTCTTATGTGGAACACAAGGACCAGTCAGCTCAGTCATGAGCTGAAACTGTCCAGGACAGATATGTTTTGAGCAACATAGAGATTTGTCTCTTCCATGAAAGCTGATGTTCCTCCTGCCGTCTCAGAGCTGGAACACTGTTTTCCTATCTACAATTCTCAAATGAAGATTGCTCATTAACAAGATGAACATTTACGAAAGCAGGCAGTGCAAATAATGAGGAAATCCTTTATGGTTCTTGTGTTCTATGCTTTTGATCAGTCTCAGCCTGGCTTGCTCTTAACTTGAGAATTTATTTTTGTTTTTTATTTTTTTCTGTGTGTGAGAATTCTGTTGTGAATGTTATGCTTACAGTTGAATAAAGTTTTTCTAAAGCAGTTGGACAACTTATAATTATCTGATAAGTAAAATGCAAGCTCTGTTTTAATTGGATCAGATACAGGAACACTTATTAATTTGTTCTTCCATTATGGCTGCATTTCTGGTAGTACAAAACTTGGAAACTTGCCTCTTGTCATACTAATAGCTGCTGTAGAGGCTATCACAGGCTGCCACTAAGTTGTCTTGTGAGCATGGGCATTGGAGATAACTTTCAGACTTGAAAACAGAAAGTGCTCTGCCCCTTCCCTTTAGGATCTTTAATATTTTACAAGTTTTCCAGAATGTGTGCCACTCATTTCGGAGTGAAAGTGATAATATCTGCCAGTTTTGTGTTGCCTAAGGTTATGATAAACCTCACTTCATCTAGAACTGTTGGGATGTTTCTCAACCGTATTTACTTTGCAGTACTGTATTGATTTAGACCTGCCTGAAGGATCTTCTTCTCAAAAACTCTTACTGTCAATACAAGTCCTACTCAGCTTCTTCACAAACTGATCCTTGACAAGAAATGCTGAATTCCTAGCACTGATGCTAGAGTAGAAGTGACATACTATTTCTAGAATTTAGCAGTCAGTTCTGAATTATTTCTTCCAGTATCTTTTCTTGCCTTAAAAGTAAATATTATAATAGAGATGAACTGCCAAGAAGAAAAATGACAGCTGGAAGTAGAAAAGCTGTGTTTTCTGCTATGTCAAGTGATACAGACTTTATTGATGGTTAAGTGAAGCACATCCTTTGATAGGTTTGGTGTCTTGAGAGCCACTAGCATATTAGGGATTGTACGGTGCCTGTTCACTTTGACTGTCAAGGCTTCTTTGATATTAAATGTTTCCATGTGCACACTCTACAAAACTTGTGATGTCTAGATGATCACCAAATTTCTTTTGTGATTACTACAGACAATCACATTAATAATTGATCCAGTCAAATACTGCTTGGCTTGAGCCTATCAGGTCTTGCTTGATTTGTGCAACTGTGTTCTCAAGACTTCATTTTAATCTTTTATCAGAGACAAAGGTTTTGTTGTTATTTTTATATCTTCTATAACAAGTTGGAATAGTTTGGGGGTTTGCTATATCTAATTATACTATTGTGTTCTTAAGGAGACAGAAAAATGGTACGTTACATGCAGCTAGTAATTACCAGGAGACTCAGAAGTTATATTTGAAAAAGATCTAGTGGTAACTGCTTAAAATATTGCAGCTCCTGCAGAGTTCGCTTTTAATGTTAGGTTGAGCATATGTTCAAACACAGTGCATCTAGTTACCAAGTCTGACTTAACTACTAGTTGTCTTGTTTATGATGTTGAGCAATCGAAAGGGGGGAAAAATAGCATAACTTCTTGCTTTTCATTTTGGATCTTGGGTTGTTAGTTGTTTCTGTCTTTTCTAAAGGAGCAATGTTGGCGAATGTGTAAGGAACTATAGAGGTGGAGAGTTTCACATCTGTGCCCTGCCCCTTCTATGTGGAACATGTGCGGGGGCACAAGGAGGAAGGAAACTCATAGTTCTGCCAGGAAAGAATAATCTTTATAAATGTCTTTATAAATGTCTGCCTGCATGGAGGCACAGACAGACACAACAGCTGCTTCCACAGTGATATCATCCTCTTCTTGGATATTTAGGAACCACAAAGACCACAGAATAAGGAAGGAAGCCTAGGCACACTGTTATTTCTAAACTGCCAGGTTCAGATACCACTTTTCCTCAGGAGCACTGGGAAGCGAGTCTTACCTTCTAGCTTCAAAAAGCCTTTGTATTCCTTCTGTTAACAATGATTTGGTGTTGTTGCCCCTAAGCTGGGCGTGTGTGATCTGGTCTTTTCTTAGAAAGACTGAATTTTATGTGCTTTCTTCCATCAGAAAAAAAAAAAAAAAAAAAAAAAAAAAAAAAGCTATATATATGCCTTTGTTTGTTTTATGGGATGGGATGGGCTGTTCTTGGCAACCCATTGTGGTGTGTTAGCCATTTTTACCGCTGCTCAAATACATCTGAAAAAGACAAGGTGACTTGAAGCAGGAGCATACCTGAATCCAGTGCTAACCATCTGTGCTGATTTTGAAAATGGGAGTAGTAAATACCAGGAGGATATTTGCTCTGTCCTTCTTTCTGCCCTTCTCTATGCCATCAAATTAGAAACTCTCTGTTTAAAGTGCCAGCTGGAACTTGAGAGAAGATGATTCTCCTCCCATTAGCTCAGAAGACAATACTTGGTTCATGTAACAAAACATTAAGATGTGGAGCTTTGTACTTTTTGGGAAAACAGTGTTTGGTGTAAGTGCACATCCCCTTCAGATATAAATTAACTACAAGTTGACTGAACCCCTGCAACAAAGTTCCATTCAGATACTGTATTAAATAGGTACATTTAGTAATAATTAATACTGTGCAAATAACCAAGATATGAAAATACCTCAATTCCAGTTTAAATATTACTTTGTATGGTCTTAGTTTGCTCCAGCTCTCTCCAAGGCTTTCACTTCTATCTCCAGCAAACAGCCAGAATCAATAAGTACTGTAATATTATCAGACCTGCACTTCCAACGAAGAAATGTAATGGTGACCTATTATGATTAAAGACCTAATAACAGATCAGAATGCTTCACAGTTGTACAATTCATGCCTTTTATGATTTCTTTTGCTCTAATCCCCCAAAGTGCTATACAATATTTGTAGAAAGTTACTGAGTGACTGGAAGGCAGTAAGTCCAGTTAGATGGAACTCCCATTTTGTTACTGATTGAGTTCTCTACAGATGTTAAGTGAAGCTTTATTAAGGTGGGTACAAGCATCCTTTTACTTTAGAGTTAATTGTCTGTCAGTGCACAAATTATGAATGGCATTTGTTTTATTTTTTCTTTGAGATGATTACAGATTCTCAATCATTTGTAACACCACCTTTTTTGCCGTCTCTTTATTGAAATAGCTGATGCAGTGCATTATGCTTTTAAGTTTCAGATAAACTGCTTCAATTACTTTTCTGAACTATATGTAAAAATTCTACTAGCTTTGACAGGCCGTGGAACAGTCATGGCAAATCCACAAGGTCAGCCATTATTCAGAAACAAGGCCAGGGATGTCTCTTTAAACTGCATTCTAGCAGTCTGCAGAGGAACATTATGTCCTCATACCAAATGTTTCAATTAGACAAGACTTCATTTCTGAGGTTCTGCTAGCAAATCATCACAATTTCTGTGGCTGAGATGTGAAGAGCCTAAATCCCATTCCAGAACCAAATCTTTTTTCCACATTGGTTTAGCAGACCACTAATGTTAAGTGTGAGATGCAAGCTAATAATGCAATACGTATGTGTGTTGGGGTGGAGAAGGACAGCTCTCCCAAGCCGTTATACAGAAAGGCAGCCAGAAAGGATGACATTGGTCTAACACAGCAAAATGGGAATTACCAAGATTTTTCAGCTGCATCTTTTTCTTTATTAAGTCACCATGGATATATTAGGAAAAGATTTAGGCCTGTAGTTTTTCAATGAGCTACTACTTAGGGAAGCCCTCTTGAGGCCAATGCATTTCAGATTATTTTCTTTTTTTTTTTTTCCTTTCTGTGATCAATTTTGACTAAGACATGAGTGCTTTTTAACCCCATTGATTGTCTTATCAAAACAATAATAACCCAGACATTGCTTTCTTCTATCTGTTTTGTATGCTTTTCCTGGTTCCAGAGTAGGTCATGTGGTTAGTAAAGTTCAAAGAAGTCTTTGTTGAGAAACCTCCAAATTTATGTTTTGTGTCAATAATCAAGTTTACTTAAAATATCTTGTTGGGGTAGAGGGTAGAAGCAGGGATGGAATGGGATTATTGCAGTTTCTCCTTTGAAAGCTATTAGTTCTTCAAGCAGCATTGTGCATGCTTTGGCTTCCTACATGGAAATTATAGTAAAGAAACCCACACAGTTGTCTTGTACCATACAGAATTATTCTTTGGTATTTCCCAATAGGGCCAAGAAGATTTTCTTCTGAAAGTAAACATAATTCTCTGGGTGAAACTTTTATGAGTATGGCAGAATAAAATCCTGTTTGGCTTAGATGGATGTAGAAGCTAAATATCCTCTAATCAATGTGGGCTTGATTACTTCTATGCATGTATTTCTATACATGTATTTCTATACAATGGCTGGTTTAAAAAACCTATAGCAATTTCATATATGGGAATCTGGAGTTCAGTAATATAGGGTACTCACTGTAAAATGCAACTGTCTACAAGTCTCATTTCAGTGTAGTCAAATGCATGTTGAACACTGAATTTGTCTACATCTATTGCAACCATCTGGCTGATAGGATGGGTAGCTTGTTCATTCAAACCATTATACCAGCTGGCAGCTGCAGAGAATGACACTGACATTTGTGTAGTGGCAGGTACAAACATTTCTTCCAGTTTATATTCATACCTAAATACCGCACCACACATTTAAAAAAAATAAAATCAAAAAGCTAAAACTATCCCTAGGTCATGTCCCTCTCTGTTAGTACAGCTGTGTCCTTTTACAAGCTGGTCTTTAGTGCTTGGGTTGGTTGCATTTTCAAAAGGCAAATACCACTCCCTTTGGAGACAGTTTCATGATCAATAGATTTAGTTACAGGCAATGTTTTCTCCTTCCTTCGGTTCACTTTTATTAACCCTAGATGACTCTTATAATCTCTCAGGAATCTAATAGCTAACTCTTGGGATCGCTTCCTTTTCAGCCCCCCCCCCATACCTCACACTCTGTGGAGATGCTATATATTACCTCCTGGCAAAAGCTTCTAGAAATTACCCACTTCTTGTGCTGTTGAGCAGAACGTGCTTAATTTTTGTTGTTGTGTTAGTGTAGTTGTGGTTTTGTTTTCTATCTTCTCCTCCTATTCTCTTTTGTCACCTGGCCCCATAATGGTCAAAAATAGAACTAACTTTTTAATAGTTGAGAAAATAGAAGTGATGCAGAGAACTAAGTTTGGAGAATACAGTGAACATAAAATTGTTATAGTTTCAATCATCTTCTTAACTGGCACTCTTTGAGAGGTGAGGGTTATACAGGTTAAACTGATTTGGTACGGTGGAATTCTAATAGACCTTTCTGTGTTTTCTTTTATATTCCTTTATCTGAATAAATCAATGAAGTGACTCCTTCTACAAGGATGAGATTAATAGGCAGTGATTTCATACCAGTATGAAGTCGGATATTTTTCCTCCAGAGCGCAGTAAACATAGCATGGTACGTAAGGATTAGCTCAAATTGATGAAACTCCATTTATGAAAGATACTTCAAAGGAAAATCCTGATATAGTCTGACACAAAAATACTGTAATGAAGCAACCTACTCTCCAGTTAAGGTGTATCTATTAGTTACATGGACCAAAGTGTTTGCAGAAAGATGATGAAGCACTTGCTTCTTTTTTTTTTTCTAAGTTGCTTAAAATTATACGTCAGTATAATGTTATTTTGGGCACCTTTTAGTTCTTTTCCGTTAAAATCAGAAGCCATTATATCCTTTCTTATGGTTGGGAAGAGTTCTTTGAGCACAGCTAAAACCAGAAACGCTTGAATATTCACCAAGATGTATTTTTTTCTTTTATAATTAGAAAATAAATATTGAACCTTGCAAGAGCTGAGACAGTAAGAAAACTAACAAGCATTAGTTGCTTCTAATTAGGTCAGAAAATGGCATACTCTAGTAGCTCTTCAGCAGAGAAGGACAAATGCCCATGAGTGAACTTAAACAATTACAGATGATGTCTGAAACACTATGTATCTGTTGCAGACTACTTTGATGCTGTTCCAGTAGTATGAAAGAAGTTGCCTTCCTTAAAGGGCCAAAGCCTGTAAACTTTACCCCTTGAAAGATGTTTTTAGAGTTTTCAGCACAATAGTAGCAGCAATCAGTGACACAAATGCAAAACTTAATGCTATAGAAGAGTTAACATAAATTCTCTGTGCTCTCTCCTTATCCTGACCTGCTCATACGCCCAGATGTGAGAGGGTGAGTGGCGCAGGATTCTGCCTGCACTGTGCAGTGCCCCCAGGTTATGGTCATTTCATAAGAACCCTACTTTTATTGAGAAAGCTTTACTGCTTTACTGCTTTCTTTATTAAAAAAAAAAAAAAAAAAAAAGAAAAGAAATTCTACAAATACATCTATAGCAGTGCAATAAGAATGAAAGTACTGTGGCTCCCAAAGTTCCTATGGTACAATAAACTCAATATTTCCTGCTAGTTTCAAAGTGAGCAGGTCTAGTTTCCCTCTCACTTAGAAATATGGATAACCCTCATCGTGTTCAACTATTTTCTGATTGCGTTGTTGGGCAGGAAAGTGAGTCAGTTAAAATATGCCCTTCCTGTGGGATTTCATATTTGGGCCATTATTCCAAAAGTCATTAGCAAATTGTCCTTCAAAGGCCAAAATGCCCCTTAGTGACTGAAACTAAACAAGTCAGTCAAGATCCTGTATGAAGCTGTGTGTGTTAATCCTGTCCATAAGCTTGCATACTATTCAGTACTCATGCCGCCATGAAACATTATCAGTTGTGTGGAAAGGCTTCACCCTGCAATCACTGTGTGGTGCATTTTATCCTGCTGTGGGCTAATGATTTATTTAGAGCTCAGTGAAATATCTGTTTGACAGTGGGAAACGACCACACCTCATGCAGCCAGGGGACACCAGCATTCCTAGGCAGGTGGAAGCAGTCTTTGCTCAAAAGAATTCAAACTGTTTTGCGAATAAATGACTGGTGCCATTTCGAGTTGGATCTCTACTCTCCTGTGGGAGCCCAGCTCCCAAAATAAACAAACAAACAAACAAAAACATGGGAAGATCAGGAGAGGAGAAGTTTTTGTATCCCAAAATGGGACTCTGCTGGAGGCAGATGCAAATACATCCCACAATACAGGGGGTTCAGTAGAATAGGACTGTGATGCCTCTATGGCTTAGTACCACAGTGTGAAGGAAGTCCCTGAGATATAATCCAAGGACCTTAACGTGATTTTTATCTTTTGTTTTTTACCCTGTCTTTGTAATGCACTGTGTATGTTTGGGATTTATAATGAATGAATGTCATCCTCGATGACAACAGAAATGCAAATGAATGCTCTGAGGAAGCTGATGAACAACTCTTATTAGTTTTGGATGAGCCTTTTTTTTTTTTTTTTTTTTTTTTCACTGTGTAAAGCAATCTATATGTTTCTGTAATCTTTTAGAATGCATTTTTGTTTAAGTTCTCTGCAAATATCAAGTATTCATAGTGTCCTGCACCTTAAACTGTGCAGTCTGAATCACTGGTAAAAAATATGCACTATAGAGAATAGAGTAAATCTATGTATAGGACTTTGGAATGCTAGTACCTTGCCATCCACCTTCTCAACCTTCTCTGTGCATTATATTCCAATTTTCTCTTGGCTGCTGCACTCTTCTCTGTTGTCTCTATGAGCAATGCATTGATTTCTCCCTCTAGATCAATTGTTGCACCAGTAAAAGGGGATATGAGTGTGTGCAACCACAAGAAGCTGGCAACTCCAAGTTTTCTATCAGCACAAGACAGGAGCAGATGGATTCCATGAGAGGCAGAGCAGCATGAGCATAACTAAGTTATGTGCTCTTCTCAGTGCTAGCTGCAAAAGGCAAGCCAGTGTACAATTGAGCTCTCTCTGAACACAGCAGACATGCATGCACCTGATACAGGAATTTCTGCCAGCAGTGCAATTTGGTTTTCCTTGTACTCAGGAAGTAGGGGAAGCTGCATTATCACTACGTTGAGCATATGCTCTGTGGTAGCAGCTACTTCTGGTTCTTTGAGGTACTTCCAAGTAGGAAAAGTCATTATTTCAGCCTCTGTGCTGCCAAACTGCAGATTTGCCATGACTTTCTGTATGTTTTCTGCTTTTAAGAAATATGCTGAACTCTGTGACTCTGTAAATATTTGAAAAATAAAATACTTGCATAATGAATTTAGAGCTCCCCAGTAAGTCTTTTGTACACCTAAACAGTTCTGTAATTATTGCTGATTTTCATTTTTCCAGATTTGTAGTGGGACTTTTAATTCATTCGTTCATTTATTTATTTATTCTGTGGCTGTGGATTGGCATTGGCAATTATGTTTAAAAACATCATCAAGGCTGGTGACTGCAACAGCAGCCAGCTGGTTACCCTTGGTAGATATTAGTGTAGAGCCACTGAACTTTATAAATGCAGCTGCATGGAAGAACCTCTGAGTTCAAGAGACAAGAGAGTCTCTGCCAACTTGTATAAGACAATACTAAATACAACATTAAAAAACAGATCTGTCATTCTTTCTTCCCTCAGTTTTTAGCTTTATCTGGTTTTTATCAAGGATTAGCAAAATACGAATCTGGAAGGTATTGAATATTCTCAGAATTTCTCTGGAATTTATAAAGCCTACATAAAATTATAATTTTTCTTTGGCAATCTTTGGTTTTAACTGAAAAGTAAGATAAATATATACTTTAAATTGGTTGTCTGATGGAGTTTAATGGAAAATACAAATCTTGCTTTGGATCAGCTAACATAGGCATCCTGAATATTCCTAAACAGTTGTCTGCTCGCCTTCTTTTTTCAAGAATTTTGCCTCATTCCAGACTGGATATTTCATATTCTTTGGACTATTTTGAACAGTGGAGCTCATTTAGAAACAATTAATAAGATCAAAATTGGCCCCATTTTTTATTTTTTCTTATGCTACATTTTTAGAACGCCTGTGAATTAGCATTTATAGTAGATTTTTACTTCTATTCCTTTCCATAATAGCACTTTTTTGAAAATTTCAAATATTTCTTTCATCATTATCCTCCACAATCAGGCTGTTAGAAAATAGGCAGCATTAGTAGGAAACTATTTCAGGTAAACATGCGAGTGTTAAAAATATTGCATGTTTATTTCTGATGTGACCCTAAAGAGCTGCAGTAGAAAGAACACTTTACTACAGTGTCTGACAATGTTCGTTTTCTTATCCAAACAGCTCTTCGAGCTCAGCATGTAACTACAAGTCTGAGTAAATTCTTAGTTTAGATGTGTGAGGTCACTGGAAAGGAACGCCTGCATTTATTTGTACTGAAACAAAGCTAAATACATAAATGGATAAGTTTTGCATCTTCCCTTGTTAGCATCACGTTTAGTAGATCTCACAGAATCAGAACAAATGGAGGAAAAGAAAGCTCTTTTCCTTCCAAGAAATATAAAAATAGAATCTGCAGGAAGAAACTGGGCTTCTGGTAGAAGATGCAGTGTAGTTGTTCTGACTTGTTGCTGGCAAAAAAAAAAAAAAAAACACAACCAGGGTGCAAAGAGGGGGGCAGGGGGCATAGTAAATGTTTTCTGCTTTCTTATCTGGCTTAAAATTAGGGTTATTTAGAGGGAGCATGGCAAAACACTGTGCCAGAACTGTTCGTCTTCATTCACCATCAGGAAAATCAAGTTAGACGCTCGTTTGTTTGGAGGACATCTGTCCAACTGGGTGGTTAAGTTTCGAGGACACTTAAATGCTTTCCCTCGTTTCTTAGAGGGAAGTATTTTTACACTGACAAAAATTTAAGCTTGAAAGGTTTGGATTTTGGTTTTGTAGAAACGTGAAATCTAGTTCCAGTTTTGTGGGGATATATGTAGTTGTTCTGATTTTGTTGCAGTTATTTTCTCTCTATGTAAATGATTTTGTATAACATGACGACTTGAGATTTCACAGTTCTATCTCACAACTGCATCAATATCATTTGACAAATGCTGGATACATCCAAGTATATAATCTAGCTATTGATCTGTGCTTACTTCAGTTCTGCTGGTAATATAGGTAAGTACATAGAAATCCATGCAGCTGTAATGTGCCATTAAATGAGCATCATATGCCATAGGAACAATGGGATATGAAATAATGACTTGATAGTTTACCATCCACCCTAAAGGTACTGGAGGAAATATTATAGTCTAAAGAACTGCTCTGATAGGTTTTATAGAATTATAGAATCCTTAGGGTTGGAAAGGACCTTTAAAGGTCATGTAGTCGAACTCTCCTGGGACCTGCACAGCTAGATCAGGTTGCCCAGGGCCATGAGGATGCGGCCTCATCTCTAGGGATGGGCAATCAGGATCTCTAGGCATCCTGTTTCAGTGCCTCAACACCTCGCTGTAAAAGGTTATTTTTTTCTCCTTATGTACAACCTAAATCTACCCTCTTTAAGGCTGAAGGCATTCCTCCTTGTTCTGTCACCACAGATACTGCTAAGAGTCTGTTTCTTCTTCCCCGTATGGGGACACAGGATTTTTCTGCTTAAAGTAACCTGCAGGACAAGAAGGTAAACCTAAATTTAAGACAACAACAACAAAAAAACAAACAAGAAAAAAACAGTCTGTATATCATGCCAGGTCTTTTGGACATTGGGAACTCCATGTCAAAACTCTATGCCTCTGTGCGTGGAGGATCAAGACTTTACAACTACATTCATGTATAGAGGACACTGTCTAAAGTTACATAAGAAGGAAGTACCCAGGTTAGTCTTAAGGTTGTGCAGAGTGTTAAAGATGTGCTGCTTTCCTTTGTGCTTCTAAGTCTCATGGTAGCACGAGCTGTGGGGGATAGAGGTCAGTACCTGATCAGTTCCTCTGTGGTTAGATGGCATCTTGGAAAGGCACAGGTTTTCCTGGAGATCTGTGATGCTTGTAAGGTGGAATCAGATCCCATGAGACAAAAGAAGGTGCCTGGCATGCACTGAGGAGCTGAGCCCTGAGTTGTGTTTAAGGAACTGTTTGTAACAGAGGAAACTCTGTGTTCAGTCTGATACAGATTACGTGGTAACATATACTGAAATCTCCTTGAGACACATTGGTTCTGCTGGAAAAATGTTCATGTACCTTGCCTTGAAACACATCAGTTCAACTTCCTCCTTCTTTTGAAGTTTTGGTTTTTGCATGTTAGTGCAGTCTGAGTCTACACTGGTATCACCTGGTAAGGAAATAACAACCAAAATGTAAACTGCAAAAGTATATGAATGTTGAAAGTCTGGAACATAAATGTGGACTGTGCAGGAAGAAAAAGACATAGCAAAATTCAAGCCTAGTTTTTAATCTGCACTGAGCCCTCCTTGAACTGCTCTGACTAGCTTGTCTATTTTTCACCAACAAGACAGGATAAATTAATCCATGTGTAATGGTGTGGGTTCCCAGGAGAAGCACTTTGAGAAACTTCCTCAGGTGAAAGATACAGCTGGGTGCAGGCTTTACATTACTGACCAGCAGATTGGCTGATCAGTACAGGAACTCTGAAGCTGAGTTGCTTTTTTTTCTTAGTAGACAGTACAATAGGGATTCTCTTTTCTATTGCTGTGCCATCCATTTTTTAATACTTTGTCAGTGATTGATGTACAGCTGTCCTCTCAGCCCCTCATTTATTCCTAGTGCTCTGCCAGCATTCGTTTAAAAATGGTGTTCACCTGCTGATAACAAACTATCTAAAGTCTACCAGCACAGTAGTAAGACATTAAACTAAGTATTCTTGCACAATTCAGCCCTTCCCTATTTTTATTTCTTGCTTTTTATTTTCAATTACTCCTCATGCCTTCTTTTCTGGAGTATTTTTTATACACAGTGCTCAACGTGACTGTGGAAACTGAATCACTTGATGGAGACGATACAGTAAATTCAGTTTTTAGGCATGGAAACATCAAGAATTAAAAGGGCATTATAAGGTCTGTGCAGTAGAAGAAAGCTGAAGACAACTTTTTACAGTCAGCAAACTTGGTAGTGAAGCTGGAGAAAATCCCCAAGGAGAATGTGAAAGTAACAGTGATGGGAAGCAAAGCAGAGAAGGAAGCTTACAGGAGAGGGAGGTGCCCTTCATCAAAAAGATTTACTACAAAAAAAAAAAAAAGTGAAAACAAGAACACAGACTGCAAGTAGGAAGGGGAATTTGTTGTCAGTCTGCCATGCAATTCTGGGCATTTTTTTAAAAGATTTTGTTTTAGAAAGGAGCATAGGAAAAAAAAAAGACAGCTTTTTAAGTGGTATCAGCTACAAGCACTTCTTAAAGACTCAGTATCTTCATTTAGAAAGTCTGTCATTGGTATTTTGAGTAAAGCATGGGTTCATCATCTATTATCTCACTGTCTATTTTTGTCAGTTCATGCAATTGTAGGATAATCTGGGGTGGAAGGAACCCTTAAAGGTCATCTCGTCCAACTCCCCTGCAGTGAACAGGGACACCTACAGCTACATCAGGTTATTTAAATTAAAAAACAAAAACATACACCAAAAAAAAACCCTTTATCAAATCTAAGCCTCCCCCTCTCTTAGTTTGAAACCCCTTGTCCTATTAGAACAGACTTGCTAAAGAGTCTGTCTCCTTCTCTCTTATAACTCCCCTTTAGATACTGAAAGGCTGCTCTCAGGCCTCCCTGGATTTTTCTCCAGGCTGAACAGCCCCAGCTCTCTCACCCTGTCCTCAATGGGAAAGTGTTTCACCTCTGGGATCATTTTTGTGGCCCTCTTCTTGGTGGACTCTAACAGGTCCACATCTCTCCTGTACTGAGGACTTCACATCTGGATGCAGTACTGCAGGTGAGGTCTCACCAGCAAAGAGTAGAGGGGCAGGGTCACCTCCTTCTACCTGCTGGCCACATTTCTTTGGCTGCAGCCCAAGATATGGTTGGCTTACTGGGCTATGAGGCTCACATCCAGCTTACCATCCACCAGAATCCTCAATCCTTTCATCTCCTAGCTTGAAGGGACTGCTGTGACCCAGGTGTAAGACCGTGCACTTGGATTTATTAAACTTCCTGTAGTTCTCCTGGGTCCACTGCTCAAATCTGTTTATGTCTTTCTGGATGGCATCCTGTGTGTTGACTACATTTCACATCTTGGTGTCATCAGTTAAACAATTTAACATCAATTCTATAGTGTAGAATTGGTACCAGCACCAGTGTGTATACGTAAGATCATGACTCTGCAAGAAGATAGAAGCTTATAAGATAGACTCTACTTCTGTATATTGTTGCAATGGCCTCAGGATGCACTAGGGAAGGTTAAGAGTGGGTATTGGGAAGAAATTATCCACAGAAAATGTGATCAAGTATTTGGATGGGCTGTCCCATTGGATGGGCTGTCCCATGGTGGTGAACTCCCATGCTTGGAAGTTGTTTTAAGAGATGTGTGAAAATTGTGCTTAGAGTCATGATTTAGCAGTGGACTTGTAGTTTTAGGTGATGGTTGGAGCTGATGATCTTAATGATGTTTTCTAATGCAAATGCCCCTGTGATTCTATATGCCATTTCCTACAACCTGCAAGGTTACCTTTTTCTGGAAAGAAAAGTAATAGAAGAAAAAGCCTACATTTGTGTTCTTACAATTCTATGAGATATAAAATAAGAAGAATTTGGCTGCTGCTAATGAAGTTAATTGTTAAATTAAGCTTTGTGACCTCTACAGTCAATTTGCTCACGTGTCCCATTCCCTCCCTGAAGCCTAGCTACCTATGCAGTCTAGCTCAGGACTGGTCCTTTCTGTTGGAGCTGCAGCTCTAACAGAAAGTTACACACAAAGTTGCACAGTGAGTCTGGACATAGCAGAAAGTGGGATTTTGGGTTGTGATGGTGTTTGTTTCTAAAGCGTCCTTTCCTTTCCATTTTGTAGAGTGCCCTTTGCTTCTGGAGTGGATCAGAACTGTAGTACTTGGCTCCTGAATGTGCATCCAAAGGAATTTGCTGGTAATGGTTCTTGGAATCTGTTAATTGAAAATAATAACGGATAATGATGAATCCAGGAAGGTGAGAGACTTTTGAAGTTTGTTACTGTGTCTACTCTGCCCTGGTAAGACCTCATCTGGAGTACTGCGTCCAGTTCTGGGCTCCCCAGTACAAAAAAGACAGGGATCTCTTGGAAAGAGTCCAGCGGAGGGCCACGAAGATGGTGAAGGGCCTGGAGCATCTCCCCTATGAGGAAAGGCTGAGTGAACTGGGTCTGTTCAGCCTTGAGAAAAGGAGACTGAGAGGGGACCTGATCCAGGTCTATAAATATCTAAGGTGTGGGGGGCAGAATGGCGAGGCCGGACTCTTTTCAGTGGTGAGTGGAGACAGGACAAGGGGAAATGGCCAGAAACTGCAGCATAGGAAGTTCCGCACAAACATGCGCAAGAACTTCTTTACAGTGAGGTGACGGAGCATTGGAACAGGCTGCCCAGGGAGGTGGTGGAGTCTCCTTCTCTGGAGATGTTCAAGACCTGCCTGGATGCCTACCTGTGCTACCTGCTGTAGGGAACCTGCTTTGGCAGGGGGGTTGGACTCGATGATCTCTGGAGGTCCCTTCCAACCCCTACAATTCTGTGATTCTGTGATTCTGTAGGGAAACAGTGAGTGATTTAGCAGAAACTGAATCTCTTAGGGAGACGCCTTAAAAGCAGAGTTCACCTTAAAAAGTTTATGCCTTCATCTGCACACAGGAATAAGAAATTGATGTATAGCACTAGACCTACACACTTAGTGATTTGGTCCCATCTGAAGGCTGTTTAATGTGGTTCAGTCATGGTGACCTAATGCTTAGTCCTTCTGCTTCACAAAGTACATCGCAAATCTGCAGAGGAACAGTTGTTTAGGAAAAATAACTATATGGACGTCTGGAAAATCATTTTATTCTGTACTTAATATACACAAAAGCATCAGATGAAAGGCTTTTAAGTCATAAATATTAAAGATTATACTACCTTTATCTGTTTAAAAATGAAAACAACCAAATAATCTGTTGCTATGCAACGTCATGCAAGTAAGTTAAGAACTGGCAAAAGTAATTAATACAAAAGATGTGACTAAGTATGCTATGTATGAGGCCTGTCCTGAACCACTTCAACTCTCATAAAATAAATTTTACAGTGGAATTGATTATTTAATGCATGTTTGGGCAATGCTTAATAATTGGTCCTGGAAATTCCTTTTGCTAATGAGTGTTATGCCAGGGGATGTAGTTGTCTCTTTATTTTATTATCTCCTGTGCTTCAGGACATAATGAATGCACCTAGGTAATGCCTACAAATCAGATTATTCAACTGCTAAGTAAGCTCTCTTTGTGATCCCTTCTTCTCTGTTATGGCTTACACAATCACAGTATGTCTAATTTGAGATCTTACATCTGTAAACAAATGAAAGGCACATATGAGAGGGGAAATATTGCAGTCTAAAATGGTACAGCCCGAAGGCAAGGGAAATAAGCATGGGATAAAGCAGGCTCTACAATACAAAGCCACTAATGATAATTGTTCCTGTGCAAACAGCAGAAGGATGATGTGGGTTAATAGAGGGATCGCAAGGTATCTGTGGAGACAGATCTGCTGAATTGTTAAGTGGATTGAAGAGTCTAAGGTACAGAAGGGTTTGAATACTTTCAAAAGCTTTTTTTTTTTTAATATATATTTTTTTAAGGTAATAGGAATAAGGTTACTGTCCAAGTAAAATACTCCTACCATATGTGTAGAATAAAGAGAGAAAAAGGGATTTTTATGATTTCCCATTTAAAAACAGTATTACAGATTAGACTACCAGAGTTTTTACACTGACTGTAAATGCTTGGCACAAAGCACAGCTAACTGAATAACTATCAGAACATAATTTCAGTATGTGCTATTAATAGTGAATAAGCATAAAGTATGCTTGAGGGCAGCTCAAAATTCATTTCTCACTAGTACTAATAAGAGCTTACAGAAATATAGGAATACAAACATCAACTAGAAAAAAAAGAAAAGGAAAAAAAAAAAAAAGGAAAGGAGAGGATGATTTTGAAGGAATTGGTACTGGAAATGCAGTGCTTCCTCTTTTCCCTTCACCCTCTAGTTTGGCTGGTAACATCAAGTTACCCAGTGAAAAGTTTATCTTGTGAGTCTTGTAGTCAACTAATGTGGTAGTTGAACTTAGGATCTCTATCTCATATTCCTATGATTATACTGTTTATACATTAGTCATACGCTGCCCAACTACAAATGACTTGCAGTTAAGATTTTGTGCAAGGTCAGCACTGGGGGGAGGAGTGAGAAGTGATATTAAACTGGAAGAGGAGAAGCTTCATCACTTCACTCATATTACCATGTCTGAACATCCAGACCTTTGTGCAGTTGGAAAAAAAAAAAAAAAAACAATGAAGGGTAAAAAACTTAAAAAAAAGAACAAAAACCAGATGAAGTAATCCCTTCAGTTGCCCCTATCTCAATAAAAAGGTACATACCTTAAGAGGCAACAACCAACGATTGAGAACATCAGCAACTGCTGGGAAATGATTCTCTGTGGAAGTTCAGGTTGCAGAAAAGAAGGCTGCAGGGTGACCTCATTGCAGCCTTTCAGTACCTAAAGGGAGCCTACAAACAGGAGGGGAGTCAACTCTTTGAAAGGGTCGATAACAGCAGGGCAAGGGGAAATGGTTTGAAGTTGAGGGAGGGAAGATTTAGGTTGGATGTCAGGGGGAAGTTCTTTACTATGGGAGTGGTGAGGTGCTGGAACAGCTGCCCATAGAGACTGTGGATGCCCCGTCCATCCCTGGAGGTGTTCAAGGCCAGGTTGGATGGGGCCCTGGGCAGCCTGGGCTGGTATTAAATGTGAAGGATGGTGGCCCTGCCTGTGGCAGGGGGGTTGACGATTCATGATCCTTGGGGTCCCTTCCAACCCTGGCCATTCTGTGATTCAGATGTAGAACCTGCATCCCAGTAAAAGAGGTTATCTAACAAAATGTTCTTGGAAACTTGTCTCTTTAGAAACAGAATTTAGGGTGCCAATGCAGAGCTGATTAGGAAAATGAGAGTACCCTCTCTGAGATAAATTACCATGTCTCATACCAGCTTTAATGATGAACTTCAGGACCATGTGTGTAACAGGTAATCCTTTCTTCATTTGTGTGGCTGTACACATCTCCACAGATTTCTTCAGTGCAGAACATTTTCCTGCCAGGGTGGTGTTGCATGAAGTAGGTGGCTGAGTGGAATAGGTAACTGTTCAGCAACAACCACCAGGAAAGAGCGCTAAGCTGTCTGAAACTGGATGCTATGAGTAATCATATAATTAGCTTTGTACATAAGAAAGAACAGGGATGATTTTGTGACTTTGAGGCTATTTTACCTTCTGCTTTTTGTTGAAATAGTGTATGAGGCTATATGTACTTCCACATGCGCCCACAGAAGTTTCAGAGGTAGAAATGCAATGCCCATCAGAGAATTTTGCATAATTGCATCTCATTTGCACATCTTTGTGGGTGCTTTATTATGATCTGAATTATCAGGGTTTTTTTCCTCAAGTAATTAACATTACATTAGGTCAGTAGAACAGTATATATAATTGAATACTCTAACAGGCAGCATGAGTAATTAATTGACTTAGACTGGCCGTGAGTCTACACATGTGCTATGATCACACTACTTAATGCAGATGTAAGAGCATGTTCACATTTTCTGTGGGCAGTTGTCTGCAGCAAAAAGGAGAGTATGAGGTGCTTCCATAGCACCAACATTTTGAACTGCCACAGCCAAATCTGTCTGAGACCAAGGTCTCATAAAAAATTACTCTTTCACTCTCCAGCTGTTTCTTTATAGCGGTATTAGTGCTGAGAAAGTCATTTGATACCTTAATCTTTTTTCTCCCTGTGCTTATGCCTAAAAACAGCTGAAATTCTATATAGCCATCCACATCTTAAAAAAAAATAAGAGATTAAAATTGTCTTGCTAATTCTAACAGTAACTTTTTTTGCATATATTGCATATGTTAGCTTGTTTAATATCTTCTAATCTGAATATTGTTCAAATGGGAGAAAAAGTTTTGGGCCATATCTTTAGGCACTTACAGAATCTTCAGGCTTCTTCCCTGCTGAACTAAAGAGGAATTCTATAGTTGCCTGTAAAAGGAACAGGACTAGATTTTTAAATCGTCCTACAAAGCATTGAGGCTCTATTAAAGAAATGTACTTTCACAAAGGAGTTGAAGAAAAAGCTGCCAGTCTAACTTATTCCATATAACCAAGAGGGTGATTAAATGTTCCAAATATGCAGAAGTCAAATATCCCATTTCTCCTTTAAAATCTTTTTCCTTTTATAGGCTGTGGGTTATACTCCCTGCTTTGAAAACCTGTGCTGTTTAGGAACAAGAACTTATTTACAGTTTTAAAAACTTGCAACTAATCTTGGATGAATAGTCTAAATTACCCTTTGGCAGAGAAGTTGTAATTTCTAAGCCAACACACAACTGCATTTTGCATTAGTTCAGCAATATTGGGTACTTTGAGGGGTTAAGAATGAAATATTTTCCATGATTCATATCTCTTTTAGCTTGAAAAGTCAACAACTCCATTTCAGTGTAGCCAAAAGAGGTTTTCAGTCCAAAATGTCTCATTGCTTGCAATTAATTTGTGTTCTTGCAGCTAGAGTTTTGTATCACAATGCATTAATGCATGAAAGCAGCTGCACGATGAGTAGTGCCACATGTTTAAACTAAAAATAATCTGTGTACATTGTTGCTGCACACACAGTTGTACATTTTGGTAACTGAAGATAATCTGTTAAAACAGGAGAGATGCAGATGATAGAATCAGATGCGTAGTGGTAGAAATGTGAGGGTAACACTTGTGTGTTGTGCCTCCTCATCCCACCCTCCCATGGCTGGCCCGTTCTGTCTTGGCTAGGATGCTGAACACGTGGAAACTGCAACTAAACTTTTTGTGGCAAATATAATCAGGCAAATGGAAATGCTTCCCTGAAACAAGGAGTTCAGAACATAGACAACTGACATGGGACTTTAGTGGGGTTTGGGGAAGAAGCTCTGCTAGTTTAGAATTAATTCTGTCTTGCAGACATATCAATGGAAGAGGGAAAAAAAGGCAATTGAAAATTCTATGCTTTCCAACTTGCTAAGCTCCAAATCTTTCTTCCATTTAGAGGCCAGTGTTTTGTGGCCCTGCTGAACAGTCAGTGCCTTTCAGGAAAAGAAAACTCTAGAAAAATTAATTCTGATCCTCATCTTGCTAAGGCACATGTAATCTTTGGGGTCTCAAAAGCCCTCGCTTCTACTTTCAGCTTTGCACCCTGGGCTCTGGCTCACTTTAGGACTGAAAGCATACAGAGGAAAGCTTAAAGACTGCTTTTTATTTTATTATTTTTTTTTTTCCCCCCTCCTTCATTTGTTCTACATCTAAAACCAGTTCTGGCTTATAGTACTTACCGTGTCCATTATTGGTTGTCCAGTACAGTGCACTACAGCCTGGGTCTTGCTTATGCTGGAAATCCTAGTCTGGTTTTTAAGAATATACGCAGCTATGTTTCCAGTCAAGCAGCTTAAATTAATTTACCACTTGAAATGATGAGGCTCCATTCCTGCAGGTAAGTCTGATCTCATTTGACAGGTTCCATGTGATGGTTGATTACTGAGTGAAACCTGTACAGGATGTGCCCTATCTGGACATAGTAACAGAATAGTAATATGATTGAAAGTTAAAGAAGCAGGAGATCATGTCAAACGGATTATCATCATGGATCTGTTTATAAACTAGATGGTTGTAGCCATTTACCTGTCATTAGGGTAAACTTCTAATTATGTTTTCAATAGTTGTCTGCTCTTGGATCTGTCAAGTTATACAGGTTAATGAGAACATGTTATCATGCAGATCCATACTTCCTGGCTGTCTGTAAATGACACAGCACTGCTTATGACTGTGTAGAACACTGCACTGGAGACCACATAGAAAAGGCAAGAGAGATTTAGTAAAGTGCTTAGTTCCCCATTAAAAAGAAGGTGAGAAGGAATTTTTCAGTCCAGAGCATCAGATTTAAAGAGATTGATCTGTGATTATAGAAAATTGCTGCTGTATCATCTTTTCCTTGTCAAAGGGGCAATGTAAAAGGATATATGCTTTCTATTCAGGATTATAGTTGAAAATGCTTAACTCCTAAGGGTGCAGAATTTAACTACCGACTGATTATTTGAGCTAAAAAGAGTTGGTGGTATTTGAGTTCTTTTTTTCCTCCTTATTTCAAACAGGTTTTGTGCCTTTGTCCCTTTATATTTATTTACTTATTGGGAGCCCCTGTAACGTACAATACCTTACACACTATGTTGGCAGACAAGTAAATGCAGCTCTGGCTTCTCATCTGTGCATTCTGGATCTATAATGACAGTTTAAAAATAATTAAAAAAAAAGGGCTAAAATTTTTTATGTTCCTGCTTTTGCCAAGATCATCTTGCTTATATGTTCTTTAAGCCAGGATTTTCAGTAACAATAGTATAAAGATGTATAATCCTTAACCTTGCATTTTAACCAGTAAGCTCGTTTGTTTTTCTTTATATGCACTATACAGAAATGCTGTTGTTTGTTTAAACATCCTCCCTTTTCCAGAGTTGTGCCATAGATGTGCTTGTGTGTGTAAAGAAAAAGACCAGAATAAAAGGAGCTGTTATAAAGTGAAGCTAGAGGGAAAAAGAAAAAAAAAAAAGACATGCTAATCTCGTAGTACTGAAGATTTGAGTACTGACTCTCTTTACCTGTGTTGTTCTTTTCAGACTGATTTTAATGCACTGTTTTAATGCACATATATAAACTCTCCAATTTTTATTTCTTTAGGAGAGGCTTAAAGACAGCATCCCAGTACCTAAGATTTCATTCTTAAGCTTATTTTTCTTTCCCACAGTTGCATCATGCAATATTAAATACAGATTATTCAGCAATATGAGAATGGTACCTTACATTCTTAGAAGACATCCATGCTATAATCCATTGACAGCTACCATTTATCTTCAGTGCATAACTTTAGACCTCTGTACAACATGGGTAACTGAAATGAAATCCAAACCTTTAGTTTTCAAGACAGTGGGTTACTATAGTCAGTTAATGAGCTGTCCTCGTTATTTCTGTGCATCTAATCCTTCTGCTCTCTTAGGCTTGGGCATCTCTTTTTCACAACCTAAAATGCTCTCTGCTTATCCTCTAAATTATTTCTGAAGGGAGAATTGAAGTCTGTTCTTTAACTGCCTTTTGCCTAGGCTGCCCATCCAGCAGGTGGGTAAATCTCTTCCTAAGCCTGAAGGGTGATGGAGACAAAAAGCCACAAGCAGTCCTGGAAAATGGGAACTTTGCCCCCTTTATCTGTTGCGAAGCTGCACCAGTCTGCAGGGCGCAAAAAATGTATTGTTCAGTAAACCCAAGGAAGACCATAAGAAGGTATGTGACAATTTACTATCTTAGTTGTTATCTGTCTGGGATGAGGAATAGCTGCCTCTGATTCTCATACCCCAAACTATGTCAGCACTTCATTTTAAAGAGCGGCTGAAGTAATGTATTTACTTTTGGGAGCAGGAATTGAAAACAAGAGCTTACACTACTACCATTCCTGGATGACAATTCAGTATTTCATTGCTTGCTGTTTCTCAGGCTCTACACAACTAACATTCACTGCTACACAGACACAGTCTCGAAAAGCAGAAACGGAAAACCATCCCCATCCTGTTTTTTGCACAGCACTGTCTGTGATCTGTTCACAGGCACTGGTTAAACTTTCAGGGTGTTAGGCTCGGGGAAAGCTTGTTTATGAAACCCAAGTAGTATCATCTGCGGATGAATCAAGACAGTTTGCAGCTCAGTATATCACTGCTTTCAGCAGTACTCAGTAATAGAATGTGTTTAGTCATTCATTTCAGCCTTCCTAGTAAGCATATAGGTGTGTGTTGACTCCTGGTGCTTAAAAACAGTAGTAAGATTAGTTGCTGTTTTTACATCTCTGCTGTTTTTACTGCTTTGAACTTCAATGTCTATGTTGTATGTAATTTGTAATTTACTATCTGTTCTGTTTCTTTCCCCTTTCTCCTATACTGGAAAAGGCAGTCCTTAGCAAAATGAGTTGCATCTGGAAGCATTCAAAGGCCAAAATTCAGTCAAAAACCTTTGAAGGGGAGGTCTAAAAACTGCAGCATTTCGAATTCCAGATAAAGCTTTGAAAAATTTCATCTTAGGATTACATTTCATTCTCTGTTTTCTCATTTCTGCTATTGCGTTTACCTGTGAAATTGAATGTGTTTTGTAACAATGTAAATGAACTTATTAGGAATAGAAATAAATGCCTTCTTAGACTCAGCATGCTATAGACCAAGGTTAGCTCCAAAAGGCCTTAGTACTTACCATTTTGAGGGCACAAAGACGTGTCTTCAAGACTCCATCTCAGTTGCTATTTTGTGTCCTTTTCCAGCTTAGCCTAGAATAGCGATTATTGCAAACTAGTAATGTCTAACAAGTAGGTGTGATAAAAATAACTTTCTAGACTTGATAAAAATAAACAAAGTGGCTTTGAGTGGTACAAGAAAAACTTTTGTTTTTCAATTGTATTAGTACTTATAAGTACAGAATTGCTTGCTGGTGTGTTAATAGTGAAGCTATTGAATCTACCTGCTGCAATGCTGATGACTTTGTGTGTTTGAAAATTGTTTAAGGATGGTTGTCTTCTCCAGTTGAGATAAGGCAGAGATGTGTTCCCCACACGACTAGATGTGTTGGCTATCTGCAGGCCAACTCTGCTGTGGAAGTATAAGAAATACTAAGATATAATACACTGTGGAAGTGTAAGAAATACTAAGATATAATATAAATACATTTATATCTGTATTATCAAATATCAAATACTTTTTGCACATGAACATAGTTAGCATGCATCATCTGCTAGTCATTTTTCTATTTGAAAAAAAAGAGAACCAAAAGGAGAATTTGCGGCTTTCTGTTTCTCAGCATTTTGTATATCATCTTATTTGGGCTGACACCTGTGCATTCAGTTTCCAAGAGCAAACTTTATATGCATGCATTAAAGACAGTTTCAACTCACAGCAATTCAGTATTTTTTTTTCTTAAATTTAGTTGATTTTCTATTTGGGATCTTTGCTAATGTACCAGGAAAATTATATTTGTAAGAGCACAGGCATAAAAAAATACAAAATCATTCTTTGTCCATTGTATTATCTTGACAGTATAATGGTAACATGCTCAATATTCACTTGGGCCCAGAATTTGAACTCTTAGAGATCCACACTCCTCATTTACAGGCAGGACTTGCCTGTTAGGAAGACTCTCGTTAACCTATGGGTGTGGGTAACCAGAGCTCTAACAGAGAACCTATTTATTTTAATTAATTGTTACTGTTATTTTCAAGGACTGAACATCTGAGGGATGAAGTGAGCAGTTGTGATTTCAAAGCCACAAGAAAAGAACAAGCTGGATGATCAGAGAGAGGCCCCCAGAAAACTGTGAGTACAGCCCAGCATCCTGTGCCAAAAGCAAGCACTTCAAGCACATTCAAGTGCACTACGAGCTCCTGGGGGGATGAGAACAAGTGGTACTGGAAGAAGAGAGACAAACAATGTACATATCAAAGTAAGTAGTTACACTGTGTACTGGAAGTGTTAAAATACAACACAAAGAATAAGAAATGGAAGACAGTTCAAACTACTGCTGTCAGCACCAAAAATGCCTACTTTTATTTTGTGAAGTGCATTTCAGGGAAGTGGAAGAGAAAAGAATATAGAAAGCAATATATGTAAGGAAAATGAAGGAGGGGGAGGTTTGGGGTTAAAAGGTTCCAAAGTTTTTAAACAAGGTGTTTATTAAATAATAGAACACTGTGTGATTCACATACAAATAGGAGTGGAACACTGTGTGATTCACATACAAATAGGAGCTGAGCTTTTACTACAATTAGATAAAGCATGCTTAAATAAAGAAATAGTGTCACTGGCCATGTAGAAATGCTACTTGGGGCTATGAATTTGAACAAGTAGTAGGAAAAACAAGAAATCTAAAGCATGAGCAAGTGTGACTCAAGGACTGTGTCAAAAGGGTAGCAGGATAAAACAACTGTTAGTTCCCCTTTGGATTTGGAAAAGCATTTGAAGTAGTAAAATGAAGTAGATAGCTAGATAGTCTTATTAAAATAGCAACAATAAATGACCCTTTCCCAGGCAAGGCCAAGTAATGATGCTGATTTGGACTCAACAGCAGGAGCTGGAAAAGAATCTTTTTCCTTGTTTGGCTAGCTTTCCCCATTTAAGTACTTTAAACATTGCTGGGCTTTTCCACTTTTATTTTAATTTTTCCATGCCTAGGGAGGCCGATGTGGAGAGAAGGGTCCTGCTCTATGCATTACAGAGTGCACAGTAACTTATGGTTCAAGATTTGCCAGTACCATAAGATTTTGGAGAAAATCCTATATAAAACTTTTCCAACACTCAGGAGACTTATTACTAGCTTCCTTATCAAATCCCATCTCAGTAATGGGCCACACAGGGAATGTAATCTCTGTGACTGTTGGGCAGTGGAACCTAGACAAGATACTTTACAAAATGAAGTGCTGTTTTCAGACAATTGCACAGATACTGTGTTTGAGCACCAGCAAGTTAAATAACCGATGCACAACGTCAGTTTTTATACCATTTCAGCCTTTAAAAAAAAAAACAACACTCTAGGAAAAAACAACTTCTGCAAAAAGAAACTTGTTAATCTTTCAAGCAGAAATAAATGGCAGAATGGCAGACATTTCTACATGGTGGTGGTGGGGATGGGAGGGAAGGAGTCTAGGGACGGGAAGGGTGTCTAGCTACCATGCTAAGCCTTTTAGAATGTGACTATTTTATTAGGAATTGAGGCATACAGGCTGCTGTCAACTGGTAGTCTTCGAACTTTCAGTGAGCACCTATTCTTCAATTCTTATTATTTTTTACTCCCAGCTTTGTTGACACCATTTGTCTTTCCTTTCTTGCTGTCCTTCACTCACTTACTTTCCCTTACTTGCAGCATTAGACGTTCAGTGCTGTGCCACTTCTTTTCCAATGCACTAGCTGTTAAGAAAAGAATGAAGTGTATGCTGACTAATCCCTTTTTTTCTTTTTTTGAAAGGAAGTGAGGCAGAGCTGTAAAATCTGAAAAAGAGCAAAGGAGTGAGATCTTCTGTCCAGTTGTTAGCTGTCTGGAGAGTAAGTACTGAACAAAATGAACTAGCTAATTCTCAGATGTGAATACATTTGCCAAATCATTGGCTCTGAGAGTACTGCTTAGGGCTTGTCCATACAGCATCATTATGCAGTTTGTGATTATCTTAAAGATGATACTCAGTGGTGTGACTGTGTGACCCTAACCTATACATACAGAGATGATGTGGCAGACTCTTACTTCTAAGTTTAGCAAATCAATTGGGAACAAAGTTCAGGTTTTCCAAAGAAATACTCAAGTGTTCTTTCCTGAGAAACTTTATTCCTGTATTTTTACTACAGTAGGATGGTAAATAAGCTAATGCAATTTCTGAGCCTTTTGCCACCTCATCTGTAAACAATAATTCTCTTTCAAATCACCCATAACTGTTTTAAATGAAAACAAATACCAAATATTGGAGACAGCCTGTAGTGTTTTTTGTTTGCTTTTTTTCTGGGGGGAGGGGGGTCAGTTTTGTTTATTGTTGGCTTTTTTTTTTTTTCCAGAAAAAGGTCATCTTTTGTGTTTCAGCAGTGTGTAACTAATATACAGAACACCACCACCAAAAAAGGCAACCAGGAAAGTCCAAAGTTAACTATGCTGCTAGGATTCCTACTGACCCAAATTCTTAGAAGATTCATCACACACAGGACAAATATAAGTAGCCATATCTGGTAAGAACATTGTATTTATAGTGTAGATAAGTTTATCTTAGATCTGGAGTTCTGTTTCCACTTAGCGTGCTCTACAAACCTAGGAAAAAAAGAAATGAACAGGTCTGAGTTAGCATGAAAAGAAATAAGTTACTTAGCACGAATGAAGACTGCCCATAATCACATCAGAACTGAGCCATTTAAATGAAACACTTTAACTTCCAATTAGTTCATTTGGTGAGGAGAACAGCGTGGCTATCTCTTTCAAGATAAGAGCCTCTTACATTACCTAAGTGTGCTTCATGACAGGTGAAGAGCAAGGATATAGGAAAATAATTAGGCTGTGGGAAAAGAATGACCTCCTTCAAGGAGTATGCAAATAAAGTACAAATGTCTATAGTCACTCAGAAAGCAGTAACATAAATAAGACATATGAGACAATTAGAATTGTTTCCAGTTTTCTTTCTAGCAATCTTCCGCAAAATAACATTAAGAAAGAGTATGGAAGAAGATCAAATAGAATTTAAATGCAGGCATTTGTTTTCAAATTCTGAGATATACATGCTTCCCTCACCTCTCATCAGAACACATGTGCAGGACTGGTTTTCATGCAAGCAGATAAAAAGAGCTGTACCTAGTTGTTTACTGTACATATGTTGTGTAGTTACTGCCCATTGCATTTCTGTCTCAGACTCTCTTAATCACCTTAGAAAAATAGCTTCCCACTACATCAACATGCATCAGACAGAATTGCAAACATTTTACTGTTATTCTCCTAGTGAAAAAATGCATTCAAATTCATTAGCTTTTAACAAAAAGAATGCCCTGTGTTTCCTGTTCTTTCCTTGGCCATTTCCTGTCTCAGTTGCTGTTTTTGACTACGGATACAGACACTGAATGTTCATTTCACAGCACATGACAGGACAGGTTTTGGTGACAGGAGTCTGAGTGCTCAAACTGCATTTGATGACAAGCGTGAACCTCTGAAGTTTTTGTTACAGTGCTTGCTAAAGCTACAACAGTCAAGGAAGGATGCCAGTTTAGTTTACTTCCTGCACAGTTCCCCTGCTGGCAGAATAAGAAGGCAGGATGCAGAATCAGCAGCCTTAGGGGTTTTCTCTTCTACAGCAACTGCTGGCCAGGCAGGCGTGAGCAGGCAAGTTAACAGTGACTTCCAGGGCTCAAAAAAGAGATTGAAGCATGGCACAGAAAACATACTTGGTGCCAGACACATGCAGGCAGGGAAGATGGAAACACATCAAACAAAGCCTGGTACCTCACCCACATAACCAGCTTTTGCTCAGATCCTTCTGATTTTGAATTACTGGATTCTTAGTCTTTGAATTCATACTTAATTTTTTGAAGGGCTGAACTAGTTCCATGGAAGCTGTACCTTTCTGGGAGGTATAGGCATAGGCTAGAACAGACCAGTTCACTGCTCCTGAGGCGCTAAGGCTCCGCTGGATTAATGGTTACCACATGCACATGCAAATCCCAGGATCTATTTCCCTCATCACCTCAAGATACTGGGAAAAAAAAAAAGTGATCTGATTTAGAGTCTCTTACAGCACAACTCTTAAGCTGTTTCCCATTTATGTGAAAGACCTTGTGAAGAAGAGTAAAAGCAGCTGCATCTACCCTATCTTACCAAATGGCTTAAATGTTGTGTCCCTCAGCAGTGCTGAACAGTAAGAACAAGTCTCTTCCAACACACACAAGGCCTATAGCCATATGCATTTTCTAAACATAGAATCACAAATCCATTCAGATTTTATTCTGTTGCTTGTGAAAGGGTTGGAACAGCTCTTATCTGAGCTTCTGCACTCACCTGCGGCTCTAGCCTAAGGGAACACCTTGGTTTGCAGAAGTCTCAATTTCAGAATTTCTTTGCTATTAAGAAACCAGCCAAATACCAGACAGCTAAGCCAAGCCACTGTATGTTGATGAGTCTCTCACAATAGATTTTTTGAATGCTGTTAAGCAGTAACTTCAGTAACAATTGATTCAATGAAGTGCAATACTGATGTTCTGATTGAACTCTGAGTGAACATAGGCAGTGCTACAGTTCCTCGCTCACCATTTGTGAAGGGCCTTTACACTGTGGATGGAAAACCAAGTCATAGAAGCCTTTGATACCCTTCCAATAAACCACATTCAAAGCCTCAGATTCTGTTACTTGAAAACCAACAGAACATACTCACATTGCTTTCAGTAGAGGAGGTGCTGGAAAGAGCTTTATTTTGTTTCGAGAACTTTTGTGGAGAGAGTTAGAAAAACAGTGGTAAATCTTCCCTTTGCATCCATTAAATATCAGAGAACAAAACACTCTTATGTGATTTCTGTCCATGCAACAGCACTGCATTTCCAACACAGCTGGTGGAAAGAAACAAGTAGCAGGGAAATAAGTTAAAAATCACTCTTGTGAATAGCTCTGAATCCAGAAACAAGGAAGAATGTGAGGTTTCATCCCAGATTCAAAGGAGAAATCAAAGTCTTGCTGATATTTGTTTCCAGACAAAATACAATGGCAAGAAATAGTCACAAGTTACATGCTGATTACATTCCCTACTCTAGCAGAGAATTTAGTTCTCATCCACTGTACTAGTCTTTTTCCATTGGTTCACCTGAGAAATCAGTCCTTCACTACTACCAGGTAGTCTGTCATTACCTTATCCACAGAAAATATTACAATCTTTTTCCCCCTTCTCTCTTTCATATTTACTGGGGGGACAAAGAGAAAATGAAACAACAAACCTGTAGACTGTAGGCAATTGTGAAAAAGAGACACCTCCTCCAAATGCTCAAAATGAAGATTTAAAAACAAAAATTAACCAACCAAATGCATAGAAGCATTTAAATTTTCTTACATAATTTCATGTGTATGTATAAATAGCCAACACACAAAGCTGGTTCAGTGGTACATATGTGTTCTGAATAGAGAAAAAAAAAAAAATCCACATTCCTATCATCTAGTAGATGCTTGTTTTTAATCATCAATTTTAGAACTTTTTATAGCTATGTGAATGATATGAAAATTCAGAAAATGTCTTTTGCAGCTTTAAACATCAAACACACTAGTGGGGAGATAGATTCACCTTCCAAGCAGTGGAAAGACATGACACTGACCTTATAGCTTCAGGAAGTCATAAACAGGAATTGTTCTTGCCTACACTCTTAACAAGCCTTTATTTTCTCTGCTTTCTTTTCCATACAGCCACACTTCAGTCTTGTGGATTTGCCAGTCTGCTGTGTCAACACCCAAGGCCGACTGAAAGCAGTCATTCAAGAAGCAAACCCAGAGGAACACGTATCAGCTTTTGCTAATGAACTCTGTCAAGGTTCATCTGTGTTCAGAAGTATCAAGTACAGGTAATTTTAGTGATGCTATACTTGTGCACATACATAGGTACACTGAACTGTAAATGAAGTCTGTATTTTTAAAATGTTTTCAGATGTTTGGCACTTAATTCTTTTCAAAAGAACACCTTTCTGAGATTTAACTATACATACACTCAGCTCAGCTTGGGGCAATAATTAATGATTTAACGTGGGCAGATCATCTGCCTTAATACCAAAGTAGGAAAGTGTGTATCACTTTCAGCTGAACATAATGCCCTACATCTCAGGGGAAGAACCTCCACGCTTAGATCTGTTTGCTGCCTACTATCTTGCACCCCTGGAGATTGAAGACAAATCTTCAAAAACAAGGGTTTAGTAAAAGTAAATAAGTGCAAAAAAAAAAAAAAAATCTATTAATCTGTCAGACTTCCATTGCTATTTGGAGTGACTTAATGGCAGTCTTCACGAGGGGCTATAGTAGCAGCTGTGGCTCCATACACCAGAACCAGACAGAAATCCAAGCTCCAGTTCTGACGTGCAGTTTCAGCTGATTGATGACACTCCAGCTGCTAAGCTGATGCTTGTCTGAGGAAAAATCACTTCTTATGCCTACCCTACTCTTTGGCTCTGCATACCGTACACGTCCCTGTAGAGCATAGTTTATACAGTAGGCCTTTATGCAATTGTGCCTAAGGTTCTGAGGATATCATCTGATGGTTTTTTTGTTATTTTTTTTCCCCCTCTTTTTAAATGTAGTTTGGTCACGTCAATCCCTAAAGTTACTCTGTTCAAAGAGTCTGTAAGGATCAATATTTGGTTACAAGGTTTAAAAGATTCTTCCCGTTTTCTTATTTGCCCAGGGAAAAATAGATTCTTTCAATGAGACATTGTTAGTGACAAAAATATTTTGAAGAGTTGCACGCATCACTGTAACAGCAGCATACGTCAAACCATACTGAAGGTATTTCACAATTTGCAGTTTCCTTCGTGGAGCAAAAGGAACATCTTTGAGCATAAATACCCTATTCTGTGTGGAGTTCAAAGCACTTTCCTAGTACGTTAAGCCACTTCCCACAAACTTCACTCTCAGGAAGTTTGAATTGGCTGCTTTTCCAAAGACATTTGAAGGATGCCAGTGTTCTCAGCTTTGTAAACTCAAAATGAACTTGTATTCGTGTTTCAGATCAAATGAAAGGCTCTAGTTTAGTATTTTATTTTTTGGAATCCAAATCCCTAGTTATTTTTTTCCTTTGTAACTCTTGTCTTTTGCCTAATCCATCCACCCAAACCATTAGCACAGGAAGGAAAAAAAAAAACAACAGTACACACAGATAATTACATTTCCAAATCAGATGCTGGAAGAAAACTCTGAAAGGCTCCTTAACAATTACATAAAACAAGTATTGCTGATCAACTGAAATAGGCAGTACACATTAGTGCACAGATACCTGAAGAGATGCACCAAAGTATGTCATCTTTTTCTTTTAGATGACATTTATTAAATAATTTTAAATAAATATTTTGATTCTTACAGTAGACTCAGTAGTGGTAATACCAGCACTAGCAATGTGCTTCTCCTAGTCCTGGAGGAATACAAACAAACAAAAAACAACAAAGTTTTAAGAATCTGTCCAAACCTAAACAAAAAATCACAGCAAGTTCGTTATTTTAACTAATTATAGAGCTGTACTAGCTCAGCAGTGATCTGTGAGACACAGCCACTCGTGGATATAACACCAGAACAATTTGTACAAGTGCCTACCTGGGCAGCCCAACCAAAGCCAGTGTCTACTGTCACCTGCCAGTGGCTTCCAAGCTTTAATCTGTGCTCATCATCACCACAACAGAGCGCATGCACACTGGGCTGCTTCAAGGAGGACAGCTTTTCATGTGTTTTAGAAAACCACAGGAATCACAGATGTCAAAAAAGGTCAGGCTCTGGAGATGCACAGTCTATGCAGGAGTAGCACAAAGCAGAAACTGTTCTTAATTTAGCCTTCAACTAAAGAAGACAAGAGTGTCTAACATCCACAAACATTTCCTATGTGATTCATATTATTTCAGTTTCCTCCTCTGTAAGAGCAGAGAATCCTGATTCTCACTGTTCTTTCTGATCTTTTTGGTCTTCACCTTCTGAACCAAAATCCATTATAATCCGGTGTCAGGTATGGATTCAAGAGAATATAGGATTTCAAGCCATAGTAGAATTCCTTAAAATAGGATGTGGGAAAATGTTTAGAATAAAAAGAAAAGCACACTGGGCCAATGCTACTGCCTGTCAGCTGGTGTACACGGCCCATTAAACCACTGCAGAAAGCTTAACAGTTTGCTTCAGTGTCTGGAAGGATGAAAAAATACTTTAATATATAGCTTTTGCCTTTATGCCTCATGTGTGCCAGAAACCATTGTGACACAGCCAAAGACTGGGAACTCCTGAAATATTATTTTAAGATTTCTCAAATCAATTACAAAATATAGCAGTAGGTGTCTATATCCAGAAACCCTACAAGAAAGCCTTTCTGAAGCATCTCACAAGTTACTACGTTACTGAAAGTACCATAGGGATTAATGTTTTAAAAATTTTCTATGCTTAGTAAAATGACATTTGGGTGCTTTGGAAAACAGGGGGGAAAAAAATGGAAAAAACTTTAGAAGAAACAAAAAGGAAACCTTAGAAGTCTTCAAAGAAACCCTGCTATTATCAGATGTAAAACTGTACTATAAAACAATCGCAGTCACATCATTTAAAAGTTGTGGGTTTTTTACATAGAAGAGTGGCATTACACTAAATATTCCGAGCAGTAGACATCCTAAATGTAATTTGGCAAAATCATTTGGCTGCACCAATCTTGTTAAATACAGCGTCAGGCAGATATTGAGCAAAATTTATCCTAAAAGACAAAGAAAACACTTAATTTGGGGCATGCAGTAAATAAAAATGCATGATTAGTTTTTGCTTTTGAGATAAACATAATATTTCTGTTAAAAGTTCAACTACTTTTCTAACCAGTATTTATGAGGCTTTGCTTGTCTTAATAATGTAACATGAACCTATTAAACAATCCCTAAAATGTGCTAATGTGATGTTCCCAGTCAGAAATTTATCACTAAAGCTGCTGAACTCTTTCGCAAAATAAAACCTCAGAGTTAGGGAGATCAAAGATAACCTCCATTGATGATCAGTGTTTGAAGGGCAAATCCATTATACTACATAAATACAAAGGTCAGATAAGACATTTCTGTATAAACAGCAGGCCAAAAAGACTTCCAGAAACTGAGAGCCTATAAATTGGAAAGAATAAATATAAATGAATTCAAGTCATCTCCATGTACACCCAGCCAATCAGTCCTACTCCTTAGACTCAGTCTTTGTTGGTGAGATAAATGCAAATAGTGCTTTTATTTTCTCTGTGGAAAGGGAAAAAAAAAAGGAAAAGCAGGAAAAAAAATGCTATAATTCTGAGCCTAAACTATAAATAGCTTAAGGTTTTAAAAATATAAGCTGAGCATTTCTGGACAGAAAACACAAGGTCTGTTTTCAGACAGATTCCTTTTCGGACAGATTCCTGCAGTAAGTCTTGAAGCACCTGACAGTTTTATTTTGTAGTTTTTCCTTCATTGTTTTTCCAAGTTATTTTGGAAACTTTTGCAATCTGTCTTTCTGGAGAGAATAAATTTCAATCACAAAAAAAAATAAACACCTTTTTCACCAGTGCATAGATGTTTTCAGTAACAAGAGATAAGCCTCAACTTATTCAGGGCATCAGTTTATCACTGTCTAAAGTTATCTAACATATCTGAGTTGGTTAAAAATGTAAGGGGAGTAAACAGTCTCTATAGAGTTTTAGAAGAACTCACTCCTAGAAAATGCCAGAGGTGCCAAAACAGCTTACAAAGATCAGAAGCAAAAATTCAATGAATTTATTTTTGATATAGAAATTACAGATCCCAGAAACGTAATGGAAAATGTACTTAAATACAGCCTGCCAAATTATTTCAAAAATAATTTCATACATATATATATACACACACACATAGAAAGATATATATATCTATATAAAGGTATATAAATATATATATATACACAAACATGGAAAGATCTGGGATCCAGGAAGGCAGCAGGGGCAAGCCATATTGTATGTTTATCTGAACTGACTGCTCAGAGCAGATTCACGACCAAATAGTCTTCTGCTACTAATACAAGTTCTGTTTCAAGCTCCCAACATGTTCTTCATAGTTGGCATATGCAAAATGCAAAGCTCAGTGCTGTCAAACTGGTCAGCTACATCCATCCACACATACCTGCAAATGTCATTACTAAAGGAAAGCATTCAGAAAGAGGAATTGCTGTTATTAGATCTAAGCAAGATCACTAGGATCTTTTGTTTTTCATCCAATCTGAATGGAACCATGTAAATGGGCCATCATATGATGCCTGTTTTGAATACCTGCAGGTGCTGAGCCATAATCTAGAGGATAATTCACTGTAAAAGAGGAAAACAGCAAACCATAGGCTGCAGCTTTTGGACCTCACTTGCTTTGCTTGTTGCGCTATGCTCAGTATTTCAGACTGGTAAACATTAGCAGCTGCGATGAACAGATTCAGGGAATGGGGCTGGTGGAAGAAAAGGGCAACACGCTACTTTGAGCTTTTTTCCCTGTCAGCCCCTTCCAGTCGTGCCCTTACCACTAAACAGTTCTCTCTTTCAGTAAGTCATATGAGAGATCTTAACTGTTAACCAAATCAAAACTATTTTTGTTTCTTTTCCAGTATGCTCTGATCAGCAGCACAAACCACAAAGAGTGCCCAGCAGATGCCCAAATACTATGTTTTCCATCTCATTTCGATATCCTTGACTCATGCATCCTGTCTAAGCTAATGTTAGTTTCCTGACTGCAGCATGTCCGCAGCCCTGGACTGCCAACAAGCGCTTGAGCCATCCCAGAAAGATCACTACTCCTTGATTTTGCTGTGCTTTTAATGACTCTCTCAAAGCTACCTCGTTACACCACTTTAAATCTGGAATCTCTAGATTTACACTGGAATAGTGGAGCACTTTTCCCTCCAATTTTAAAAAATTAATTTTGATGTGACAGACTAGACCATTCAGCTTTGACTTGACCTCTTGGAAGAAAATAAGCTACTACCACAAGTTGCATTAATCATTCACCTTACACAATCACATCCCCCCCTTTGAATGAAACAGCCCTAAACAGAAAGATCTGAACTGGAATAGACCCACTGCTTTTTGTAAGATCCTTGTGTCTCCATTTCCCTGACAGCCTGAACCTCTCCTGTCCAAACTGCTGTTGTGTATGAGACAGCATAGCACTGACTTTGCATTGCTTATTTGCAAAAACTAATAATATTTTAATAAGCTTTTTAGGCTAGGCTTCAGCTTTACCCAATTTCAACTAGCAGCCCAAGTGGGCAAGCTTGCATGGAACAAAATATATGTTGCTCCTAAAGTAACGTCTCCTATTTATTTTCATGGTAATGACAACAGCTACAAAAAGCACAAGAACACTATTTGATAGAGCAAATTCTCAGCTACAAGGCACTATTTTTCAACATAGTCACCACCATAAGTCACCAGCCATGAACAAGAGCCTGCATGCTTACTTCTAAACATCTGCAACAGCAGAGGTGATCCACTGTTGCTGCTGCCATGGCTGAAATGCACCACCCACTTCACCATGCTCATATCCACTGCATGGTCTCCATCAACGTTCATATAGACTGCACTGATGGATGTCAAATGGCACAATTTTTTTCTGCATGGAAGAATTCAATGCCACCCCTCTGGACCCCGTGCACTTCCAAGTCAAATGTAATTTTGTCAGACTGCCTCTCTGCTGCCGTACTGTCACACAGCAATGAAGTGTGGTGGAATATAGGCAGGGAGGTTCGAACTCTACTGCCATACCACCAACATTTGCCTCTGATGTTGTGGGCCAACTTAAAATAGGAGGCATTGCTTTTGAAGCAGACCTAGTATGTGCACCTAATGTTACATTCGTGCTCAAAAGTTTCTAGAAAAGACCTCCGGTCCTATGGACTCTGTTTACAGCCCAGAAAAAAACAAATTCTGTGCAGCCATCAGCTTTAAAAACATCAATGCATGTACACTGTTTGGGCAGTGAGATACCAGAAGTCTACAGGGTCCCGATTCGGATTTATTTCCTCAAGTAGCAGGCTATTCATCTAAGCAATTATTAGCTGAATAATAAGGGGATGGAAGACAGCATCTCACCTTAAACCTTGACAGGAAAGGATGAAATAGTAACAGTGACAGCAGCAGCTTCATACACTAACACTTTGCATAGAAATTCACTTAACATGAGGCACAGATACAGGGTTTTCTTTGTTTTAAATAAAGAATGAGGCGATTATTCCAAGATGCAGTCCTCCCAAGAGAAACAAATTGAAATGACAAGAAACCTGAATGGTAAATATGAGGGCAGGAAGCACTAAAGCGGGAAAGTGGCTTCAAATATCAAAGGCTGCATTTAGGAAGGTATGAGTCATACCTTACTGCATCGTAAAACTTCTGTCCTCGTGCTTGTGAAAGGAGTTTCTCACATTCTCCTTCTTCCATGAGCTACTTCTGCTGATCTCATGGTGTTTATCCAACCTCCTGATAAGCAGTTAACCTACTGATAAGCAATTCAGCCATTCTAAAACAGGCAGTGATTGCACACAGCTCCCAGTTCCACCACGCTGTTAGGGTTGAATAAGATTCATTTTTCAAACCAGTGACCTAGTAGTAATGCTAGAGTACTTGAGACATTCTAAATCAGTATCACCACCAGTGTTTTTGGGATGGCCACGCTATGTAGATGCTACTGCACTCTGTTCTTAAGCCTTCCTTCCTTTGTAAAACAAATTATCAAAACAATACCATTTGAGTTTGATTGTAATCTTTTTTAATAAAAAAGATTTAAAAGTTACCAATGAAGCAGTTTAGTTTAAAATGCAGCTGAGCAATGAAAAATGTTGAGTAAAGTAAGTACCACAGCCACGTTCTCTCCATGGAACTGCATAGGATGTGCAACACACTACCAACTTCTGTTATCTTTAATCTCTACCAAAATTACAGTGAGAAAAATCATTTTGTGCCTTGCAATTATGGCTTGAAATTGCTCAGAGAAGACTATACAGGAACACATGCTGCTCATCTGAATAATGGAGATGGAATTTAATTGTCCTCTTATTCTGTGAAAGAAAGGTATAGCTCACAGCCCGCTTGATAGCTGAAAGGAAGCTATCAAAGCCGCAGGAGAAAGAATTCATTATATTCTTCCCAGCATTTTTTAAACTTCTCTATTATTAAACTGAAGCACTGACTTATCTTGATCATCTGTTCAGACCATTTGTAATGAGTGTGTGCAGATTAAACAAGAAGCCTCTTCTTGCCATCTGTGCAAGCGCTGATCACAATAGAAGTGCCCCAGACCCATAATTTTCAGCATTGCAAAACTTCTGGAATGAAGCTGTGTTCAGCAGATCTCCTACTTACACAGCAGAAGGTGGTCCCAGCTCCTGGAAAGACTACTTGGCATATATATAGTTCTTGAAGAGGTAAGATACAGCATTAATTTTTGAGCTCTGATTTCTTACGTTATCTGAGAACTATACTGCTAGATTTTAAACTGATTTAATATAGAACTGACTACATATACATCTTATTGTATTACTTTGGTATGATAGGTGTGCTACCAAACTGGATGTGAAACCCACACAAAATATCTTGCCTACCATTTGCTGAATCTTTATTTGAGTCCTCTAGTTGCCTTTGGGAAAAAAACACTGCTGTGTGATCTTGATAACTATTAGCTAAATCTGCTAAAAGATCCTCCCTTTGGTTGTAGAAGATCTTGAATTATCCACTGAGGAAGAAACAGTGATTAAGACCACCACAGTTTCAGCTGTGGACATGTTACACTTCCAGTAATACTACATTGAATCAAGAGCCAATATTTCTTCTTGGAAATATTTCTTTTTCTACTCATATTCTGTTGTAGAAGTTTCCAGCAATGCCGTAATATGGATATTTTTCCATACTAAATTTGTTCAAAATAGCTAAATAGCTAATGCAAATGTTTTAGCAAATCTGATGCAAGCCTTTTGTATTACCAGTAGCATTCAGAGTGCAATGTAAAGTACACCTGTAAGTGCACGTGTTTACAAAGATGGAGGATGGCCACATTTATCACACTGAAAGCGCTTATATATTTCTGTGGGTGGTTATTTTTTATTTATTGCCACACACAGCTGATCTGATTGCTGTTAGTGAATCATATTTATAAGTTATTATGGGAGATTGATGGCAGTAGCATATTTAAGACTGAGCAATGCTTATTTTTTTATATATTCAAGAGATACTGTATGTGCTTGTTTAAGCAGTAAATGCCCAAACAAGCCTGAATACATAATGCTGTTTTCAACTTCGTAGTCACAATAATTTTTATTTTATTTAAGATTTGTGTCTTCCTTCACCACAGGAAGCAGAAGCCTTAGCAGTCTAAATTCAAAGACTGCTCTCATACCATCTTAAAACTGTCAATCACTGCTCTGCGCTTATTTTTTGCTACAGATTTGCTCTTTATTTTTGTATGACAAAAGGTGCATGCAGTTTTAATCCATCACCTGCTGTATTAAGAATAAAACTGAGGGGAAAAAAAAAAACAAACTAAGAAAACTTGAGTTTAAAATCAAATTATAACTTAAAACATGGTAGGGAAAACTAACACTGGCTGGGTAGAGGCAACAAAAGTTGTTAGCATGTGGCAGGATCCATTGAAGACTGACCTATGGTTGGTGTCTGATGGACATTGTCCATCGTTCATCACCGAGTTCAGGAGGACTCCATACAAAAACAAAGGTCCTCAGATGACTGTTGGTAAAGCCATACTGATAATCATCTTCTAGAGGAAGAAAAAACCTGTGTACTCCATTCTGTAATAAATGGGTTTTCCTTGGCAAACGCAGTTGGGCAAAAACTTTTTTAAAAGGGAAAAACACATATTTGCTACTACATCTAAATTTCAGTCTAAACAAGGGAAGACTGCACGTTCAAGTGTCTTAATTATGTCACATACAGATCTAAAAATTATTTTACTATACCTGTAATATCCTGGTTGATCGTAAGAACTCTGAAGTGGTGCTTAGAAGCTTGAACTGACTATCTCACTTCAACTCCAGTAACTGTACTGACATAGCAGAGTTTGTATCTTCATTGTATTATCTCTGCACATAGTTTTTTTTAGGTCAGTGATGCTTTTATTGGTCCCACGCATCTGGAAACCAGAAATTCTCACAGCTCATTTTGACAGCTCTTGCATAATGTATATTTTAAAGATCAGATAGAAAGATCACATAGCCAGCTGATTCAAAATGTCTCTTTTAAACGAACTGAAAGAAGAATCTAAATCAGAAGTGTGCCTTCTGCAAGCAACACATCTTAGATGGTCGTTTTAATTTTTAGTGAAATTTTTAGCAAAGTAGCTTTTCATTACAGTAGCTGAAATTTAATGTTCTGAGAAGTCTGGGAAGTTTTCCGTGTAACTTATAATTGACGATGGATTGCTCAAATGGCTTCAGCAGCACCATTTCAACGCAGCACATGGCTGTGGGGGGTTGCTGGTCGCTCCCTCTCACTAAGAGGAGCTCCTGTCATTGGTCTGATAACTGCAGGTCCGTAAGTTTCCCAAACAACTGGAAGTGCTGAGTTCTGATAGGTGCTGCAGCTTGACCTTCTCAGAAAATGCATATCTATTCTACCCCATATAAACTAGAAGTTGATCACTTCTGCCACCTGATGCTTGCTAAAAAATACATGTAAAAATCCCCTCTGCCACCAAAAACCATATGGAATTCCATATTTCCAAGATTTAAGACAACAGATGCCTGGATGTACATATGCTCCCAACTGGCTGTAAAACAGGGTTATTATGTACAGGAAGCAGCCTCCAGCTTCCCTTTATTTACTCAGTAATGTCAGCCCCATGCTTGAGCTGGGAACCTCTGCGGCAGCAGCAACTGTGACATTGTTAAGTAAGTCAGGCAAGGTTAATTACCAGCTTGTTCACATATAAAGATGATCTGTGATGAGAAAGACAACTCAGGAAAAGTACAGCATGATTAACTACAGGTAAAACACCAGACTGTTTGTTTAAGCTTTCCATTGATACAGAAGTAATTCTCTCAAGAGCTGGTGCACAGTTTATTCTTTCAGTCTTTCAACATTTTTTAATCAAAACTCAGCATCTCTATCGCACACATTTTTCCCCTCATAGGTTAGCTGTGTTGTTAGGTTGAGTAGTAACTGAACAGCTCTCCCATGCAGACACATTACAGATGTATAAAATATCACTGCCATTTACTGGGCCTGGTGAGGATGCCTTTGTTACAGCTTTGTTTTAAATTCAGTACTGTGGCTGCCTCCTAGGGCCCTGAAGTAAGCACTCTTTAAAAAGAGCTACAGATTTATTCCTCCACTCTGAATAAGTGAAAATGTGTTTTGTTGAAACCTCCAGAGAGTAAATGGCTTTACTATAGAATTCCCTTTTGTTTATGGGCTTGATGAAAGCATTTGGCACTTAATGATTCCCAGGCTATTCCAAGTTAGAAAAAAAAAAAAAAAAAAAAAAAAAAAAGACATCAAGTGTGCTGAGTGTTAAAATGTTTTCCACCAACCTCAAAGCAAATTTAATATAAAGACTTGTTTCAGGCATCAAATTAGGGTGGAAATGTAACGCTTACTGACTCGTACTCTTTAGCATTTAGACTGGGTATAATGCCACATTTTGTTCTTAAAACAGTGTGGGGAATGAGGGAGACCTACAGAGGTGGCCACCTGAAATCCAACCATTCTCCTCTCAGCTTTAGCTTGATCATCTGCTGCTCCTCACATCGTTGATTTCTTCACAGAAAGAACTCGGAACTATTTCCCTTTAGATTAGTCAGGAATTTTCCAGCAGGAAAACATAGAAATTGGTTTTTGGGGGTTATTTGGTTTTTCCTTTGGAGAAGTAACCAGCCACCAGTCACTTCCCACTCAGACATCATAGATTTGTCTTTAAGAAAATGGCATAATTTGCTCATCTTATCCTGTTCTCTAGCCAATACATTTCTCCTTCTCAGCACTTCCTCTTCTCAGCAGCCTCACAGGCTCTGTTCTTAATATCAGTCTTTACTTACAGAGACTGCAAAACATGTACACAACCACATATAGCATGTAAAGTGCTTACTTAGTTTTGTGGGAAAGGATCCTAGGGCTGAATGGCCTTAGAGATATATTTTTTTTCTATAGATGGAGAAGGTAAATAGACTGGGAAACCTATTTTTAAAAACAAGAATATTTTATATTTTTCCTTTCAGGGAAACAAAATTTGTACTGAAGACCTTTATGTTATTTGCGTGGATCACTAGGCATAAAGATACCATATAACAACTGGGCATACAAAAAAAAAAAAATCACACTATCAAAGAAGGTATTTTCAACTCTAAAAATGTGAGTGTTTAAGACATGCGTTGGGTCTGGAATCATCATTGTATCCTGAGATTCTTCCTATCCTGGACTGGTCCATTTTCTTTAGCAAGTTTTCAGAATGGACTATTAGAAGAAATTGTGAGGAGTAAACATATATACTTCTACAATTTTATCATAGTTTATCTGCAGTGACTACATACTTTTAAAAGCTACTGAATATTATATGCAGCAGATTCCAATGCTTCTTCAGCTGGACAAAAATTCCAGACTTATAAAGCAGGAAAACTGCTACATTTGATCTCTCAGTGTAATCACCTTCCAAAACCCAAGCTCTTGCAATCTTGGCCTTGTTTCCCCCTAAAAACACATTAAAAGAGCTTTCTAATAAGAAACCTGTACTGTAGCTCAGAACGTGTCTCACATGCAATCCATTAATTACTCCAAGAAAACCAATCATTATAGATCTAACATTGACCTTAGCTTGTCTGTTACTTCATAGCATTTATTGTTGTTCTTTACAGAAGACATGATGCAATCCTGGCAAACCACCCAAACCAGCACCCACCTAGTCCCAGCACGTGTCACTGGCCGAACCAGACAGCTCTTCTCCAAGTCATCAGTTGTTAAATCCATAGCAAAAATCACCACGAGGTGATTTTTATTCCTTACCACACTCTTGGGTGGGACTGCTCCTAAACTACCAGTTACCCCACTTTAAAATAACTTTTCCTTTCATGTACTTGGAAATGCTGCAGCGTAACTGAGGTCAGAGAAAGAAGCAAAATAAACATCATCTTTGGTCTGCGTATCATTTCACTCTCGTGACTTCCTCCTTTGATGCAGTTTAAACCTGCTGCCTACAGACCACTGACAGTCCCTAATTTAGGACTAAGAGAAATGCAAAAGATAGTCATGGAGCTCTATGCTTATGAGCCATTAAACTGGCCCAGTTCACAACAAGAAGGACTTGCTCCCTCCTCCCTTTCCTTTATTTGCTCTCCTTAAGAGCCAAAAAAGGTGGCTCATACTATTGATCACTGACACCGCCATCTCTTTCCTTCCCCAATAAGGCAGCAGAATCCCAGCAGTTTTTCTCCTTTCCTATCAGTTTATGTAGCTCACCTAACCACTGTGCTGCCCAGACTTCTATAATGGTTATAAAATTAAGGATAAGTTAGGTCATGGCAAGTTATATTCCAGGAAGCCTTAACTCATAAGAGATTCACTGAAGTTCTGTCACTAACCAGTGGTGACTACTTAAGCAAACAAAAGCATCTATCAACATTGTTCCTGAATAAGTTCATTCCTCAGAGAGGACTTCCATCTCTGCTATAGATCCTGAACTTCTTTGTCATTCATGCAACAGAAGTTACTTCCATTTTTTCCCCCAAAAAACACAAGGTAGAGGGGAAATTGCCATAGCAGTCTGCCTTTTTTTTTCCCACCATGGAAACTAGCTAACCTAACAGGAAAATGTGTGATTTGTGAGTTAATCCAATTCATTAAAATTTCATAAACAAATAGCACAAACAGGATACGAACAACACAGGTAGTAGTGAAAATCCAACAACCATATGTCTCAGTATTTTACTTCATGCCTACCTTAGCACTAGCTTGGTCCCAGAAACTGATTGCCCATTACTGTTCAGACACAAATTAATGTGATCTTCTTGGTGTCATTTTTCACTATTATGTGTCCTTGCAAAGGGGGACAATATGAGATTTCTTTCATAAATGCATCCCAGGCTCAAGGGCAGACCAGTGGGCTCCATTGACATCACAGCCATTTTAAGACTGGGAATAAAGTAAGGAGGAAAGGAATTAGGGTGCAAAGTCATGCTGCTTAAATAACAACATGCCAGATTAGACATTCAAGGAACCATAGCCACTGCTGTTGCTACCTAGTTCTTTTATGTTCAAACAGCCACAAAGAAAAACAGAAGCAGGTATATTTGGTGGTACACAGTAAAACATCTCAGCAAACAAAGTGAGGCAAAGAAAAGCGTTGCCCTCTTAGGAATACTCTTTTAGATCTGGCAGCAAGCGATGGGAGAAGGTCACTAGCATAAATTCACTTGTGCCACAGAAGAGAAAGCAAAGCAAAAGCAGGATGAATTAACTAAAAAGTTCATCTTCTACTTATCTTAGGTTTTGTATTAAATGCTAATATTTTAGTGGAAATTGGGTGGTAGTTCTTTCCCGCACTTTCAACAACTACTGAATATTATTTTGATCCCACTAGCTGCCTAACCACATTGTGCGTGTAACTGGCAATGTAATTTCAGATGATGCTTAAAGCACACTACCACAATGGGTCTTAGCCAGTACCTGGTGACTAAAGCTGGACATTTCTGAGGAAGGTGCACACCATGTACTTGCACAACAGCGTGCTTACAAGAGGAGACTGTTCCTAGACCCTATTAACATTTCAACGCTTAAAACCAAATCATGTCTGTTCTGTGCCTCTTTGCCAAGTACCTCTGGCACTTTCATACCTGAGTATGAGCTAAAGCAAAGCTATTGGCTGCCTTCCAGATTAATGAGTTTCCAGTCTCTAATGAAAAGACAAAGCTGTGAGAAGTGCTACACTCTGCTTGAGCTGTTTGCGAGCACATCTGCCTGAGGAGCAGCAGCCATCAGACCACATTTGACCTTTATGAGATCCTGTCTCTCTCCCCTGCCCCCCTATTTTCCCCTTTTTGCTAGAATGTTTCCTACTTAAAAAGGGGGGAAGTACCAGGCTAGCATTTAAAAAAACAAAACAAAAAGAACCACATCTACTCATCCTTCACTCTACTTGTCTCCTTTTTCTCCATTTGGTTCTGGTGATCTACAGAACAGCAGCAGCTGCAGCTCTGTACAGTTCAGCTGTAACTAATCTAACTGAGGCATCAGAATGCTACTAATGTTCTCACTGCTAATTTGTAGTGCTGTGATCAGGGCTTCAAATACAAAAATGGATTTTTGCAATTTTACAGATGAATTTGCTCCCATCTTGGTGTAACTTTACAAGTGCTTTGTGAGAAAGCAGTCCCCAGGTTCACTGAGGTAAATCCCAGAGCAGAGCATTAGTCAGAAGGAAAGAAAAACCAGCAAAGAGAACAAAAATATCTGATACAGTGGGAACCCTTCTCTTGCAATACAATCACAGAAACTCCAAGATGCTCAAGTTCTAATAGTGCCAAGATATAAAATGCTATTCATAATCACCTTCCTGCACGCTGGTTTAAGGCTTTCTAAGCAGTTCTTCAAGCCTGCAATAAACATTAAAGCTATCTTTTCCTAGGATTGTTTAAGTGACCTGACATTTAATGCCTGTTACACTCATCGTTAAGCACAGCTACTGCTCACCCTGCATTGGTACTTTTTGAAACATAACTGCAGACAGCAAGACTGCTTCTGGATCACTCAGGTCTGCTGCCCCCATGTATATTTGCTACAGCAGAACAAATTCAAGGTACAATATTACAACTGAGCGTGCCATGAAGTAAAGAAATTCAGAGTGCCCATGAAGAAAATTTCTGCAAGTGGTAGAAGTTCATCACCAACATTAACACACAATCACTTCAGTTTTTAGAGAAGGTTAAAAAATACATAGAGAGCACCCAGGAAGTACTCTTAGGTTTGTATTCTGTCTTCTTCCCACTTGTCCTGTCTTGTATAATGCCTAACTCTCCTATGCAATAATATGCCAAAACTTGGCAGTTACTTCTTCACAGAAGTTTCTGGAAATAGCAGCTGCAATAATAGAAGCTATTGAGACTTTCATTTTACAGATCTGCATCAACCCCACTGAACATGACTTGCTGCATTCTCTAGATGTACACATGCCAGCAAGCTCATTCTGTTGTTCTGAACTAGGAGAAATGGTGAGCCAACTCTTTTCTACGTTAAATTGATGTAAAGAAGGAAAAACTTAAACTAAACAGCTTAATTGCCTTTTCTTGTGTGTGCCTGTCTGCAAGTTTCAATGGATCCAAGGCTGGAATGCCCATGATTTTATCAGGAAGAAATTGTATCTCAGCAGAGGTGAATATGAATAATACGAAGTCCAGCCAATAGAAATGGCTGCTGTCTAGAGCAGATATAGGAACTGAGTAGGAAAACTCCCCTCTTCACTCCTGAGCAGACGCAAAAGCCCTGTTTTCATCATTGTAGAGAACTTCACCCTCTCCCTCTGCCCATCTCCACTGCACCCAGCACGAATGCCAGTAACAGCCCCACTGATGAAGACATTCACTTCGGCAAAGCTGAATCAGTTCCACTGTCAGGGTAAATGGACCGGTTTCGCACTCAGAAAGCCTACATCGGTGCTCAGGCTTCCCCATCCAGACATGAAAGAGAAGTGCTACAGCTGGTTAAATAATTCTGCCCAGAAGATTAAGTATGTAACGCAGGCTTTTGAAAGGAGAAGTAAGACTGGCTGTCGTGCTTTCAGTCGCTCTGATAGCCATGCACTTTATGAGTGAGATGCCAAGTGCTATTGCAAACACAGCCTGTACCTCCATGACAGTTAGAGCCTCTCTGCTCTTTTCATTGCCACAGACCAGCGCTTTTGATCCATCAGCAGTGCTCAGTGTTCCTTCCCAAGGGAAATCCTTTGAAATGTACCTTCATCTTGATCGCTGACCTCAAGCTGGTTCAGTACCGCAAGCACCAGTGCAAAGAGCTGCAGTTGCTTTGTGCAGAACTTTATCTGATTACCAGATTTCAAAGCAGCTAAACCCAGTCTAATCCACCATATAAATTAGTCAAACTATTTTTAATGCAGGTTCTTTCTTTTAAAACATAACAAGGGGCCTAAAATTCAGGCTAAAATTTAGCATAGCTTTTTTTTTTTTCTGTCCCAGTGCCAGCCTACTGCAGTTTATCACTGAAGATTATATCCCATTAAGAATATTATAATAAAACATTAAAACCACTTAGGAAAAGCAAACATACATACAGATCCAAGAAAAAATTATGAATACAAAAAAAAAAAACAGAAGATGAAAATAAAACAGCTTAAGCTATTTATAAGCAATTGCCGATTACTAATTTATCCTGATACTACAAATATATCCCATTAGAAGGTCAACATTTTCTATTTTGCTTTAAATAATCACTAACAAAGGAGTTTGAACATGAAAATGATTCATTCATCTACTCCATTTGACACAGAAGTCACTTTGGAGTAAGCAGTGTCAATTCTTTTTAAAAAACATATAACATCTGTAACATACATATATATATATATGCTGAGGGATTGCGAGCTCCAGCTGCCATGAGACTGAAGAAATGCTTATGAACTCAGAAAGCAGGAATTGTATTTCATTCACCCTTTTTGCCACGGTAAAAAAAGTCAACATGATCCAGATGTTCCTGGTGTTAAAGAATGCCTCCTTGGTAACTATTGTCCAAGATACAAGCTTTTTCTTTATAGTGCTGAAATAATTTATTTAATCCAGAGATAATACAGCAGCCTTCTTCCGCTACTCTTCAGAATGGAGAACATGGTTTAACAGTTCTTCACATTCTGGTAATTTAAATGAAGTCACATTATTTGTCTAATGGCCAAACAAATCAGAAAGCATTACAGTACAATGAGGTGATATAACTAAATAGTGAAATATTAAAATGGCAAGTTATGTTTCCTATCAAGTGGAAAGAAATTGGGTTTCTTCTGTATGGCATTACACCTATCATTAATATTACCACAATCTGTAATTATTTTCAGTTCTTTAAGAGAATGATTCTGCTTTTCGTTTTAAAGAGGAAGGAGGAAACTGAATTTTTGAGTGCGTGTGTTCTTGCAACTACCAACCCCTCTTAGACCTCTACATTTATTTTCCTCACCACCACCATCTCAGAGCTGATAGAACTCAGAGTTTGGCTGCTGGAATGTCCATGAACTTGGAGGAGCCTGGTTTCCTGGCACCAGAAAGCTGTTCTACGAAAGCCACACTGTGACACCAGTGCAACTCAAAGGATGTCACAAACTCCTCCAAGGCAGCACTGGCTACAGACAGGGGTTTAATTTGGCCATCGGCATGGATACTAGGGCCAACGTTACAATGGAGCACCGGGTGAAATGACAGCTATCCCAGTGTAACAAAAGAGATAGGAGCAGTAAATTGCTTTTGAAAATAAAAGCTTGCATACAAGTTTCCATCAGTAAATCACTGTAGAATGACAATGTATATGTATTTACAGTACATCCCTTTTCACAACCTGTCTCACAGTGATGCCAGCTGAAAGGAAACATCAACATAAGTTAAGAGCTTTACTGGTAACTAAAGCTACACAGTTCTCATCCTAATAGCAGACAAACTTGATGATGTTTTCCAGCCTTAATGATTCTGTGACTGTAGGTTTGTGATGTCTCCTGAACTCCAGCATATGGGACACAACAATAGATGCAAGAGGCCAGGCTGATGCCAGCCTTGGAGGGAATACTTGGACCTGAAAGATGTCACCAGCTGAAAAACAGCCGTATCATTAAGTAACTGATGACTCCAGTTAACTGGGTCGTTACAGAAAAATAGCACATGCTTCTTCATGCACCTGCAACATGAACCAAAAAGCTTAGCCAGAAATACTGGCCTTCCAGAGGTACTCAAGTGAACATGCTTGCAATAGGGATTTACTTTACAAAGCGTTATTGGACTGCCAAATTCTGCAGATCTAAGCAAGCAATAATGGTTACCCACATCCGACTTCCAGCATTGGAATTAACTGTGCATTGCTGTAAAGCCCGAAATCTGTGCTACCTCCTTACAGAGGAATCCAGATACATGGCCCAAAACTTAAAAGCCTCTGGATCAGCTCCTAGTGAAACTTCCCTGAAGGGATCAGCAAGGCTTTAATCTTTATCACCCACCAGGCTAGCAAATTAGCTCTGAGAGGAGCTCTTCTAGATAGGCAGATACATCCAGTTAGGCACAGTAATACCACCCTGCTATTTGGCAACAAGCAGGGCAATAAGCAACCCAACATGTGAGCATCAGGTTCAGGAAGCTGGCTGGAGGGTCACACCTTAGATAAGGTACAAGTCATTCCAGGAAAAGTAGCTGAGGCACAGATAAAATTCAAGCCAAAGTGCTCATGAAGATGTTGCAACAAGGATTTTTCTCTAAACGTCTTTAAAAATTAGGAACTTGAACAGTTTCTTGAATAAGCTTCTGAAAATAAAATAAACACACTCAGGTGAAATCCTACTAATTTTTAAGGGTCGTTAGAATGTGCTGAAGTGTTTTACTGGGTAATGGTTCCGTTCCTTGCCTGCAAAGCTCTGAGGGAAAATGGGTTAAAATCTCTTGCTAGTCTTATTTTAAAAAGATGATAAAAAGAATTAAAGTCCAGTCTATGAAACAGCCTATGCACATGTATAAGAAAGAATGAGAAGGAAAAAAGCAACAAAACCCAGTTATAGAGTTATTTAAGAAACCACATAATTACCCAGACCATTCTAATAATTTCTAACAATTTTATGAAAGTGGAGCCAAGAAACACCATCACCCAACTCCAGTTGGGAAGACTTAAATTCTAATCAATCTGTTTATGTTAGCAATCTATTTCCAGCACTAGCAGATAGTATTTCAAGAAAAATTTAAAACATGACTGGTTGTGTAAGCAACATATTTACTAGACTCATATTACCAGTGATACACACGAGTAGCATGTTTAGAATGAACTTGAAAACAGAAAAGCAGTTCTTTCAGAACCTCCTTAATATTTATAGCTCTATTGGAGGTATAGCATCTGCCCTCCATCTGGGGATATATGAGGAACTGACAGAGAGCTTATGGGTTAGGGTTAAAAGGCAGGGGACGGAGACATTGTAGTGGGAGTCTGCTATAGGCTGCTGACTTGGTCAGGAAGACAAAGTGGATGAGGCCCTCTATAAATGGATAGGAGCAGCTTCATGTTGACAAAACGTAGTCCTCGTGAGAGATTTCAACTATCCCAATACCTGCTGGAGGGAAAACACAGCAGAGCATCAGAAATTGATGTTCCTGGAATGCACTGATGATAACTTTTTCTTCCAAGTGGTACACAAACCCATGTGAAAAATGCTATGCTGGACTTTGTCCTCACCAGTGAGGAGAGGCTGGTAAGTAACGTGAAGTTCAATGGCAGCTTTGGCTGCAGTGACCATGAAACATTGGAGCTGAAGATCCTTAGGGTATCAAAGAGGGTGTGCAGCAGGCTTGCTACTCAGAACTTCAGTAGCACAGACTTCGAACTCTTCAGGGAACTGCTTGGCAGAATGACATGGGATAAAGCCCTGGAGGGAAGAGGGGCCCAAGAAAGCTTGTCAGTATTCAAGGACCATCTCCTCCAAGCCCTGAAGCAGTGCATCCTGAGAAAAAGGAAGCAGGCAAGAATGCCAGGAGGCCTCCATGAATCACAGAATCACAGAATGGCCAGGGTTGGAAGGGACCTGAAGGATCATGAATTTCCAACCCTCCTGCCACAGAGGCCCACCAACCATCCCATTTAATGCCAGCCCAGGCTGCCCAGGGCCCCATCCAACCTGGCCTTGAACACCTCCAGGGATGGACGGGGCATCCACAGCCTCTCTGGGCAGCTGTTCCAGCACCTCACCACTCTCTCTGTAAACAACTTCCCCCTGACATCCAACCTAAATCTTCCCTCCTTCAACTTCAAGCCATTTCCCCTTGTCCTGCTGTTATCTCCCCTTTCAAAGAGTTGATTCCCCTCCTGTATGTAGGCTCCCTTTAGGTACTGCAGGCTGCAATGAGGTCACCCCGCAGCCTTCTTTTCTCCAACCTGAACAAGCCCAGGAAGAACAACTGATGTCATCTACTAGGACTTGTGCAAAGCATTTGACATTGTTCTGCACAACATGCTCCTTGTCAAATTGGAGAAAAATTGATTTGATGGATGGACCACTCATTGGATAAGGAATTGACTGGGTGGTCACACTGAGGGAGTTGCAGTTAAAGCTCAGTGTCCAAGGTGCTGGGATCGATGTTATTTAACATCCTTGTAGGTGACATGGACAGTGGGACCAAGTGCATGCTCAGCAAGTTTGCAGACAACACCAAGCTCAGAGGTGCAGTTGACATGCTAGAGGGAAGGGATGCTACCCAGGGGGAATCAGAATCACCAAGGTTGGTAAAGACCACTAAGATCATCTGGTCCAGCCATCCACCTATAACCAATATTTCCCACTAAACCGTGTCCCTCAGTACAACATCTAAACATTTTTTGAACACTTCCAAGGGATAGAAGGACCTAGACAGGCTGCAGAAGCGGGTCCATGCCAAGCTCATAAAGTTCAACAAAGTCAAGTGCAATGCCCACAGTGAACATTTTCCCAAGCGAAGATAAGTCTTCATGTATATTTAGCTTTGCAGCAACCTGAGGAGAGAGAGAAGGAAAAAAAAAAAAAAAAAAAAAAAAAAAAAAAAAAAAAAAAAAAAAAAAGCATATTTTGTGCCAAAATAAAGACATCTCATTTTGCTATTCTGGAAATTATCACTCAAATTTCTCATCCTGCCTGGTAATATAGGATCTACATGCCTTTGTAGGAAGAAAGAGAATCTAAGAAAATAAAGAACACTGGACTCCATAAAAACAAGTCACAGTAAGTTCTATTTTCTCTTCAGTGTGTTCCCGAAGCTACCCACACTTCCCTTGTTTAGCTTAATAGCTCTGCACCTCCTGTAGACCAACAAGCACGCTAGCAGGTCAAGGGAAACACTTACTCACACTAAGCTCTGTTCTTGAGACTCCATAACTGTTTAGTTTAACATAGCTGTGAAGGCCACGTACCACAGCCTCACAGTCCACAGCACAGAAACCATCATCCCAGCCCTTCATTATGAATACCGCACTTACCAAACATAGACAGAGTCAAAGTTCATAAGGGACCACAAAATCATACTTGGTGCAAAAGGCAGAGCAAGCCTCCATTTCCACTCACACCTGGTATCTTCATGAAGTTTGTATACTTATAGCAAAGTACTGGATCTGGTGCTATACACTGCACACCATCCTGGGTGGGGGACCACAAAAGCAGCAGTGCAGCAAGCACATTTGCTTCAGATATATCTCAACATCACTTTTACAACTTCATATTATTACCATACGTGGGCAGATTATTTGGGGAACTTCATTCAAGAAAGACATATCTTGGTTCATATAAAACATGGGTGGGACATGCACAGCATCAGGAGTAGTGTGAGACAGGGAGTAGGAAAGGGAAAAGCAAAGCTTCTGAATTTCCTGACACAGTCAAAAATGCCTCCGGCAGACCCACTGTGCTCTGCACAGCTGGCACCACCTCAGCAGTTAACCAGCAAGGAATCCACCAGTCACTGACACAGAATTAGCCTCAGACCAAGGTGACAGACATGTTGAAGTGGCCTAAAGCTTGTTGGGTGACCTTAAGTCTTGGTGCATCTTGATCAGAAAAAAGAAAACAAGCACACCTAACTTATTGGTATTCTCAGCCAAATTCATTCGCTAACCAGTGATTGAGCACCTGGTGGGAAGGTAGGGCCAACCCAGGGGAACTCAGGTGCATGCAGTGCATCTGAGTGACTGGAAGGGGTGGAGACAGGATCCACCCCTTCCCAGACCTCATTTATTGGCAGTGGAAGGAAGGGCATCTCTTGCTGGAGATCCCTGTGTATCTGAAGTCTTCCAAAGGTAAGCAGCTCTTTTCCTCCATTTTTGTGGCTGCTGTACTGGGCTTGTTCTCATTTGCTGTAGCTAAAGACTTTGCCACCCCACTATTATTGTGGTAGTTTTCATCCCATTATAGCAATACAGCACATAATTTGAACATTTAAAAGGTAATAATGTTTTAGGCAATTTTAGCCTTACTAAAATACATGTGGGCTGAAATGTTTGCTAGAAGTATTCATTCAGCAAAACTCTTTCCTCCTCCCCCCCATTTATTCAGAAGCAAGTTTTATCTTAATTATCTACCATTATCAAATACCTTACGAATTTACTTACAGTAATTTGATTCTTTTGAAATACAATTTACTAAGTAGCTTTATCTCATTTAAATAGTTTTAAAGTAAGGGCTGTAAATAGTTGTTTTTGTTTGTTGTTTTTTTTTTTCTCCCCCCAGGAATCCTGTTAAATTACCATAGCAATTAAAGTGTAGTTCATTTTATACATTTATGAGGTGGGAGTATTTTATGCTTAACTTAGGAAGCTAGATAAAGACATGGATTGAAATGACTGTCCTTGAACAAGCTAGCGCTCATTTGCAGCTCTAACTGGTGAATGATTACTTTTTCTAAAGTAGTGTCAGATCTCCTTGAACCCAGTGCTGTATGCAGCAGGGCACACAAAGCCCATGGAGACAGAAGTGCTGTGATCACAGAACACAGCTCAGAGGAGCAGCTTGGAGATAGACTCCAACTCAGTAAACACTTGTTCCTATAATTAACCAGCATCTAATTTGAAAATAGCTATTGAGCTGCAAAAGCCTTCTGGAAATACAGAGAAGCAAGATTTTGCAGAAATAGTGTTTTCTGCACCCACTCTCCTAATTTGCTTTGCTTTTGAGAACTGCAGTTCATGCTGACATTCAGCTAGAGGAAGGACTTCAGCTCCAGCTTCCAAATCTTGGGCAAATATTTTATCCTTTAACTACATTTTTGTTTTAAAAAGTTACTGTTCTGAGAGGTTTCTGTACTTCAGCCACACTCTGTAGGAACAACCTGATTTTACTGCTTATCCCCAGCCTCTGTGGCTTGCAGCTAAGAGCAGAACTGAGTCTAAACACCTCAACACACCATTCAGTGCTGGATGCACACAGTACTCCCCAGATCATTGTATTTTTTGACACTTATTGATGTTGATGAAACCAACTAAAGAGAAAGTTGGAAAAGGAGTGCCAAAAAAAACAGTACCTCTCTGTTCTACACCACTTCTTCCTTCAGGGCAACTGGAGGCTGCTATGCTCTCAAAACTGAGATTTCAAAAGTTTCTGGAGCTTGGCCACAGAACGTTCTTCCCAAAATTACTACAGACAACATCACTGAGTTACGGGACACAAAGAGGAAAAACAAAATGTATCTGCACACAAGCAGTACTAGCAACTGGTTACAAAAAGACTGCCCACAGGTCTAGCACTAAAATTCTTTCTCCAATCCCTTCAACAGATAGAAAAGGTACAGAAACAGTAAGCCACCTCTTTATATTGTCAGACTACATAACTACTTTAAAACATTCATAGCCTAACCTGTTCTTCCCAAGCCTTATACATGCTTCAGATTGGCTTTAAGGTATGCACTTTACCTTTGCAAAAATATTCAGCAACCTTCTTAGAACACAGTGATACTGCAGGCCCAGGAGCACTGAGAAATGCAACATTCACAACTGTGCACATTCTGAAACATCTCTGAAGTACACACTTGGCTCAGCTGGTAGGAATTGTGTGAACTGAAAGCACAATGGGTGTTTGCCATAGTTATCAGCTAGAGAGCAGCAGCAACATGTAATTGCATCCAATGGTGGAATAATTACTCCAGAACTCCCACCTCCCTCAGCTTATGAATGGGGAGCAAGTTGGTGTGGTACTGTCATCTGTGCACTGTTTTTGCAGCTATTTGTACCTGATGCTCTTTATTGTGGGGTAGTAACCCCACAACAGATGGATCTTCTGACAGGCCAGGCAAAACAGACAGCTGCTTAATGTTGTCTGCACCTACAGCAGCTATTCCAAAAGCCCATCAATACCCCCTTGGGATCCTTGAAATGCCCACTTCTGAGATAATCTGTATTAAGTGTGCATGGAGCCCCTGGGCCAGTCCTTACAGGATGCTTCTGCCAGTCTTTACTAGGGAGGCTTATTTTTGCCTCCAACAGAGTCAGTTCTTGAGATCTCTCAGTCACTCCAGAAATATGAATCAATTCTGTCCCTTTGTAACTCAAGGGCATCAGAGTGTGCTGTGTCTGGTGTCCACCAGTGCCTTATATTCCTGTGGTGGCAATGTGCAATGCCATCAGATCCACACAGTATAATACACTCTATTACCCCTTTCCCTCCACCGACTCAGAGCAGGGCCCCTCTATTTGTTACCTGCAGTAACGGGAGCAATTTCAGTGGTAGTTGATCTGTTCTGTTCTCTCACCCATGCTCATAGTGCAGGACTGGGTTTGTTATGCCACTTCTTCATGTCCTCTCCATGCTCACATAAACATCTCCATGTAGATTTACTGTAATTTGCTCGATCAGGGAGGCATTTGTCTTTGATAGCTGAGACTTTAATCGGTTTGATGAACTGCTTCAGCAGACTCTTTTGATCATCCTAGTCTTCATCACGTGTTTCTGATGCATGCCATGAAATGGAAGCATGGGATGGAGGTAATTTCTGTTCAGAATTTTGAAGTGTAAGAATAATTTCAAAAGCTGGGGGTCTTCTGCGTTTGTCCTCATATCTATTGAACGTTACTACTAGTGTACTGTAATGCCATTCTGGTGCTGCTCTTGTGAGCTTCCACCATATATCAGATGTATTCCTAACTCTCTCAGGATCATGGTCCTGGCATGGGTCATTAGGAACAAACATGAGATCATACAACATCTCCACCACGACTGTTTCTCTCAAATAGTGGATACCTTTTTCAACAGCATTCCATTTTCTTATCTCAGGCTCCAGATCATCTTTGAAGGGATATCATTCCTTCACAGCTAATAACATTTGTTCCCAGAGAGTGGTGACTCCATCCAGATATCTACTAATCCCTCTGTCAATAGCTGAGTCTCAGGCAATGTTTCCTAGTTGGGAAGCTTTTTTACCATCTAGAGGCACACTACTGGCCCCACTGTCCAGGAGCCAGGTGGCTATAGTTTCATTCAGGTGCCATATAAACTCCTTGAGCTGTGGATTTCTGTCATCTTCAGGGGTCGACGAATAGTGGTAACAGTGACTTCCTCCTCCTCACTCTCCTCTCCATGTCTCTTACTTTTCTCAGTTGCCTTTCTTGGTGGTGGTGGTTGTGGGGAGGAACCCTCACCTGGATGATCTTCTACTTCCTCCGCTTCTTCTTTCTGTTCTAGACGTGAGGACATCCATTTCCATTTCTTCCCCTCCACAGAGGGGAACATTGATACTGGTGCCTCCTGTGATTGATTGGGCTTGATTTGGTTGCTTCCTCTTTTGGTTCAGATCTCAGTTTGGAAACTTTCTATCTCCTCTTTCTTCTATAGTGCTATATAGAGCTCAGTAAGCACAAGCCAAGCCCCAGACAAGCCGATCCTTCTCAGATCTTCCTAAGTCACACCATCCCTTACTCAAATACTCACTTAGTTTCTAAATCTGTTTTGAGTGACAGACAGACAAATAGACTATGCAGGTTAGGGCAGGATTGCTAGAAGGAAGGCCGTGTGACACTTTGACCCTCACAGATGCTTCCATGTGCCATGCAGCTCCCTCCTGCGGTCAGTGAGGGCTGGGAAAGGAGAAGGAAAGTCGCTCTTGCTGTCCCCTGCCTCAGTACACATACAGGGCTGCCCACAGTTGCTTGTGCAATGGCATGGGCAATGTGTGAGGAGAGATATCTTTCTCTGCAGGGATCACATCATACCCTGAAGCACAAAGCAGTTTCCAGTATCCAGCCACGCTGTCTGCAGACTACTTTGCTTTGATGAGGACAAGGAAATAAGCAGGGAAGTATCTTTCTGTGCTGCCACAAAAACAAAACAACATTCAATCCAGAAATCTTTTACCTGATGTATCCATTCACCGGAGCTGGTTGCCATCAGTTCAGGGGCAGGCTCTCCGTGTGCTGGCATCATGTCGCCCTGAGCTATTGGCCAACGAGTGTGCTCCAGGCAAATCTGAAACAAAACCTAAATTAGGGCATCCTCGTTTTGTTTTACAGCTCATGGAAGGCTGCCCAGGCTGCAGGGGACCACACAGCTGCAGGAATATAGGAAGTGAGAAAATAGGCCACTGTTAATAACTTGGTGATTCCAGGCATGCACAAGAATAACTGAAAATTGGCGTAACCTGGAACCATCTATCTTCACTTATTCATTTGAAGAGTCAAGGAATTCAAGACATCTTTGGAAATAAGAAAGAACTTGGCTCTTCTCTCCCAGGATATTGCAGTATGTAGCTCTGATGATGGCAGCAATATTATTACAAACTTGCAGCAGTGCAAGTAAGGAGGCTGTGAGGGCTGGCTTCCCACCCCTTCTTGTTTTCATTCCAGAAACAATTTTGTACCATCTATTGCAATACCTACCTGGGAATAAACATTCCCCTCAGACATTATCGGAGACGGGACCACCCATGGCAGAAGGCAATGAGCAAATTCCCAGGGGCCCTGTTCCCAGATGTAGCAGACCCTCCTCACAGCCACTGCCTGCTGTGGGGCAGCTCCCTCAGGACCTTCTCCCCATACCTTGGGGGCAGCAGGAATGCCACCGCTCTCCCTGCTGGGAGAGGAGCTGTGCGGGAGGCTTTAGTGGTTAGCTTTCTGTAATGAGTGGATGTCCTCTCACGTTCCCAGGAGAGATGTAACTGGGCTGCACAGCTGTTCTGCAGCAGACTGGGACAGCAGAATAAGTCAGCAGTGTTTTGCTAGGGATGCAAACTGCAGAGGACTGGTTCTGGTGTTTTTTTAGCAGCTCTTGATACACTGTGCAGAGAAAATGCCTGCCTGAGGATGCCTCTCCAAAGCTAGCCTCTTCAGAGCCCGTGTGAGGCAGGCACTTTCCACATCACCCTCCTTCCCCTCCAGGTGCTTCAATTTTTGCAGTATGCCAGGCCATCACATCTATCAGTATTCAGGCAGAGCTTTTCCATGGAAATCTATGCATGCTTGGCAGCTCTCCGATTGATTTCCCAGCACAAGTTTTGCAGAGGACTAATTTCAATGGCTTTTACAATGATTTCAGTGGATGCATTTGGAGGATAGTATATGGCGGAAGAATTGCCTGGCTCCCATTAACACCAATGGAGTCACGAGGGCACCAGCCTGTGCACTGCTCTGGGACATAGCTGCAATGACTGGTGAGGGGGCTGCTGCCTTCCCTCTGTTCTTCTAGATGCAATGCTTCCCTTGTGCAGAGCAGGGGGCAAAAAAAAGCAGGGAGGGGCAGCACGGTTTCCTCCACCTAAGAAATTCTGCGGAGTAACTTTGGGGTTTGCCTTGATTTTTAGAGAGAACCTTCCACTTCTGAATTTCCTGAAGTATGAGGTATCTAAGATCATGGCAAAAACAAATTACCAAAACAAACAAACAAGCAAACAAAAAAAAATCATAGCAAATGGAAAACTTACTATTAACAACATTCTGGTTAGTAGTTGCATAGGACTCATGGTCCCACCAAAATTCTAGGATTCTTTGATTATACATCTTCCTTGATAGTCATAGATAAATGGGGCAGCTGCACAGCTGAAGCTAGTAGCTAATTTAAAATTTGACCTGTATTAAAAAAAATAATAATAAATTTTGGATCCTTCATTCTCTGTTTATGAACACCTGCAGTTTATATCACACACATTTTCACTGGACACAATCTGTAAAATTATTATAGTGTAGTCCCACCGTATGTCACACTGTGGCAGTACCTTTGATCTCAGCCCTTGGGAAACATTTTTTCATGTGGGCAGCAGCAGCAGCTGTAAATACAATGTTAATACTATTGGGGTATTAAATTTCCCTTTTATTTTGCTGGCTGAAGTCAGAAGGTTTATGCACTTCTACACTTCCCATGCAGTGTGCTTTCAAGTTTCTGAAGTTCCAAAGATGAACTTCATTCATTCTGGTAAATGTTCTATCTTAGATACACTTACAAGAGAAAAAAGATCTCTCTTGTTTCTTTAGAGTTTGGGACAATATGCTTCAGTGACAAATCTTGATGCTCCCCTCAGTTGCCTTAGCACTGACAGCTTTTCTGCTTTAACTTGAGCAGGAACAACTTGGTGGCTAAATCACCCAGTTACAGCCTGCAGATACGCTTCACGTTGAAGTTACTCATATTTAAAATCCCACGTCAGTTTTAAGAAAGAGCCTGCAAAACAAGTTCTCTCTGTCCTTGATTGTTGTTTCATCACAACACTAAAATGCTGACTCTGACACGCACAGGTAGCACAGAAATCTGTCCTTAGCTTGCCACTGTGTTACGTAGCAGATGAGCTGCAAAAACACATCCCAACTACACCTGTAAGTCAATGCTGTAAAGATTAGACAATGCTCTGTGCAGTGTAAAGAGTATCTTGACCTAAACTTTATTGGGAGGTCTTCTAATCCCTTTGGCCTGATTCAGAGGTAGCTGCTCTGCGTAACATCTTATTTGTTATGGTTTTAAATTGGGAATGTTATAAAGATTGCACTCCTCTCTTCCATGTGGAGAATGTACATCTGTAGTAGGAATGTTTACTAAGTATTATTTTTTAAAGCACATACATATTGTTAAAAAGAACATACACTGAAACCCATTCCAATGATTTAAGTGCTTTTTGCCTTTCAGGAGCACTAAAGTGAAAACAAGTCTTTTAAAAGGTATTCTGCCAAATGGTATGAAGAAACTCTGAAGGGTCCAAATTACCTTGACTTAACCTTTCTTACCCACTGCTTTGCAGGCTGAATTAGACACACAAACAGCAAGACCTGCTCTTTGCATGCTTCGTACACACTGCTGTCAAATGTGCATACCAACATTCAGTTCTGTTCATTTTCAAATACCACTCTAATAGCCAGTTTTGTGCACACAAAGCTTTTTAAATGCATCTGCTGGGTCCTGTGCCTCAGGGCATATCTCATTTTGTGCCCTTGGGTATCAGTATAGTTTGGGAATGCATGGACTGAATAGTAAATTCTGGGTCTAAATCCAGAGGGAGATGGAAAAGACCTTTTAGAGGAAGGGCAGGTGTGCAGGAAAGTATACTTCCTAGTGAGGCAGGTACATCCCTTTCCTCTTCAATCTGTGAGCATCATTAGGCATCCAGCTGAGATTTACAGCAGCCAGGAGGCTAATATTCGTGATTCTTATTTTTTTAATTCAATCATCAACTAAAACTTTTAAAATAACCACTAGTAAGGAATGGAGCTCACACCCCTCCTTTTCCCGTACAAGAGTTCTAACTGCCCCAGGACATCACAATAACACAACTATTCTGGCACTAATCCTGTGCATGGTTCTGCCCCACTTACTTATGGAAATAAAAAGATATTCCTTTAAAATATAGAGCTGTATCATAGAGGTAAGCTGAATTAGAATACCTTTTAAGTGGAAGATTAGGGTAAAAGTTGGACATAAAACAAATCCCTCTGCCAGCTAGAAACTGGAGCCAGGCTGCCCGCATCGCCTGCTGCTAGTACTTCTGAAGGAATGAATGAGGACTCCCAACACCTCCTCCTCCTTCTGCACTTCTCTCTTGATCTGCACCATTAGTCATGCTACGAGCATGCCAGCTGGATAAAGCCCCTTAGGTGAAACAGGCTGAGGAATGCCTTGCTTGTGAATCCAAATTAGGCTTAAATATAAATAGTGATTGGGCCACTCCACATTAAGCTAGTTCTGAGATTCCCAGGAAAAAAAAGAATGCAAAGCCTTCAGAAAGTAGTGGGTTTTTACATGGGCAGGTGGCTAAAGGCAGCTGCATCTTCAGCCTGCATCCATCAACCCAACTCAATCTGCTCCATTCAAGAGGCTGGACAGCCACACCAGCCTGGCAGCGTGCTGAGGGCTCCAAAAATGGCACAAATAAAGAATTCAGGGGACTCCAGAGTTATAAGGGGCTTCTGAGGGCTGTAGTTTGGGATATGGAGCCTTAACGTGAGTATTAGGTGTCTGTTCTTCCACATTTTTCTGACTTGATTCTTTCAGGTTATTGATAGGCTACAAAATTCCAGAAAAAATAATTCTTAATTTTAGAGAGGAAAATTTTACATGAGTTCATGTGATTTAGATAGCAAAATTACAACATTATATTGCAAGGTGGTGGTATAGAAAAGAACAACTGCCCGAACTTAAGAAAAAGTAGAAAACAAGGAGAAAGAACTGCTTCTACAATGGAGGAGACAGATTAAAGCCTGAACAGACAGACAGAAGGCTCAGTAAAAATGTATCTGCTGACTTCAACGTGAAAAGAGTCAGTGGCAAGAATGTAAAAGATGAGATTAATAGTGGTGTTCAAGAATAATTAAGAGATTCTCTGCATAACAAAAGAAACAAGAACCAACTAAAATATTTGTGTGGTATGTCAAAGGTAAATTGACTTTTTGGTATGATACAATTATTAAATTGACAGTGATTTTATGCTTAGAGCTTCTCATATAGAGAATCCTTTGCCTCAAACTGAGGATTTTTTTTTCCTCATCTTTACATCTTTATTTCTCACGTAATGTTGTATTTCTTCTTTTTGGCATAAGCTCTGCCAGATATCATACATTCTGCCCCTCAAATTGAAATGTATGGTTATAAAAGGAAAGCAATTTCCAGTGGTAACTTATATCTGGAGTAAAGAAAGAAAAGGAAAACAGTGGTGCGAACATTGAAAATGCATCTGAAAAAGAGTAAGAAATATTAAAGTATTTTCAGAGTGCAGAAATGACATCCTGTCACGTTGCAATCACGTTAAAACCCTTGCAGAAGTAGTTATGGGCTGCAGTCTGTGAGATTCTCATGGGATTGTCACAACAGCTCTTTGCAGCTGGGTGTTTGGTGTGATCAAAATTTGAAGCTGTTGATCTTGGACCTCTGAAGAGTGGGCAGCATCACTTCTTGAGACTTTGAAGTCATTTGTGCTGCTGAACCTACGCAACACAGAGCTGTGAAGGTACCAACTCTTTTGGAGGGTGGAGAAGAGAGAACATTTTCTACGTATCCATTCACCTGCTTGTAAGCAAGCACACTGCACAAAGGACTCAGGATGAAATCATGTGCTTGAGGGCCTCCATCCCTAAACTGCTTAGGTTATCTCCTAACCCAAAACTTCCATTTCTCAGTCTCCTCTACGCAACTACAAAGTTTCACAGGCTCTGACAGTAACAAAATCATACTATCATAAAACTTTTTGAGTTGGAAGGGACCTTTAAAGGTCATCTAGTCCAACTGCAATGAGCAGGGACATACAGCATGCTGAAAGTTCTGTCCAGCCTGACCTTCAGTGTCTCCAAAGATGGGGCTTCCACCAGCTCTCTGGACAACCTGTTTCCAAACCAGATAAATTTGAATACAAATCATTCTCAAGACAAGCTATGATCAAGTAAAAGACAGTTCATTTGAGAGCAGCTCTGCACAGTATTTCTCACTCATTTTTATACTTCAGAGAAAGAAAAGAAACACAATGAAATTTACTGCATAAAATCAATGAACTGCATTATATACAAGGTGCAAAAGATGAAGTGATTTTTGTTTGAGTAAATACTTCTTAGCATGTGACCTAAAAATATTGCAGTGGAATTTAATAAAGAGGTTTTTTTTCTTTAGTGTAGAAATATGGACTTTAGTAAAATAATAATAATAATACTAATAGAAATCCAGAAGAACTCTTTCTATTCCTACAGCATACTGGTATGCAAGTTGGAACATTTTGGCCTGGATGGGTGGTCTACTAGATGGGTGAAAACCTGCCTGGGCCCTCAGGCCCAATGGGTGGGTGGTTAATAGCACATGCCCTACCTGGAGGCCAGCTATGTGCTCTTCAGGGGGTTATCCTAGGACCTCCCTGTCTAATGCTGCTTTTAATGACCTTTTTTCAGTTCATCCGCTGGGAGGAGGGATGGGTTCAGAAAGACCCAACTACAACCCAAGTGCCGATGGAGAGGTGACCAAGAAGACAGAACCTCAATAATCAGTGGCACAAAGGCAAGATACAAGCAAAAAAACTGAAGTAGGTGAGGTCCTGGCTATAGGAAAATGTTTTTTTCAACACAGGATAGATAAGTGGTGGACCAGGCTGTTAAGGAGGCTGTGCAGAATCCAGCTTTGGAAGTTTTCAAGACTCAAATGCACGAAGGACTGAGCAGCCTGGGCTGGCTCTGTTTTGAGCAGCTTAGAGAATACCTGGGGCCAATTCTAACCTATATTAGTCCAACCCATTAAATATTTTAAGACTATTCCTGCAGTATTTGAATACTGTGAATTTCCTTTCTGGGAATATTTCTAATCATTATTTCTTTCGCCTTATTTTGCAATAGCATGAAAATCTTTTCAACTTCTTCAAAAATTAAAAAACATCAAAACCTTTTCTATTTAGTTAAGTACTTTCATTATAGATATGAATTCTGAGTACTGGAGCTTGTTTTGAAGGCCTCTTCATACAGTAATGTAAGCAAAAGCACACCTTTTAAAATGAAATATGAATGAATTATGTAGAAATTAATTAATGCCTAGGGACATTTCATCACATTTAAATGTAGGAAAGTATGATTATGAGTGCTATATGTAGAAAACAGAGCTTCTTAGAGAAATTAAGACTTATTTAAAAAAAAAAAAAAAGAACTGCAAATGTCTGGATGACTTAAGTTTCCTTTTGTTACTACGGCTACAAAAAAGAATTACCAAAGGAGAGAATTGGATTGGTATGGTACTACAGATTTGGCATGCTAATCAGTATTCTCCTTTTATTACTCTGATAACCACATAATCCAGAGCCATTTCTTCTAAATCACTTAACTTGGATTATTTTTAGCATTGTTTTGCAAGTAAATGCCAAGTATATTTCTTACACTTTTGCCTGTATTGAAGAAAAAAAAGACCTGGTTCAATTAACGTATTTGGGAATCTCAATTTTGCCCTTCCCAGACACTCCACAGCCATTTATTATCAGCTTTCTAGTGATAGCATTTTATTTTCCATAAGTATTCTCTATAGTAAGTGACCTTTGACATACAACTATTTATGTGATGCTTCTGCATTTCTGGCTACAAAACTGTGTACATGTTTGAATATGATCTCTTTCTATAAAACAAAACAATAGCCCTTTTTAACTGAAATGCATCCAGGTTTTTTTTCACCATTTTGAGATATTTTCTTTCTCTTCCAACATTTTAAAAATATGTTTTAAGCTAGAATATCTTTTGTGTGCTTGAAAACCGGTGCTTTGGATTTTTCATCTGAATACCTACATTTCTTTTTTTATTATTAATGTTCTGGGTTTGCAAGACGTACAACACAGAAACAAAAAGAAAGGCATGCCTTTAAATTAAACTAAGGAAGTAGAAAAAGCTTTTCTGACAATTAAATATTCAACTGACAAAATGGTGAGTGTAAAAGGAAGATCACCAAACAGAAAAAAGCAATAAGTGAATTTTTTTCTAGGTGTTAGGCACTGAGCTTGGGCTTAGATGTTGATTCATCCTTGTCTCTGTCACAGCTGTGATATGGGACATGCTATCTAATCTCCTTCAGCCTGAAGCTGCAGTTCTTAAGAGATGTGCTCTCTGGCTGCCTCAGCCTGGCCATCATCCCCTCTTCCTCCTCCCTTCTCTTCAAGTTGGTTTTCTATTGCTGTAAAGCACTGAAGGGGCCCAAAGCAAGGCTGGACAAGTACTAGAGGCAGTGCAAAGAAGAGAGGATTGCTGGTTTGTGAGCAGAGACAAAAGTGAATAGTAACAGCACTAAGTGAGACCTGGTTATGCTGCCTGGCACAGCAGCTGCAGTTTTCCTGTCTGCAGCAAGGGCTTAGTATTGATTCCTTTCCTCTTACTAAAGTTTATTACCTGTAAGTTTTGGGTGTATTCAGCAGTGAACCATGGTAGCTTAGTCCTGAAAATATTCATAAGCACTTATTAGCAAGTCATAAAGATCAAATGCATAAAAGCACCAGAAGGAAGCAGCAAATGGATTTCTGCCAATAACCTGTTAAAATTAAAAGCTTCTGGGAATTGTGGTTCAGCAGATGCATATGAATCTGACAAATACTCAAAAGCACTGGAGTGCAGTTGTACTCTCACTCCTAGTCATTTCTATGAATAGGTGTTTTTATGGATGTACTAACAGCGCAATCTGCAATAACAGGAGCAAGGAAACCACAGGGCCTTCCTTGAAAACCTTGCTGACCCAAAGGCGGAACTAAGTACCACTAGTCTCCCTGGCCACATTTGCATCACGAAGTGCAGTATTTGCTGTTATCCAAGCAGCAGGGGGGCACATCTCAGTCACCTGCTGGGTCAGACAAGATAAAGATCAATGCGAAAGAGCAGGCAGACAGCAGAGGGGCCTGGGTGTCTTCCAGTAAGCGACTGGAGTCAGATTAGCTCCTTCACAGCAGCAGCCCTTACAGAGAGTATTGCTGTAAGCACAAACAAGTATGTTACAGAATCACAGAAACACCAAGGTTGGAAAAGACCTTCAAGATCATCCAGTCCAACCATCCACCTATCAGCAATAGTTCTCACTAAGCCATGTCCCTCAACACAAAATCCAAATGTTCCTTGAACACCTCCCGGGTCGGTGACTCCAACACCTCCCTGGGCAGCCCATTCCAGTGCCTGACCACTCTTTCAGTAAAGCAGGTAATTCTTTCAGATAATTCTTTTAAGTGACTTCCTATAGAGGCTTACCCAAGCACTTCAAGGTACATGAGAAGTCTCGTTGACTACAGTAGGACTACTTGTGTATGTTAAAACAATCTGTAGGCCTTTGCAGAAGAAAACTCTTAGCACACGCGTGCCTGTGAGGATGAGGTGCTGACAGTGAGGTTCTTTAAAAAAACTCAGAACAGATCTCTGTTTTAGGAGAGCTGCTGGGGAAGGAACTGCTGCGCTACCATCACACCACCACAGCTGCTGCCAGCAGGTGGGTACCAGTCATTGTGCACAGAGAAGGCTTTGCAATGCTGCAGTAGGAACTGGGGAAAGGAAAGGGGACACTGATAGCAAAAACATGGAATTGTATGGGAACTGCTGAGTCGTGGCCTGAACCTCTGATTGATCACCTGAGGCAAGCAATGATTCAGCCAGAGGAGCACAGGTGAAGGCAATTCAGCTGTGCTGCCAGAAGCTCCTAGACCTATTGAAGAGCTGGCTACCAGTGGGGAAGGATCTCTTCTGGAGATCGCCTCTGCTGGTATTTTGTGAGTGAGCCCAGGATAGGGGTAAGCCTACCATTTATTCTCCTTTGTTATCATAGTCTGCTTTGCCTAACTCTCTTGTTTATTTTGTGATTGTAACATCCTAAAATTCTTTGATTATACAGGAATCAACTTGATAGGGGAAGTTGTTGTGCATAAACAGCAGTGGCCTCATGTGAGAGGGGCTTTTTTTATTTCCATTCCAATTTGGTGGTAACTAACAAACACAGAAGAAGCCAACACTTGATGCAAAGGACAGGTATTTGGCAGCTACTGCTCTAGTGTAGGTCACTTGGCATACGGACTGCAATTTCACAAGAGAAGGACACAGATTAGACAACCTTGAAAGTGCATTTTTCCATTAATCATGGCTTCATAGAGCTGACACAGCTGCAAGAATTCAGCAGCGCAAAGAGGTTCATCAAAAGCCATACAGAATCCTTGAAAGGAAGTTTTAGGAACTGTTCCCAGGAACTGACCTGGGGAACTTGAAGTCAGGGGTTACCTAGAAGCAAACACACCTCAGGAGAAGCAGCTCCATCTTTGGAGAAAACCATTGTACGTACCAGTAAAGCACCAGAATTGTGATCTTGTGGGAAATGATATAACAAACCACAGTGGATTCATTAGTGTTAATATCATTATCAATTCTCTTGATTGCAGAGGACAGGCAAAGCCTCTGTCAGAGGACAGTTCTGACCATCTTTAGAAAACATTGCACAGACATCTTTGAAAGAACCTTGCCAACATCAGTGACACTCACCAGTCAAGTACTACCAGCATGTGACTGCCTGTCTTCCCACACTGTAAATACAAAGTTAAAAAAAAAAAAAAGGAGTTCTGAAACTGCCAAGAGTATTAGGATTATTTAAAGGTCTGCATTAGATTATCCTACTAATTTCACGTGCAAGATGCTCAGTTGTTAGAGGGATGAGCTCCAGTACAAATTTCACTACGGATTCATAGATAAACTTCATTTCTGTGACTTACTGAATAATAATGACATATGAAATATGAAATGATAATGAAATAATAATTTCCCTGACACAGACAATTCCAATAATTTCCTCCAACTTAGGAAATAGATATAGAAAAACAGGAGGATATTTATCAGGGGAGACCTATGAATCACCTGATGACTCATCGCATCTTAAGAGGGGGTAAATAACTGCTACTTCAACAATCGTTTAGCCTTAATTTTTAATTTAGTCTTAATGTTTTTGTGGGGCAGGAGATGGCACACATGTACAAACACGATAATTAGTGCATGGCACTAAGTGCTGTGTGGCACTAATAACTTAGATCACATATTGAAGCTCTCTAGAATAGAAATTCTTGGAATTGCAGTACAGACTCTGTGCTTTCCATATGATTTCTCAGGCCCATGTAAATCTGTATTTGCACCTACCACCTGCTGCTACAGTTACGAATGAGCCAGATATGGTATTAAGACTTTGGTATAGATGGGATTTTCAGTGTATGAGTTGCATATTGAAATAGTGCACTCAGAAGAAATCAGTTGCCTCTGATATAATCACTTTGATAGGGAAAAGCATTGGCATCATGCTGATACATTATGTAGGCACAGCAGAATCTAATCATAACTTACAACCGTTACAGCAGTTTTCACTTCTGAACCCAGAAAGTCCAATAATTACGTTTCTCTCTTCTCTAAACATAACTTATCGTAAGGAGTAATAAAGTGTGAGAAGGCAGGAAAAAATCTGTCATAAACTCTTACCAAATTCTTGCTCACAAATAGCAATTTGGGTTCAAAGTCTACGATAATTCAAATCTCCTCACATCATGAATGAATGAATTTGGACTCATTTTAGGAAAAAAGAAATTGCTTCAATTTCTCTTTCCATACCATATTTCTGAGTAACTTCCATCTTAAACAGAATATATGTATATATTAGAAATCAAAATAAATGCAAATTAATCAAATACAAAGAGCTCTATTTCTTGATCACAATTAAATAATTGTGTGTATGATTTTCAGTACCTTCTCAGATTCTTTTCAAAAAGATTTCCCAATTTTTGGCATATAGTTAAGCATTGTAAAAACTCCTCCAAACCGCATATGCATGATTACCTAAAAAGATATACAGCTGTTGATTTACTGAACTTCTCCTAAAAACTGCAAAGTGTTCAGTGATTATGCAGTTTTTCATTGTATCGCATAAATGCACAAAATATATCCTGTATGTTCTCCTGTTATTTAAGCTTTCTTTGTTACCCTATCAATTAATCTCACTCGACCCCAAAACTCATTATTTTCTCTTTGGAAAAGACAAATATGTAAACAGAATGAGAACATGATGTATGTATTATTCAGTCAGCTTCCTGCTATATGTGTGTCTGCACGCATAAATGGGCAAGTGATGCGTATTACGGAATGGTGAAAAGAATCCTGTATGTACCAAACTGAACAAATACGAGTGCTAGTCAAGGAGCTAAAGATGGCCTGCATGTACAGCTCACAAATTATCAGCTGCCTGTCCCTAATTAAATTCAGCCAACTCTCACAGCTTGGAAATGAAGACTTGAACAGCTCCACTATCAGGCCAAGCATCTCAACAGCTATTCCTTCTTTCCTCTTCTCGCATCCTAAATCTAAAAGAAAGCTATTTATAATTCAGTACTCCCTGAGTCATTTCTTGGAATTACTGCTAAAAAAGGAACTCTGAGAATTAAAAGCAGCAGGAAAAGGCAATCTACCCCTCACCCCTCTGCATACGAACTTAACCCTGCCTCTTGTTTAACAGCCACAAGAGTGAAAATTCCCACTGAGAGGGAGAAACTTGTCAGGAGCTTTGTTAGGACAATAACTTGTTGCGTTGTCACCTAGTATTGCATTAATACTCTCCTCTTGTCTTCTGATGGGGTTATCACTAGAGCCACAATGTAATTTTAGGTCCATTCAAGTGTGTCCAAACAGTTCCTCTGCCCCAGTTTCTTGCTTTGTCTACCCGATCTCAATTGGATGCTTGAGTTACTTCAAGGATGCTGAATACTTACAGAAGGGAAGATGGAGCTAGAGTTTTTTTGTGAAGTAAGCACTTTGCTTGTACAGTTTCTTAACAGAAATTTCTTCTAGGGTCATATACTTCTACAAGGTCAATAAAGCATGCCCACCTTGATCTTTCTGCTAACATTTGTAAGAAGCCTGAACTAGGTTTCTCTTGTTTTTCTTTTTGTTTCCCATTTTAAGCAGGATTCAAACTTTCTATTCCTCAAAACACAGCTTCCACACACAATGACTTGAAGTTGTAAATGGGTCCAATGTATGAGAATTGCTATTACACATAGTGATATCCTCTTTGGGTGACAACACACATAACCACCTTCAAGAAAGTGGCCAAGAATTAATGATGAAAAGCTGGGAAGAGTGAACACACCAGAAGGCTGTGTTGCCCTGCAGTGAGACCTCGACAGGCTAGAGAGTTGGACGGAGAGGAATCTGATGAGGTTCAATAAGGACAAGTGCAGAGTCCTACACCTGGAAAGGAATAATTAGACTGAATTGGGCTGCCCAGGGAGGTGATGGAGTCACCAACCCTGGAGGTGTCCAAGGAACGTTTGGATTATGAGTGCTGAGGGACATGGTTTAGTGAGATCTGTTGGTGATGGGTGGATGGTTGCATTGGATGATCTTGTAGGTCTTTTCCAACCTTGGTGGTTCTGTGATTCTTTGTGAATAACCACATGCATTACTACAGGTTAGGGGCTGATCTGCTGGAAAGGAGCTCTGCAAAGAAGGACCTGGGTGTCCTGGTGGACAGAAGGTTGGCCAGGAGCCAGCAGTGTGCCCTGGTGGCCAAGAAGGCCAATGGGATCCTGGAGAGCACTAAGAAGAGCGTGGCCAGCAGGGTGAAGGAGGTGATCCTCCCCCTCTGCTATGGCCAGGTGAGGCCACATCTGGAGTACTTTGTCCAGTTCTGGGCTCCCCAGTTCAGGAAAGGCAGGGAACTTCTAGAGAGATTCCAGCAGTGGGCCACAAAGATTACTAGGGCCATGGAGAATCTCCCTTACAAGGAAAGGCTGAGGGACCTGAGAGTGTTCAGCCTGGAGAACACTGTGAAGGAAATCTTATCAATGCTTACAGAAATCTCATGGGTAAGAGTCAAATGAATGGGGCCAGGCACTTCTCAGTGGTGTCCAGCAACAGGACAAGGGGCAATTAGCACAAACTAGAATACAGGAGGTTCCATATGAACATGAAGATAAACTTCTTTACTTGAGATTGGCAGAGGTGGAACAGGCTGCCCACAGAGGCTGTGGAGTCTCCTCCAGAGATACTCAAACCCTGCCTGAATGCTTTCCTGTGCAGCCTACTGTAGGGAACCTGTTTTTATCATGGGTGTTGGACTAGGTAATCTCCAGAGGTCCCTCTAACCCCTATGATTCTGTGACTCTGTGATTCTGTGTTTAGATGTATGTTAATTCAGCAGACTCACTTGAATGCTCTTTCCAATTTCCACTCTTCCCAAAACTTAGTGAAAGCACCTAGGAAGTTTTCTGTACATACTTACGTACAATGAGTTCAAAGCAAAACAGGGAAAGAGAAGTAAAAAAGAAAGCATCTTAAGAAAAAGAGATTCCTGGAAACAAAAAATAATGCTCTCAAAACATATGCCATTATTAAGGAGCAATTATTGTGTGGATTTTGTGTGATAGTCTAGTTAGTCTCTATTTCATTTGCTTTCCAAAGACTCCATAGTCTATAAAAGGACTGGAAATTTCTATAATGAATACTATAATGGCATTCATTATGCCAGCAGAATTAAGTGTGTGTCAACACTTCCATTATAAAATTCAGTTTTTAAGAATGTGTAACTCGTCTCTATAAATACTTCATGCTCCAGTTTATTTCAGAATAAGTCAAAACATTATTTTCTCACAGCATACACTGTTGTAGTGATGTTACTGATTTCAAATAGACGAAGATCTTGATTAACAAAGATGAAAGAGGGAAAATAAATTCACTGTTTTAACATGAAAATGCTTATTTTTTTTTACAGAAGTGTATTTCAATTTTAAAATACTACTGGTATATAACCAACATAATGCTGGTTTTGTTTCCTTTTAAAAACTAACACGCCACTGCTCTGATTCTTTCTGTGGAAGATTAGCTTTGGGGTCTGGTTTTGTTTCTTTTTTCCCAAATAATGTCTGTTACAAAATTATGTTTCAGTCTAATTTTCAAATTGGGACTTTCCAATCAGTGTGGGGGATGAAGTCCTGAACATCTGCAGAAGCAGATTAAATGGTATAACTGTTGTGAGGGTGTACGTGCCATCTTTTCTCTGTTCTACCTTCTGTGATTTCTATTCACTGTGACAACAGTAAATCTGATGTTGCACAGGAACAAAGAAATGTTCAAAGATTTTGAGTTAATACTTGATGGATTGATGGATTTACGTCAAAAAAACCTCAGCTTTGAAAGGAGAGAAGAAACCAGGTGTTGTCAGAGCTGTAAAGCCATGGTAATTAGGCTGGGGGTAGGGAGCAGCTTTCCTGTTGTTGCTGACTGTGAGTATAAAATATACAGCTCAGAAGGCTTCTTTGTCTGAAAGATTACTTCCCATGTAATTTGGATTCTTCACTACTCATTCTTTTGTTAATATTTATGTGCTCTTTGTTTTCTTGAAACTACCAACACAAGAGGAAGGACAGCAAATTAATGACGTTATTGAATTCACAATATATATTACAGGTAAAAATGCATGGTAGGAAGACTGAGCTACTTTCTTACCAAAGGTAACACAGACAAACCAGAGATATCTTCCAGTAAAATTTCATTTTATATTTAAACTTTGGGGGCCCTTTTTGAATTATACCAGCCTCAAAGTTTAGCTCCTGCTCATAAGTTTTTATGTTTGTAGCTACAAAAAGGAGTATAAATTGTGATTGCTTACAGTGAGGTGTATGAGACAGGAGGAATAAAGACATTCAGAAAAACATTTGGATACTGCAAGCTGTTTTGGGTTAGGCAGAAGCACTTGACACGTCTACAGGGGGGGAAAAGAATGAAATTCTCCTTGTTACTACAGAAACAGACCTTAAAAACAGCAATAAAGTACATTCAAATTCAGTCGAAAATTAATATGGCTTCTAGTGAAATACTGAGCATGGATTTCTAATATAGGAAAAAGATGAAATGGAGGTAAAATGGAAGAAAGATATCCTTTAGGGTAATAAATGATGACCAGGTGAGAACAACTCATTTCAATTCCAAAAAAATATTATGTTTCAATGCTTGGATTACTGGGAGGAAACAGAACTTTCATCGCTATGAAAGCTGCAAAGCACCACCCCAGCATTTTGTGGAATAATTACCTGGGTGAACCACAGAACTCCTTGTTTGGCAATGCAATTACATGCCAAAAACTTCCACAATTCCATTTCTTTCTCAGTCTTTATGCCCCTGAGTTCATTTACATTGTATTGTTCAAAACTGCCTTCAAACAAATAGAGTTACATTAGAAACTGCATTTTGTGTTCCATGCTCAGAATACAAAGCACTTATAAAAAGAAGGTACCATCACCTCCATCTAACAGAATAAATTAAGTAAGAGAGAGTTAATTGCTCAACATTCCATCAACCTGCAGCAGCAGCAGCAGCACCAGGAAAGGCTGTTTTTTAGTCTGATTTCAACATGAAGGGAATAAGGAGCATCATCTTAGCATGTTAAACCTGGCTGCACAGTCTTTTCTGTATATAGAACAGAATTGGCAGCTCAGAATATCAGTAGCAATTCACCTGTTTTCATGTAGCACATGGAATCATGACATTCTCAGATTTTTGGTCTGAGAAAAGGAGAAGCAGATCTCCCATGCAACTGAAAGGGAAATTCATCACTACATAATTTACTCATCTGTCAGTTCAACTAAAGGTGTTTCCGGAATATCATAAGACTGCAAAATATCCAGATATTTTAGTATAGAATATGCATCCATCAGCTAAGTTAATTTTAAAATCAGCAGTGTACTGGCAATGCATAATAATCTAACATAGCACAGTACATTAAGTAAAGATCAGTGTTAATTTGCACAGTTTTTCCTTTTTTCAGTTTAGTGAGCAAAGGCTGTCATAATAATCATGCTGGTTGTCGTCCAGCTTTAATGACTGCATTCATGAAGGCTCCACAGGTGCAGCATGGTATAAATAGTGTGATCTGCTGTGCACAATTTGTACATTTAGGTATTTACATTAATTCTTGTTTTGAAAGTGTACTCCTCCTCTAAACACTGTGCAGATGTATGCATAGAAGACCATGTGGGAAACTGAGCAGCCAACAGACTGTTTCGTGGGATGCCATGCAATTCTTACAAATAGAAGGAAACCAAATGATCTGGAGATGTGCACAATAGGGAAAAATGTCAATATGAAAGGGAAAAAAAAGCACTAAAAATAGAGATAAGAGTGTCCAAGCTCAGCTCTCCCAGGCTGAAGTAGCACATGGTAACAGCACTAAATACACTCTTTGCTTCAAGCAGCGTTATGGACCAGAGGAGATGAGATAGGTGGGTCAGGCAGCACTGTAGAGCATCCAGCTGTTTCCTTTGTGTCCACCCAGCAATATCAAGGACCTGTTTGCTTTTACTACCAGCTGTATGAATCCTTATTCCTATGGCTGGTACAACTAAATTACATCCCACATATGTGGAAATGGTCTTCAGTTCTTTTTTATCACGTCCAGAAAAGACTAAGATACTAGGGGAAAAAAAAGAAAAAAAAAAAAAGAAAAAAAAAAAAAGTAAATATCAAAACCCTTTTTAGCTTTAGGCAAAAAGCTAAATATTTCACAATAAATATTTGCTAAGGTCTCTTGCAAAATGAATGAGTCCCATTATTTTCCCATTCTTCCCACATGAAGCAATTTATCTCAATTGTGGGCTTCACCTGTTTTTCTTCAGGAAAACATACATCACAGTACATACCTCTGGTAAACAACTTTGCTAGAGCTCTTAGAAAGAGTTTAAAACACAAGAAAATCAAATATAATGCCTCTGATTACTGCGAATGCTACATCCACAGTAAAAATGAAACAGGCAAATATCCTAAGGGAACATCAAGAAAGTCCGCACAGCAAATAGGAGACCAAACTTTCAAAGTAAAGATATTTTTGTTTGCACAGTGGGAGAAGATTGCAATGAGATGTACCCAAGCTATTTCTGAAACTCATTTCCCACTCGCTAGACTTGAGTCTCAGCGTACTCATATCACATAAATAGCAATTGCAGCAGTTCACTCCAGCTGCAACTGTTTAGGATTTGTTGAATTAAATGGTAAGAGACTGGAGCTGAAAGACTTACTAGAGAAGTTAGGAAATAGTCAATTTATTCAAACATTTTTTAAAGCAGCATATTATTCTGTTTTTCAAGTCACAACAAACTAATATCAGATGCTTCAGCCTACATTTTAATGCATATTTTACCTTTTAAGTAAATGCTCGGTCATGTGAAGTTTTCCTCAGCCATGTACAACCACAACGAATTTTCAGGAATGGCTTTTCAGTAAGCAGCAGACAGTCTCTCCAAATCAGTCCTCCACCTTGCAAAGTTTTTCTCCTCGTGCTGCATAAAATAGGCAAAACACAACAGTAGCAACATTTGTTTTTTGAATTTATCACATTTCTACTCTTAATCTCTAAAATGCATATTTCATAGTCAGCTTGAATCTGCTGCAAAAGTCATGCATTACTTCCTTGCTGCAGGTGAGGTACAGAGCATAAAGCTTTATAAGCCATGGAAGCAAGAAGCCAGGCCCCCAAGAGTTGCAGCTACCCAAAGCAATTCTGCGCACGCAGAACAAAATCTCTCTGCTCAAAAACTCGGAAAGCTTTGTGTTGGGAGATATCATGAACCCTCTCTACTTTCTCCATATAACCCATGGATCAAATAGCATTGCTACAACCCCAGAAGCATTCACATTTCAATTTACTTCCTTGAAAGCCAAGTGCAGCAACCAGAATCAAACAACAAATCGTGTCTACACTCCTACCACAGCCTAAATCGTGTCCTGAATTACAAGGTTGGGCAGCATGACAAAATGAAGTGTTTTCAAGTATCAAGGTAGCAGTACTTCCCACTATTGCGTTTCTTTAACGCTCTATTGGTAGAGCAGCACTTCCAGGCTGCAGTTCCTCACTCTTATCTCCACAGTACAGATTCACTGACTGATGTCCCCGAGCTACAAACTTTGCCATCCAACACCAAAAGCAGCTTTGTCCACTGACAGGTCTGTGAATTTTCCCCTCCAAGAACTGCACCACAGGTTAGTCCTGCAAAAGCCACATTCACTTCATTGTCTCAAAAGTTCAGTTTCCCCATATTCAGAAGCAGGTGGTGGTTGACAGGCACACTCTGCATCACCAGCTCTTCCTTCTGCACACTCTCTAAGTTATGCAGATGCCTTTGAAAAAAACAGGTTTTGGTAATGGAACAAATGACCAATGGACAAATTAAAATCTACCAGATGAGTTATAACAGTCTGAGGATGCAGTTGGAGCTAGCCCCAGTTCAAAACAGAAATGCACCAGCTTGCCACCATTCCAGCTGAGGCATACCATTAACTGCAGCTCAGATCACTAATATGTTTTTTCTAATGGCAAGATGTCCAAGACAGTAACACATAAAAAGAAAGCATGAAAAAGACAGGAAAATATTTTGGTAAAACTTTCTCCTTCTATTATGACTTGATAAAACAGTGACAGTCAGAGGAAAGCCATACCCCATAACGTATCAAAAAACATTACAGCAGAGAACTCATTGGTTACCCAGGTGGGAATGCATGACAGGTCTCTCACGGTACAGCACTTCTCTGCAATGGTCCCCCCTGCCCTAAGGGCTTCCCTGCATACTGTCTTGGTGGGAGGACTTTTACATGGGTACAAGTCATCTTCACTCAGCCTCCCAGAGCTCATTCCATCTGGCTGTAATTCAGAGACTTACACTAGTTCTTCAGAGCTCTTCAACCAATGAAAACCATCAGCTCCCAGATTTGGCTATCTCCCTTTGCAAACACTACCACATCCTTGCCTTTGGTTTGGTCAGTCTTCCCACACCCAGGTTCCAGCACTCATTTTCCTTTAGTTCAAAGTGAAGATATTCAAAGACAATAATAAAATCAGACCCCATTACCCTTTGCTTGCAAGACATGCTAGCTTAAGTTGTGGCCTTAGCTCCTTAGGCTCGTTCATTTTTTATCAGAAGAGATGCTGAGGCTTTGTTTTTATTTTTCCTCAGTTGGACTGACCACTTTTTTTTTTTTCTGCTTACCAACTCTATTACACTGATCTGAAATAACCGAAAAGTCAGAATGTTTCTACCTTCTGAGGCTCATTAGCAGAGTTCAAAGACAGATGGAAAGCACACAGGCTTGGGTAGTTTGGGTTCGCCATTTACACTGCAGAAGATGTAAGAAAAAAATATATGAAAGTGAATAAAGCTAGACATTAGATTATAGGAGCCTTACTTTAATCCTCTTACATTTTCCTATGAGAGGGAAGGAAATGTAAGAGTCTATATAATCCTATCAGAGGAATGAGAGTCCTGATTCTCCCAAGAGGGAATAATTTCTCTAGTCATTTTCCCAAAACTTACAAATAAATCTTGGCTTGGCCTGCATTTAAAAAGAATGATTTCATGAACCCTGTGCTTAAAATTGTCCCATAGGTCACAGGGAGGAAATTTTCCACTGCAGCCATTACTCAGAGTCACCTTCAAGGAGCCTACGATGGAAGCCAAAATTCTAAAATCCTTTAAGACTGCTTAAAATAGTTGTGAACTAAGCTACCATATTTAAGGCAATGATCTTACCCTGCCGCACAAAGTGGTTTGACAGTAACATGTTAATACGGGTACTTTATAGAGTAAATTATTTATGTAGAGGATCTTGCTGACTGCATTCACACTGGAAAGAATGCCGCCCTTACTGACTTAAATGCCACCCTGGAGCATGGCTAAGGGGAACTGCAGCATTGCTTAAGTAAATAGTCTATTTGTTCTTTCACATTCCCACAGGACAAAAAGAATTTATAAGTATCAGGATATTTTAACCAGTTTTCATTCCTTTTTTTTTTTTTTTTTTTCCAGGAAGAGGCGTTGGTGATGTCATTTGCCTTTACACATTCTCTCAGACTAACAAGGATGAATTCATCTTCAAAGGAGATCCTGTCAGCAGTTGACTCCCAAGGGTGCTGGTTCCTTGCCCCGCATCCTGTGGGTATTTATTGACTGGCCTGTGAGTTGGTGCTTGTCATCACCCTGTGTGGCACCGTTCCTGACTTTGCAGCCTCTGGACAACATGCCACCAGATCACCCCGATGTCAGCTCCTAAAGGACCAGCACCTCTGGTCTCTGGTTATGAGGCGCCTTTCGTCAGAGCAAACTGCAGTTAATAAGTTGGAGAAGAAAGTAGCTGCATTCTTAGGCACAATGTGAAGCAAAACAGTAATGCAGAAGGACTATTAGGAAACTGTTTGGGAAGAGTTCAAAGGCTATCATTTATACAAGAAACCTGATCTGACTTGAAAAATAAAGGTGTGATTTCACACAGGATATTGGCCTAGATATAGGCCTTTTCCTATCACATAACACAGGATTAGATTATTTCACATCCTTATCTCAAGATTTTAACTTGAAAGTAATGATTAACAAAGCAGATACGAACCCTTAGAGGCCTATTTCAGTAGAAACTGAAGTAAAAAAATTTATCAGATCGTAAACATTACGAGGCAATTTGACACTCAGGTATATCCTTCATGGCATAAGGAAACACTTTACTCCACGCCTGTTAATTCTTAGTCCTATGATAATTTTAATATCTTAAGATGTAAATTTTATGTTGGTGGAAGCTGCATGTGTGCTTATCACAGAACCCCATGATGGCTGAGGCTGGCAGGGGCTGCCAGGTCCATCAGTCCCAGCCCTGGCTGCAGTGGGGCCACCCATAGCAGCTGCCCAGACCCATGTCCAGGCAGCTCTGGGAGATCTCCAAGCAGGAGAGGACTCCACAGCCTCTTTGGGCAGCCTGTGCCATGGCTCCAGCACCTGCATGGTACAGAAGTGCTGCCTGGTGTTCAGACAGCACCCCTTCTTGTTTCGCTTTGTGCCCATTGCCTCTTGTCCTGGTATTGAGCGCCATTCAAAAGACCGTGGCTTCCTCTTCTTTATACCCTCCCTTTGGGTATTTGTACACATGGATGAGATCCCTCTGAGCTTTCTCTTCTCCAGTTCTTGGAGTCTTTCCTCATGGGAGATAAGGATTAGATTGGATCAGGTTGAATCTCTTGGAATCTGATCCTAGCAAAATCTGCTTAGGCTGGCGCCTTTTTTGCAGATTAAGAACTATCTCAAAACTGGTTAATATTTTTGAATTACATCCTTTTCACAATGTTTGTATCTTGTATGGATTAATGGCTTCGAGTCTGCCCTTGTTCCCACTTGGGCACACCATTCTCACTGGGCACTGCTGATGTGCTTTCTGAACTGCAGCCTAATCCTGTGGGATGCTGAGCGCCATCCAAAAAGATGCTGACAGCTTCAGGTCCTGCTTAAATTGTAGGCTTCTGACAGTAACTAACATGCTGACAAAGCACTAGGGAATGGCAATATCACTGCTCGTGTTTATAAACCCACTCTAAATACCTAACTTGAGACAGATTATTTTCTGAGGACAAAGTTGTATTTTTTTAAATAAATTTTAACTGTAATCGAGTGGTATTCTTTTCAAAATGGATTGTGACAGGGCACAACATACAACATCATCAGAAACATAATATGGAATAAGTATTTCAAAGACTTACTGTCAACCTGAACACATTTTATGGGATGATCTGTGATCCAGATGGTAGTGAAGCTGAAGTTCTTCTTTTTTTGTGGCGCTGTGGGAATAAGATACTGTGATTTGGTGCCAGTGTGTGATCAATAAAGAAAAATGTTGGCAATACTTTGGAATATTGTGCATTCTTAGCTAGATGACGTGAACTCCGATGATTAATAGCGGGATAGCTTTGAAGAATTACTGGAAAAAGATTTAAAATCATTTTCCTTTGTGCTATTTTTCCATTCAGTGGATTGGCAAGGAAATAACAATGAGAATTTACTGGTATGAATAATGTGTCATTGGTAAGTTCTTTATACTCCTGTCCAACTGGCAGTTCTTAAGATTTTAATTCTTCTGCAGCATTACCTGAATTCCCAAATATAAAAATGAATGCTTGGTTCAAAATATTAATACTAAAGTAATGAACCTCTACAATGCAGCTCCTGAATATCAGTGTAAAATTTTAATACCCTTCAGTATCTTGTATCGTTCTAATCAATTAATAATCTGCAAAAATTCTATCTACATTTATGTAGGAAGGGGTGGAAGAAAACTGATAGCATTGAGTTACCTTGGCAATAGCATTTTCTCATTAAAAACATCCCTACAGAGCCTTATATCTGCTTTTGTAACATATTAATGTACGCGTTTAATAATTCTAGAAATGTTAGAATTGCTGCCATCTACTAAGGTGACCTGATTTTTTAAACGACTCTTCATATTTATGTGTTTGGAAAAATGCATGGGATGAAAGCCTCCACGCTCCAACTTGGACCTTACTTCTGCCAAAATAATTAAGATTGTTCTGTGAATGAGACAACTGATGAGAAATTCAGTGTTTATGATTTTGTATGCCCTCCGCTTTAAACCTTTTCTTCAACACTTTCCACTGAGTCCAGGTTTTAGGTAGCGATATTAACTATTTTGTCATACAAGTGCCAGCTGCTATTTTTGTACAAATCTACTCTAATTTAGGAAACCTGCAAAATTTCAGTTTGCATGTGATCAGTAAAGACTTATCTTTTACAGATCATTTCCTTGGAAGCTCTCCATCTCTTCTCTGGGAAAGTTCCAGATGGCCTGATTAAAACTTCTGTGTGCTCCTGTAGATGACACCACACCTAGGTTGGGCTGAAATGATAGTGTACGTTCTCTCCAGTTGACTCCAGGCAATGTGGAATGGGGAATATGCCTTCCTGAGAGGCAAAGAGATTATTTCGGTTGGGAAATGTACAGACTGGAGATTAAAATAACAGAGGTTTGAGGAAAAGGTCAAATTTATTGGGGCAAATGAGACAGTGGGTGTGTTTACATTATTCTTATTTGAAATAAAATCCTATTTCTGACACGTATTTCTTGCCTTTGACTGCCATTTCATTGTAGTTTTGCAGTACGTGAACATTCTATGAATGACCTCTGACACAAAGGAAAGAATGGGGACTAGGGAAGCTAGTACTTAAATCAGGTGTGGCGAGATAAGATTGGTAGGCCAAGACTTAATTATTTAATTAAACAATTAGTGAAGCAGATGTGATAATTAATTAATTGAGAAGGGAAAAAGAGAGGAAAAGTGAAAAAGAGGAAGAATAGAAATAAGGTGAAGTGTAATGTGGTAAGTTGAGCTAAGTGGGGGACAGGTGCTCTCTATCTATTACAAGTGTATTGTTCTAGTGCCTTATCTTTCTGGAGTGGTTGGGTCAGCTGTTCAGTTCCCAGTTGCTCTTCTGTTTCTGTTAGGTTTCTCTAATATATGAACTTGCTTGTGACATCTTCTTGAGGAGACTTTCTTTCCCAGGTAAGCCCTAACCTCAATTTAGGGGAAGGAAAGGGAAGCTCTTCTAAGGCTGCTCCTGACAATGTGATTTTTCTTTTGCTGAATTTGAACTAAAGTACATAATTGTCTCATTGTTATTCCAACTCTGTCTAGAATGGTGTACCAAAAGATTAAAGATGTAGTGCTACAGGCAGGCATATAATATAAGTAGTTTAATTAAATGTACACACGTGGCAAAGTTCTTAACATCAATAATATCTGTTAGTATATTGGAAACACCTGTGACAGCAAGGCAACCCAAGATCTGTTTTATTTATTCTCAAAGCTCTATAAATGTAAATATTCCAGTAAAATAACTGATGTGATTGATCTTAATGTATGTATTTGATAATCTGTCTTGGCAAGGCTAACTACAGTACATTACAAACATTGGTGGTGAAACCATACCATGGTTTCATAAATATCTTCAGCTGAGCATCATTTCTCTGGAGAGAAGTTTCAAAGCCACTAGGATATTCATATATAAATAGCTTAGAAATATGTTGGAATGAAGATCAGAAAAAAAAATAATATTGTAATGCTATTAGTGTTTTTTTTCTGGTGTATGAAATAATCTGCTTGTTCCTATGTATATTTTGGTACAGAGTATCCTTAGTTTTACTGAATCTGTACACAACTATCCTACTTTATAACTGCGATACATGCTATTTTTTTTAATAGCAGGAGTTAAGAATGTTTGGAAATACAACCCAAAATCTGTATTTTTATTGCAAATGTGCATCTTGCACTGCTTATTGAGATGGAGACAGGAAGAAAGACCAAATTCAATATTTATTCAGAATTCAATAGTTATTTAGAGCCATCATAGAGAAACTTATGCCATCTTCTGTTGTGATCACAATGAAATTGAATGCATGCTGATAGGCCATAAGACATTATTGATCAGTAATTGTTAGCATATGATTAAAAAGCAGCCAGAAAACATATCTGGCTTCTGACCTCAGACGAGTCATCGAATATATTGTTATAAATAAGCAAACATTCACATCTACCTGACTAAGCCTTAATACAGATACTAAGGTATGTTTGTAAGAGCATGTGTTTTTTGAACACAGAGAGACATTTGAATCAGGTGTAGACCCCAGAAGTCATAGTGGTGCTCTACTCTGAGAGCATAAAAGGGATGAAATTGAATTTTTAAGGCAGTACTCATGTATTCAGCACACTCCTACATGGCCCATGAGAAAAAAAAAACAGAATTCAAGACAGGTTATTGCTGCTCATTCAGGCCTCAATACAGACTGCAATGAAGTTCAGTAAAGGTGATTTACCTGCATTACACTTTTCACTTGTTGACTTTGGAAGCCCATCAAAATCCAAATGAGCCACCAGGTGACAGAAGTAGGCAGCATTTTTTTAGTTTGGGAGACCTCTAGTGGACCTCCATCCTTCTTGTCTCCAGTTGCAACTTCCACAGCCTGCACAAAGCAAAGTTAGGTTTGCATTTGGCTTGGACTCCATATGTATGAATGAATTTATTAAGGTATTTGGAATCTAAATGGAGCTGCTCTAAAATCACACTCAGTAATAACTTTGATTGAGATTTGAATCGATCTGATAAATGATTGATTAAGCTATGCAATGTTGAGCATAACAACATTGACGTGCTTAGAGGTCTGTGTTAAAATACTCACCTTTCAGTGTATTTATAAGTATTTACAATATAAAAATGGTGTATTTGAAGTTGTGATCCAAGTGACCAAGCTACCTTCCGAGCTCATTTTTCTCTGGTTGTGTCTTAGGTTGGTCTTAGGTCTTAGGTTGTGTCTTAGTAAGGGCAGCCTTACTGCATAACACTGACATAATAAAGGCTCTTCAAAACCCATTCTTTCTCTTCATTATATTTTTGAGTACTAATAGAACCAGGATCACGGCTCTTCAACTTGTTTACAAATTCAGTAGGAATGGACAATAAGTCTAGAGTACTAGGGTAGATACTGAAAGGGAGGAAAGAGAGTGCAACATTTACAAATGATTTAGTAATTTTTGAGAGTATGGATTTCATGGTGTAATTTATTCATTGTTATCAAAGGGTAAATAACATGATACTCTTACTTGTAGTCTTGCTTCATTCCTCAAGGAGCAGTGCTCCCCTTTACGGAGAAGGAACAGCTAGCTCCCTGTGAGCCATATAGCTAACTCCAAAGCACAGAAACAAAGAGCCACTTGTGTTTGTGGCAGAAAGGATAGATTAAGCAGGCTACATTCATATAATAAATACAAAAAATACTTAATATGAAAAGAACGATACAGGCCATAAAAATCCAGTGCAGAATACTTGATTCTACAGGAGTGCTTTCTAATGCAGGAGTTGTTTTCTGTGCAACTCTTTATGCATTTGTGCATATGTCTACTGACCATTTTTCAGTGACCAAGACAGCAGAGTGTGGAACCGCTGCTTTTCTAAAAGACTGTAAGTGTTTCTACTGCAATTTCAGTTTTTGTGTTTATTCCTCGTCCATAGGAGGTTTTGTACAAACATAACCTTTACTAACTGTTTAGAAGATCTTCACACAATTACAACTAATTCCATAATGTGAGCATAAGCACTCAAACCTCAACCCTGAAACCATTTCATATGCAACTACATAGAAATCAAGAGAACCTTGATTCACAAAAGCAAACATTTGCCTTTTGTCTAGATGAGCAGATGTTTGTTAGTTTTAAATTACATGCTGAGCTTTCAAAATACTTGTTCTTTGGTATGATTGCCCAAAGAATATATGAATACATTCAGAGTATGCAGGAATATAGAAATATCTGTGCATGAATTCCTTTTTTAGCCAGTCATAATAGGAAACATAACAAGCAGTGAGGAGACAAGAGAACCAACTTCTCCCTTACAGTGGCTCCTAATCCTATAAATAGTTGAGTAAATGCTTAATTCTAACTGTTGTGAGACAGGAATTTATAATTGTGCTTGTGAATAGAAATAATTATCTTTGTGAAGCTACATGTTTTCCTTTGGTCATAAATCATGCGTAAAAATGTGTTCGTGTCTTAGCCTTCCCATTTTCCTGCAGAATATGGCCCTATTCCTCCTCAGAAAACATCTCCTAGCTTACCTCAGTGGGAGAGTGGGGATGATTGGGAAGGACTTTCTGAAGACAGCATAGAGGAAAAGGAAATATTTACCTACAGCAGTAGCTAGGGATACTTAATGCCCAGTGAAAACAGTCAGGATTTTGTCACATCAGCTCAACTCATAAAGGACAGAATAAGTAAATCTAAGCATCTCGTCACCTGCAGACCACATCAGTGGACAACTTTTTTTGTTGCAGCATGGTGAGAAGACAAGGAGTGGAGCACACGTAAGCCACGGCGCCTTTGTCCGTTCTGCAATGATGTTATTTTGACACTGGTGTGGGGAATTATCTTCACAGAGGTAAGTGTAGTTTGTGAAAACTGTGATGAACGTTTATTCTAATTATAGTTCTTCAAGTTAAGAATAAAAGACGGAGACTTTTCATTTCAACAATTTTAGGGTTCAGGAATAGAAAGACTACATCACAATCAGTCTCTGGAGCCCTAACAGGCTGAATTTCCATTGTCTTTTCTGGTGGCTAGGTCTCAACAACACTATTCCTGAACCTGGTGCAAAATAAATTCCTGAGGGGCAATCCAGATAATTACGAGTATAAGAAAAATCACTTAGGAAAGTTACAAATGAGGATGCTGGAAAAACAGCCATTATAAAACAGTTTGAAAGATTTGCAAAACACTGAGACACTGATTTTTCTCTGTAGTCTCAAACTATTTAAAGATGGAAATTAATGAAGAGCTGTCGCATTATTTAAATTTAAAAATACATAATATACAATTTTATGGAACATATTATAAAACCTTTGAAAATTGAGGTAAGTCCCCAGTGCACAATGAAAAAGACTCCATAGTGTAAGCTAAGTGGTGTCAGACGAGGTGTAGCATCATAACCAATCATGATACAAATATCCAAGACTGAAGTGTAATTCTCAGTATGGAGAAAAGTCAAGGATAGAAAGATTTGTATAAAGCATTTATTGTAGATGAAGAAAAGAAAGCAAGCACCAAAGGGAAGCATGACGACTCGTAATGAAATCCAGATGTTTTTACTGGGTGCTGGAGTCACTGTAACTCTTGGATGGGGTGGCACTGCGGCCCTCTGTGGAACTCAGTACTGGCAATGTGATGTCCTGTGAGCTGACATGGAACGACCCAAAGTATACAAAGCTGTTGGCTTGGGATAATTATCCAGCCATTCAGAGAGTCTGACAGTGCTTCTGCAGATTATTGCACAAGCAGATCCAATAAAAAGACAGAAGTGTACATAAGGAATACTGCACATAATAATACATGCAGTTGCAACAGAATATTTTAAGATTAGGCCTTCACTTGGAATATTGTTTTCTGATTGTCCTACCCAACTACAATGTAATAAAACAAGATAGGACTCTGAAAAGCATGGAAATACAGAGGGAGTCAGATGGAAAATAGAGTAAAAAAAAAAAAAAAAAAAAAAAAAGCCTAGGTGGGAAAGGATAAGTCTTTAACACAGAAAATAAATGGAGAAGTGAAATTATTTCTATTTACTCACTTCCATAATTGAAACAAATAAATGCATTCAATGAAACTGGAAAGTCAAAAAAAAAAAAAAAATTACAATAAGCATAAGTAGCTGATGACAGATGATCAGTGTGAATTTCAGGAAAGACTGGACATTTATAAGGATCATCACACAGCATTTTTGGTGAGATTAACATGAGCATTTTGAAAAAGATGTAGGGTCTTAATGATCAAACATATACCCTGATCTTTAATTACAGGAGGTTTAAAACAAAAAGCTGCTTCTTCAGTGTTATTTCATATTCACCCATTATAGGAGTTGTTGCATTTTCCTTTGAAATGCCAGAGCCAGGATGGCAGATGACATGCTAGTCTGACACGGCCTAAAGCTTCCAAAGCTATGAAAAACGTTGTGTTCATGTGTGCAGATTGAGACATTAGGGCCACATTTTTCAGAGGAAACTTGTTCTCAATCCCCTGAAATACAAGAAACAAACAGAACAAAACCATCAGGAAATGAAGGTTAAGTTACCAAGCAACTTCATTTGCTTGATTACGAGAAGTACTGTTACAAGACCTGGAAAGCAGCACTTTATATTTTTCTTTCAAATTTAAAATAACAACAATGGAAGGAAAAAAAAAAAAACTATTTATAATGACAGCAATAATAAAAATAACTGCACAGTCTGCTCCATGCAGTGACTTTTTTCACCCTCTGTAAGGGAAGGGTTGCTATTTATGGAATGCTCCAAGTCTGCCTTTCAGGACGCAGCCCAGCTTGGCTGGACAGCTTTCAGTTGCTACTAGAAATATGTCACTTATTAGGAACAGAGGGGATGTTTATCACTATCTCAAGGGTTACTTTGGCTGAGGCAAAGAAATAGCTCAGTTATATAATGGAAAGAGCTGGGTCAAAGGATGAGGCATTTATATAGCGTGTACTCAAGTCTCCAGGAGGGCAGACTGAGTCTCTCCCTCCTGTGCCTTTGACACAGTGTGGACCCACGGCTACACAGATCTCCCCAAGCTCCCTCAAAGCTACAGGGGCTGGAGTTACTATTAAAGAACACTGCTCAAACTTCTCAGCTGAGAGAAAAGGTGCATCTTTCCCACTGCTCCTGTTGCCCTGCCCGTGAGCCTCTTTGTTGTTACCCCACCCATCACGTAGCTGTAGCTCAAACCACATCCAAACAAACCAGAAAGGTCATCAGCTCAAGCAGAGAAGTTTGAGCACGGCATGTTTTAATGGTGCTTAATAAATCAGTGTGTGTGGGGGGTGCTCCTCGCCACGTTCACTTCTGACTTCCAAAGCAAAAAGAAAGCTCCCCCACACCTAACACCACCCTGTCCTGCTTCAGCACAGGACAGAGCTGCCAAGCACCACACGGCGGCAACTCAGCCGATCAATGTGCGTGCCGAGCACTTCGTTTCAAGGTCACTCCAACACCAACTTCAGTCAGAAGAAAAACAACCCGCATCCAGAGCGTTCCCTTGGCGCTTCATTCGCAGCATCCAAGGAGAGCATCGATCTCCTATCACCAACTCAAACGCCTGCCGACCACCTCTCGAAGCACAGCCGGTAAGTCAGCACGGCGCCTCGCCCCAAGGACCGAGCTCAGGAGCCCGCTGGGTCCGAGGCCTCCCCGAGCCCCACCGCGGCACCTGTTGTGCCGGCAGCCGAGCGGGGCAGCGGCGGGGGCCGCCGCGGGGCGCCGCGATCCCGTTGCCGATCGGGGACTCGTCCTCCCCCTGCGCCGTAACGGGCTGCCCGGGCTGCGGGCCGGGGGCGGGCGAAGGTGGGAAGCGAGGAGGACGCGGGCGAGTTTAAAGCGGGGGGAGACAGAAGGGAGGAGTTTAGGGAGAGGGCTCTTGGGAAAGGAGCTTTGGGAAAGAGTCGCGGAGGGGGCGAGCGGGCTGCGCGGCTCCGGCGAGAGGACGGGCGCCTGGCGGAGACTCCCGGGGCCGCGCCGCTCGCCTCTGCCGGCTGCTTGCCCTGCCGCCGTTTGCCCTGCGCCCCTCCCGGCGGCGGGGCGCTCCGAGAGCCGCGGCTGGCGGAAGGCGTCGGTGCGGAGCGCTGCGCTGCGCGGCCGTCCCGCCCCGCCGCGGGCGGCCGGCTGGCTGACAGGTGCGCGCTGCTCCGCGGCACCGGCCGCCCGCACGCCCCCGGCGGCCCCGCGCCTGCAGCAGCAATCCCGGCCCCCGCCCGGCACGGCCCGGATTGTTTAGTCCTCGAGAAGCTGGTCTGAGTCCAGATCCTGCTTTGATCCTTTTTTTTTTTTTTTTTTTTTTTTTTAGGAAAAAAAAAAAAAGCCCCAACAAAAACAAAAGCTGAAGAAGCAGACAAGGGCTCTAGGAAAAAGTTTTGGATGGGATTATGTGGAAACTACCCTGCAATTCTTCGCTGCCAGAGCAGGCTCAGTGCTGCCTGCTCCCCTGGCGGCGCTGAGAGACGCCCGGGCCTCGGTGCCGCTCCGCCAGCGCCTGCTCCGCCGCAGCCCCTCGCCCCGCCGGCCCAATGCTCCTCCTCGGGCTGCTCCTGCTGACATCCGCCTTGGCCGGACGGAGGCACGGGGCCGTCGCGGAGTCCGACCTCGGCAGCAAGTTCGCCTTCCCCGGCGCTAAGGAACAGAACGGTAACGGCGGGGCGGGCGCGGAGCCCCCCGCGCAGAGGGGCCGCCGGGGGGGGGGGAGCCGGGGCCGTGCGTGGGTGAGGGGTGTGCGGGGCGGGCTGGAAGAGGGCTGATCCCGCGGAGGAAGAGGGAATTACTTCCAACTTTCATGTGTACCTGAAGTGTTTGAAGAACTCTCAGACGGGAGTCCCCCTGGGCCGGGGCTGCGCGGGGCTGGAGAAAGGCTCCTTTCATTCAGCGCGGGCGGCTCCGGGGTGTGTAATTTGCTTAGCCTCTGAACTCCATGTGATTTAAATTATTCAGATTTCTAAGCGCCTTTCCTCTTGATCTGCCTTTGCGAAGTCATTTTTTTAAAAGTGTTTTGCAAGCTGATGCGTTATGTGCTGCATGAAACCACGCGTGGTGCACGGTATCTGAAGTTTGGGCCGTTAGCATGTGCTTACAGAAACCGTGGTGCTTCACGTAAGGAGGGAAAAAGGGGGAAAAAAAGTCCTTTGCGCGTCAGCTAGAACGAGCTCTATGCCTGAGCACAGAGCGGCACAAAAGGAGAAGCTGGGAGCTCTCAAGCTCCTGCGTGCTGTAATGAAATAGGGCAAAAATGCAGCTTTAAGACTAACGTGATTTAGTCAGCTTTGAACTTGGGACTCCCCTGATAAAAGAATTCTACGTCATCTCTCTAATAGAAAGAAAAGATGGGGAGCTCAGCAAGCATTCTGTGTGCTGGCAGGATCCATAAAGTGCTGGCGAGCACAGCATGAGAGATGCACACTGCTGTGGCCCGCTAATGTGATGATGTATGGCACCTGCGGGCTGCCAGCACTGCTGATCAAAGCGCGGCGCGGGGATCAATCTCTAATCAGAGCAGTTGTGGAGGGCCGGAGGAAAGTGATCAAAAGACCCCGGGACCCACTGCTCTGACAGGAAGCCAATCAGACTCTGTGCACAGTACAGGAAATTATCTGCTCTGTGTGAGAGGAGAAATTGCTCCCTCTGCTCCTTCCTGGCTTACCTGACATCTGGAGAATTTAGGGCACCACTTTGTGAGGAAAAGGAGCTTGGCACTAATAGACAAAAATCTGGTACTTCTGTGCCATAGTCTGCGCAATCTGTATGATTGCAGCAGGATGCCCAGATGCCATTGTTCTGCTTCAACTTTGTTAGCTCAAAACCTGCTGTGGGGTCGGTTTTCCACAGTAGTGCTTGTTAATGCAGGGCACCGTACAATGGCAGTGATCCAGCAGAGAGGTGTGAGAGGTGGATCGTGCAAACAGAACTTGTGTAAGTGGACCTAAGAATACGTGACAGCATAAGATGAATTCTCTTCACATGCAGCCGAAGTGCAGCTGCCTTGGGTCAGGCTTCAACTGGTTTGCAGTGCGATTTGGCATGCTGTGAGGTACAGTCAGTGCCTCTTATAGTAAGTGCGAATCCAGGAGATTTCAGTGCTGTGGAACTATATTCTCTGGTAGTTTATACTTAAAACAATCCAGGTCCTTGATGTTGTTTACTTGAAATCCGTTCTCTAGTTGTTCAGTTGCAAAACTTTTCTCAAAAATGACTACAAGCTTAAGTGCAACTAAGTACCAACTCCTGATTTTTTTCTTCCCTGATTTTAATTATTTGGGGGATCAGCAACACTGGTCAAACCAGTTCTTACTTGGTTTAATTAGAGCGGTTTTTACACTCTGCTGCAACTTAAAGATTGTATAGCTTTTAGCTAGAGGCAGGTTAAAAGCTGCCTGGAGTTGGAGAATGAGATATTGCTGTTCGTGTGCCAAATAATCGTTGGTCAGCAGAGAGAGAGCTTTTTCACTCACGCAATCTACGAATAAAAACTCTGTCTACTTGTGAAACTGCTGCGTGGCCAAGTAGTTCTGATGCAGCGTGGATTACAGTGTTACTCCCCTCTGTGTGTGGATGATGCAGATGGTGGGTCAAGGTGGTACTGCATATGTCTATGACCAATTGTTAAATCAGTGGGACTGCTTGTGTTACAGAAGGTAAGCAGTTGCTTACGGACTTTCCTTTTAGTAAGTGGAGGGTTTTTTTTAATTGCTAATTGAGTTAATGTCAGAATTGCAGTTGGACTCAATTGGGTTTATTTGTGAAATGGGAGAGTATTTAAGAACCCCTGTTTCTATAGGGGGACATTTTAGGTGGTAATTTCCTAGGGAAAGTACTTCTTTGTATTTGTGAATTAGGTATTCTTAGAACACAACCTTTGGCTATTAGCTCCTAGGAGCTCAGCGTGATGGGCCTTGCAAGGCTGGTATGGCTCCATTTGAAATGACTTACAGCTATGTCATTTTTTGCTGGACCTCTGTGATGGTCAGGTTTTCCTTAAGAAAAGATTTATTTGTGAACTTTGTTTAACATTAAAGGAGTTTGTGATTTTCTTGGGGGGGTGGGGGGGAATCATATCTTCAGTGTTTTCATCTCAACTGAGTAAATACTCATCTGAAGGATCAAAGATGTTTGTACAACCATTTTCTGGAGATGGAACTAGTAGCAAGTGGTGAATGTAGTGATGGCTCCCATTTATTTACCTGGATTTAATTTTGACAATACTTTGTTATGCTGGAAAACAGATTATGCTTGAATGGATCTTCAGATACAGATGGCTTTGTCAGTTTTCTTATGACTGATGTATTTCTTACCATTTTTCCATACTGTAACAAGGAGTCAAAAGAAAGGCACCTCAGTTTCCTTCGGGGGAGCAAAACTCAATCTCTTGCATACTGAATTTGATTGCTTGGATGGCTTACTTGTTTCTTCTTTCTGTTAATGTTCTGTGTACTTCTCATTATACTTTTTTATACTATTTTTCTATAATAATACCTTCAGCTAGTTTCTGTAGTTTCAACAGTGTCTGAGGGAGCTTTTGGTGGAGTATTTAATGAGAATGACTTAACTCTAGTGGCCTGAGTGCATTTGCTTAGTGACACTGTTAGTTTAGGTTGGATTTAATTGCAGCGTGAGCTGGTAGGAGAAACTAAATTATTCTTCCTTGGCTATTTTAGGGAAGATATGATAAGTGTTTATGCTTATTTATGGTGATCTTTTCCATTTTGTGCTGAAAAGAATCTGTTTCCGTTGTCTTTGCAACCTCCCTTTGGGTATTTGGTACACGTGGATGAGATCCCCCTGAACCCCTTCTTCTCCAGGCTGAGCAGCCCCAGCTCTCTCAGCCTCTCCTCACAGGACAAGTGCTCTGAACCCTCTATCATCTTGGTGGCTTTCCAGGGTCTTTCTTGTCCAATTCTGGCACCCCCACTACACAGAGATCTGGCCTCACCAGTGCTGAATGGAGGAGAAGGAAGGATCAATGAACAGTGATGAATAAAGTTGCTGAAGCAAATTCTAGAAAACCATAGCTTTCATTAGACTTCTGTCATTCCTGCAGCATAGGTAATTTGCCAATGTTTTGATAGCTCTTCATTTTCTTTAAGTAATTTCTTTTTTATGCTTTTGAATAGAAACCCTTAATATTAAAGATCTGATCATGGATCACTCTGTAATGTATTTCTTGAATCTTTTGGAAAGGGAAGGATTATGTCATTTAAGCAAAAAGAAAAGTGACAAGCTGGAATTGAAGACTTGTTTATCTCAGACCAGTCTCAGGAAGACTTGGTGGGAGCAGGTGGAATTCAGCAGTGTCAAAAGGACAGAAATGGCTTCTGTCTTCTCCTTAGGTAGTGCCTGGCCTTACACGTCCCATCGTAATCATCTAGAGGATTTCCCTGTTTGTGCATCTTCAAAGGAGCTTGGAGCTAATCCATGGATAAGGACAGAATCATGATATGAAACTACTGGTGAAGATCATTTAACTTGGGCTTGCAATACTTGAAGTATGTTGATGCTGTTGATTGGATGCAGGTCATCCAATTCTTGGAGGTGACAATGTCAGTGCTTTTATTAAGTGCATTAATGTGACTGCAAGATTATCTCTGACAAAAGAACCTACTTCAAAGCAATGGGAAGCAATGCTGCTTCTGCTGAGTCCAGCTGAATTAACAACTGCTGGTACAGTCTACTGCTGGGTGGCAGAAATCTCATTTGTTTTGAGAAGAAAAGGAAGAACAAAATATGAACGTGTCATCTAAAAGGAAACATGATAGTGATGCAATTTGTGCTAAGATTAATATATTTCTGTTTAATCCAACACTTGTTTTGAAACACTTTAAAGCTCTTTTCCTGGAAAGTGAAGAAGTACACCACATCCTCTTTTGACTTGTGATTATGACAAATTAGAGAAGTTCTTCAACACTGCAATAAAATGCAATGCAAGAAGGCTTTTTTGTTTTGTTTTGCTTTTCAGAAAAAGTGGTAAGCATTGGAACAGGCAGCCCAGGGAAGTAGTGGAGTCACCATCTTGGAGGCTTTTAAGGGATGTGGCAGCTAGGTACTGGTTTTAGTGGTGATGGTTTGGCAGTTGGACTAGATAAACCTAGTGATCTTTTCCAACCTTAAAGATTTGAAAGTCTTTTGGTGTGTTGGGTGCCACTTGTTCTCTAGTCATGGAATCGTACAATCTTTTGAGGTGTAAGGGACTTTAAAGGCCATCTAGTCCAACCCTCTTGCCATAAACAGGGGCACCCACAGCTAGATCGAGTTGCTCAGAGCCCCATTTGGCCTGATGTTGGATGTCTCCAGGGATGGAGCAGTCACCACCTCTCTGGGCAACCTGTTCCACTGCTTCACTACTCTTAAAAACTCTTTTCCTTATATCCAATCTACATCTCCTCTCTTTTAGCTTGAAACCATTTCCCCTTGTCCTATCACAGCAATGAATCCTGATAAAGAATCTGTCCCCTTCCTTCGTATAGCCCTCCTTCCAGATACTGAAAGGCCACACTCAGGTCTCCACAGATCCTTCTCTTTTCCAGGCTGAATGTTTTCATATGCAAGTATTTGGAGCTGGGATAAGAGAATATGAATTATCCTCTTATGTCTATTACAAGCAGGAAAAGCTTTGCTCATGAAATAGGAAAATGTTCAAGTGTTACTGTATAGATGCCTCCTTTTATACTGATGAGAATGAGAGAGTTGGAAGGGAGTAGCAACCGGTAACAACTTACCTTGGTTTTGTTTTTTTTTCTAGTGGCAGCACACCCTTAGAGAATTAATTTGGTTTGGCACTTATCAGCAAAGCCCTAGATCTGTGTCAAAGAGAAGTCCTGGTGTAAAATAGCAGGGAATGTTTTATTTGAAGAGTAAAAAAAAATATATTAATAAATAGTACTTGGAGACACTCCTGCCATACCGTCCATGTCAGTCTGGTCCTTTTAATCTCTCTGTTGCTTTTTAAGTATCATTTGTTTGAAACACATTAAGTGAGGGGAAATGAGTTTGCTGGAAGAGCTTCTACTTTGTGAAATAAAGAGTAATATTGCTGATTTGAGTCTTTGGCTATGGTCTTTTCCAGAAAAAGCAGTTGTCTAGTCTTTTTGTTAAACTCTATTTGTGGAGCTGTGTTGGATGGACCAGGGCATGATAGCAGGTAGAACAACTGATAAGTTTGGGTTATTTACTTATTGTTGGACTACTGCTATTATTGTTTGTTCTCCTTGCCTTGGTGTACCTCACTGTGTAACCATCTGAGTGCCTTCACATTCATTGAAAGCAATGGGGAGCTCAAGTCCAAGTGGTTTCGTGTTCTTCCTCTGACGGACAGGAAACCAGAACTCATTTTATACAATAGTTGAACATTTTAAGAAGACATATGGCACAGGAAATTCTTCTGCTGTGTGTGAAGGTATTTCCAAACAGAAAGTGTTGTTCTGACTCTTCTACCGGTAGTGGTGAATTATATGAGGCCACTTCCATCTGCACAGAGTCTGTTTCACTTGCTTGTGGTTCTGGGGCTTATTCAAATGCTCTCAAACAAAATAAAAGGGATGGATGCAATAACCTCTTTATGGAAAAGCCATTAAAAATCTACAGGGCCATGTAAACAAATTGGGTCATTTACAAGATGTTTAAGTGATGGATATTCAGTCCAAATTCGAAGGTGTGGATTAAGTTTTACAGTCGTCTTGACTGAATTTTGCCCTCCACAAGACTTTCTTTTTCTGCCAAAATGTCTTTGACACTATAGATGGCACATTCTCAGGAATAGTGTTTTCAAACATTTCAGTGCATTCAGAGTGGAGCGGAGAAATAGAAGAACAATTCAATAGCATAATTCAATGCTTTTTCTAGGTAAATGAAGGCCCTTTCTCGATACGTGTGGTTACACTGTAAAGCTGTAGTGGAACTTTGTAGTGTTCCAGGGGGAGATAAATTAAAACAGTTTCCCTTCTGGATTTAAACATGCCTGAACTAATTGCAAAGCAACCGTTTTGGCTGTGTGTTCTGTTCATATTAATAGGTTTGTATGGAACAGCAGCAACTCTGATCCAAGTTAAAACTCTGTTACGGAAACTTATGTTGGACCAAATTTAAGCATTGAGAGTCATACCTGTGGCACATCAACTGAAAACCCTTATGACTCATCTCATTATTCTTTCAGAATTTTGAATGCAAAAGAGTAAAAATTTCTTTTTTTTTTTTTTTTTTTTTTTTTTTTGGTATAATAAAGTGCTATCTACAATTACTTATATACGTCAGTGTAAATGTGAGCTTACATAGGGAGAACTTTGTGAGTTTGGTGAAGAGGTGTTGGTGTCAGCTACTGCAGGTGCCTTCTTTGTCATGAGATGTGGCTGCTCAGCTCCGCTGTTGCCAATGTAACTTCAGCTACTTGCAATTCTTCATGGACTAAAAGGTGAAAATAATTTCAGAATGAAAACAACCTTGCTAAAGTTTGGCATTAGTTGCAATTGACTGTACGTGTATGAAGCTACCTGTGTATGTGTACAGTCCAAAATAATCTGACTGTAAAATTAACTTCCTTGGACATTTTGTATTTATATAGTCCTTTACAAGGTGAATCAGATGAATGTTTCATGGTGCAGTGTAGATTGTAAAACACTCGTGTTCATATTATTGGCACTTTGTACTTCAAAAACGTTACAATAGACTACCTCTCAAAAATATATCTCAAGGCTTCAAGTGTCTTACTGTGTAGGGTGTCTGATGTTACGCAAGGAGATTCATACCTGTAAATATGTCTCTTGCTCATTATTGTGGTAGACCTGAAAGTGAAGTAAAGCTCTGTAACTGAGAGCTAACAAGCAATGACTTCAAAATAAACCTGATTTCTAGACAAGGAGATTACTTGTCTAGAGTAGATTGATTCTACTAGTAGTACTAGAATCTAGTAGTAGAGTAATTCTACTTTCAAGGAGAAACTGTTATATCTGACCTTACCTAAAGGCTAATACTTAAAATTATGCAGGGTTCTTGTTGGATGTGGTCTTTTCTTTGTTTTGCAGGAAGATTGCAAGAAAATAATAATAAAAAATCATGATTTTTTTTTCATTAGCATTTACTACCTAGTCTTTAACAACTTACAGGAATAGTTGTACTCTTATTTCTAGTGTAAGTCTTATCCACAAAAATAGCCTTTCAGTCTCTGTGGTAAGTGGACATATTCCTTCTATCTCCTTCAGATATTTCCCTTGGGAGGGGAAAAAGGAAGGTAGTTTTCAGCATCACACGTTGCCATTCTAACTTGTTTGTTTCCATCCCATGTTTGATGATTATGGGGAAGTCCACTGTCTCCCTCACTGGGTATCTTCCTGATTCATCTCTTTGCTAGATACTTTCATCATTCCAACCTCTCTAGAGTTGCACATTTATTTTAAAATCCATCTACTAGAAGGAATGTCTCCTACTCATCCCTCCAACCAATCATTTGTGAAGTTTATCTCCAAATATTAGAATCAGTCATATCTGTCACCAGATAATACAATCTGTTCTGCGTTTAGAAGGATTGATAGCTAGTAGCCTCTGGCTGCTTTGTAAGAATACACAAATGTGTGTTTTATAAGAATACACATGTGCTCTTGAAATATGAAATAACTCTCAGTGAAGTGATTTTCAGCTCTTCTGATTCTGTGTTGTTCTCACCTTCTGGTCCTTTCAAATGTAATGAAGGTGTGTATTTTTATGTACATCAGCATTGCATACAATTTATGCCTGACCCCTGGGAGCATGGCACATCTATATTCAGCTTAGGATCTGCAACTCTAATTTCTCTAAAAACTTCTACTAATCAGTCTCTGTTTTTCCTGTGATATGTGCTGATATAGGAATTCACACAGTATTTGCTTGAAGTGCTGATTCAGCCTTGTAGTTACTTCTTATGGAGACTGAATTTGTGATGAGTGATATTGTTAGTGCTAAGGATCTGAATATTTTGGAGAACAGTACATCTTTTCACTTATGCTCATAAGTTCCTTAATGGATTAAAATCATAGACTCTTTTGAGTTAGAAAGGCCATTTAAGTCCAACTGCTCTGCAATGAACAGGGACGCCTACAGCTCAGGTGCTCAGAGCCTTGTCCAGTCAGACCTTGAATGTCTCCAGGGATGGGGCATCCATTCTCTGGACTGTTCCAGTGCTTTACCACCCTTATTGTAAAAAAAACTTCTCCCTTATATCCAATCAAAGTCTCTCCTCTTTTAGTTTGAAGCCATTTCCCCTTGTCCTATCACAACAACGAACCCTGCTGAAGAGTCTCTCCACTTTCTTCTTATAGCTCCCCTTCAGACACTGAAAGGCCACTCTCAGGTCTGCATATAGCCTTCTCTGCTCCAAATTGAATAGCCCCAGCTGTCTCAGTCGGCTGTTGCAGGGAAGGTGCTTCTTCCCTTGGATATTTTTGTGCCCCTCCTCTGGACACACTCCAACAGATTCATGCTTCTTGCGCCATTACAGAACTACAAGGTTGGAAGGGACCTCAAGAGATCATTGAGTCCAACCCCACTGCTAAAGCAGGTTCCCTACAATAGGTCACACAGGTAGCTGTCCAGATAGTCTTGAATATCTCCATCAAAGACGACTCTACAGCCTCTCTGGGCAACCTGTTCCAGTGCTTTGTCACCCACCCCCATAAAGAAGTTCTTTTGCATGTTAGTATGGCACTTTCTATGTTCAAGTTTTAGGCCGTTATTCTTTATCCCATTGCTATGCATCACCTATTAGAGCCTGGTCTCATCTATTTGCCTCCCGCCTTCTTTTAGATATTTATAAACGTTTGTCAGATCCCATCTCAGTCTTCTCTTCCCTGGCTGAACAGACCCGGATTACTCAGCCTTTCCTCACATGGAAAATGCACCAGGCCTTTAATCATCTTTGTGGCCTGCTTTTCCTAGGAGATCCTTGTCGTTTTCAAATGGAGCAGCCCAGAATTGGATGCAACAGTCTAAATGTGGCCTCACCAGGGCAGAGTAGAGGGGGAGAATCACTTCCCTCAACCAGTTGACCATGCTGTTTTTAATGCACCCCAGGGTATCATTGGCCTTTTTGGCCACAAGGGCACATTTCTGGCTTGTGGCCAACCTGTTGTCCATTAGGTCCTTCTCTGCAGAGCTCCTCTCCAGCAGGTCTCCTCTCCTAACCTGTATAGATGCATGCAGTTATTCCTCCCCACGTGCAAGACTTTACGCTTACTCTTGTTAAACCTCATCAGGCTCCTCCCTGCCCAGCTCTTCAATCTGCCCAGGTCTTGTTGAATGGCAGCACAGCCTTCAGGTCTGTCAGCCAAACCTCTCAGCTTTTTATCATCAGTCCCAGTCAGTGATGGCATCGTAGAAGGCTAGACATCTATGATGATGACATCATAGGAGGTTGGTAGAACATGACCTCCTCCTGGTGAACCCATGCTGGCTACTCATTATAACCTTCTTGTCTTCCAGTTTCTTGGAGATGGCACCTAGAACAAGCTATTCCATCACCTTTCCAGGGACAGAAGTGAGGCTGACTGTCCTATAGTTTCCCAGATCCTCCTTCTTGCCTTTTTTGAAGACTAGAGCAACACTGGATATCCTCCAATCTTCAGTCACCTTTCCAACTTACCAAGACCTTTCAAAGATGATAGAGAACAATTCAGCAGTCGCCTCTGCCAGTTCTCTCAGCACACGTGGGTGCATCCCATCAGGGCCCATGGATTTGTGTGCATTGATTTTTCCTAGATGACAAGATCCAGCTTGACCAAAGGAAAAGTCTTAATTTACCCAGACTCTTTCTTCTAATTCCAGGGTCTGGGATTCCTGAAGGCTAGTCTAAGCATTAAAAACTCATGCAAAGAAGGCATTCAGATTCTCCACCTTTTCAACATCCCTTATTACCAAGACACCCGACTCATTTAGTCAGAGACCCACAGCTGGACAAAGAGTCCAGATGAGATCTCACCAGCGTAGAGTAGAGGGACAGGATCACCTTCTTTGGTGTGCTGACCATGTGATGACTGTTACGAGTTGTTGGAATGGCCACTTTTATTTAATTTTGTTGATTTATTTATTTTTTAACTGGAGATTGCTACTTTATAACTGATTTTCAGTATCTGCAAGAAGCAGTGTGGGGGTGGGAAAGTGGCTGTTCTGAACTGAATTTAACCAGGGCTGGAAAAGGGGTTTTAAGTTCATTTTCTTCTTGAGAGAAAGCACTGTGGTTACTTGCAATCTCACCTAGTACATCGAGCGTGGCACACTTTGGGACTCTGGAGTATAAAAGTAAAGAAAGCTCTCTTATTTCATTATTTGTCTGCTTTGCAAACTTGCTGCTTGCAGCTGGAAAGATGGTTTTGTGTTGTTGTGTTTGTATTTCTACTTCACATTTTTAAACCTTGTGCTTGCTTTATTGGTAAGAATCATAGAACTGCTTTGTCCCACTAATCAAGCTTGAAGTGCTGTGTAATGATACCAAGTGAAAGAGCTGTGATGTGTTTCTGCAGTGTAACTGCTTTTTACATAATTACATTGCCAAAATTTGACCTGGCTTGAGTTCTTTGCCTTAAAGAAACTGATGCTGTGGCTGTGGCATGTCTAATGCCAACCGATAGTTTTACAGGATCTATAGCTTAGCTTCTCCTTGAGTCTAAAATGCTACCACTGAAAGTACTGGGTCAGGGCTGGAATAATGGCCATGCATAAAGCTGATTTCTCTTGCTTGGTATTTTAAGCAAACACAGAAAATCCCTTATCTTGTTACTGATTCTGATTCATTAGAAAGTGTTGTAAATGTTTCGCCATAGGTGTTCAGTTTTCTTATGGAAAATGGCAACAGCAAAGCATTCATTCCTAGCAGCAGTTGCTTAATGGATGGTCTTTAATTACTTGAATTTATAGTTATGTGCACTTGTATGTGGTTTGTTCTGACATTTTTATGTTTGTGGGTGCTTAATGTTTGTTTGTTTTTGTTCTTTTAATTGAGGTAATATTCTCAGGTTAAATTGACTTGTTCAGCTTTTTTTCACTTTCGGGAAGTGTTTATTAATCTTTATGTTCATTTGAATTTCAGAAAATAACATATTCCTTGTAGTTTTAAAAGCAGCCATCTCTTGTTTTTGGTTGACTTAGACAAGCAGTGAAAATATTGGATCTGAAACTATTTAGACTGTATTAAAAGTGGTTTAACATTATATTAAACAGATCCTCAAAACAATAAATGAAGTTGTTTATGGGCTAAATAGTAGGCTTGTATGTATGTGTAGGTGAAGATCAAGTAATGCTAAGTAACGACAAATAGTGTTTCTATTTCACTCTCATTTTCCAATATTATGGAAGAAAGGATTCTTTCCTGGTCTTCTACATGTCAGCTGTTCTTACATCTATTAAATTCCAGGCAGCAGAGGCTGTTGAATCTGTGGATCCATACGCAGCCTGTAGTTTGGATGTGGCCAGTATGACCTGCAGAGACACAAAGATATACCATCTCATCTGTGTGCTGCACCTGGTTCATGCCATTTTGTTCTGGAATTTGCATCTGCACCCAGATGTTGCTACTGAACGTGGAATAGAGTAGCTATTTATCTCTGAACCCTGTACTCCTGCCTCTCTATAGGTCTCAGAAGACAGTTGTTGTTCTTTTAATGAATGGTCTTATAAGTCAGAGCACCTTTTTTTGTATGTGTGTATCTACAGACTTATGTTGGCAATACAATCATACACAACAGTACATTGGCGTTAGATGTTAGTCACAGTTTAGTCACACTGATTTTTCAGTTACGTTATCTCCTTTCCATCTTTGCTTTCAGAATATTCATTGCTTTGAAGTCCACTTTACAAAGATTTGGTAAAGTAATTAATATTTATGATTGCATTTAATTTTCTTCCATCCCCACTTTAGTCAAATCATTAATATGAAGGCAGCATTAACAGTGCTGTTTAATGTAGTGCACTCTATCCTATGCAGTAGTAGTTTATTGGACTTTCTCCTCACTTAACTACAAAGACTAACAGTGTATTGACTACCTCTACTCCCCTATATTTGTCTAATGACAGCACTTTGGGTAGGTGTCAAAGATACAAAGATATAATGAGGAGCTTTTCATTGACGCACCCAAGAAGTTTCCTCAGTGTATAAGGAGTTGCCCTGAACTTGGGAAGAAATTGGTTCTCATTACTAGGAGATGCACAACTGCAAGATAAATCCACTGTCATTAATCAAAGCCTGGAAAAAGGAAACATCTAGCAAGGTGACATCTTTTTCAGACTTTTGATTACATTCATAAAACATGAAATTAAATAAGCTCAGCAATTGTATGCATGTTTGCCACGGTGGTTGTTCCTGTCTAGCTATAAAATTCAGTTACAGGATATGAATTGCTTTCTTATCTGAAGAAAATGGTCTCTTCTGTAGTTTGCAGGATAGCTGAGCGTTGTTGGATGCATTATAGCACAGAGAAGCAGTATATGCTGAAAATTGAGACAGACAGATGTGGAAATCAGTGTTGAAAGCTATCTCTTGGATAAAAAAAAAAAAATTACAGTGCATTAGAATCTGTCTTTCTATCTATCTATTCCCTTTTGTTACAAGTAGAAGGCTGAATGTTGATTCCCAAATGTGGTTGAACGTTTTTTCCTAATGTTGTGCATGAATAACTTTTACTTTACAAGTCTATTAGACCTATCACCTGATTAGCAAATTAGTAAGGGTACTGAAAAGGAGAGTTGGGAAATTTGTCACCATAAGGAGATGAAGCTGAAAACAGCAAAAGCTACAATCTAGTTTTCATGTAGGGTGAAAAATGGTGGCTTAGCTTGTTTTTCTATGGCATGGGAAGCTGAGAACTCTTTTTGAGACCCTGTTCCTTGTGTGACTGTTGCTCTTTGAACAGATAAGTCTTGCTGAACTTTTGGTACACAAGCTTCCAATGGTCTCCTGAGGCTGCTCTATGTTGGCAAGACATTGAAGCCCAGGTGGCCAAGAATGCCAATGGCATCCTGGCTTGCATCAGGAGCGGTGTTGCCAGCAGGAGCAGGGCAGTGATTGTTCCCCTGTAGTCAGCTCTGGTAGGCTGCACCGCGGGTGAGTTTTGGGCCCCTCACTGCAAGAATGACATTGAGGCCCCGGAGCAGGTTCAAAGAAGGGCAACAAACCTGGTGAGGGGTCTGGAGCACAGGGCTGATGAGGAGCGGCTGAAGGAGCTGGGAATGTTCAGCCTGGAGGAGGCTCAGGGGAGACCTCACTGCACTCTACAGCTTCCTGAAGGGAGGTTGTAGTGAGCTGGGGATCGGCCTCTTCTCTTGTGTAACAATGATAGAACTAGAGGGAATGGCTTCAAGCCACCTTAGGGGAGATTCAGACTGGACATCAGGAAATACTACTTCTCTGAAAGAGTGTCAGGCACTGGAATGGGCTGCCCAGGGAGGTGGTGGAGTCACTGACCCAGGAGGTGTTCAAGGAACATTTGGATTTCATGTTGAGGGACATGGCTTAGTGAGAGCTATTGGTGATGGGTGGATGGTTGGACTGGGTGATCTTGTAGGTCTTTTCCAATCTTGGTGTTTCTGTGATTCTGTGACATGGGGATTGTAGTTATTAGTCCATAATGATCAACTTGAGTGGAGATTTCTTAGAGGACGAAATGAATCCTGTGCCGTTTTCTTTCACTTGATGTTAATCAGAGAGTTCTTATCCAGGAAGTAGAGAGAAACCAATACTTTTGTCTCTTACTGTTTATGCTGAGACTTGCTGTCATGTAATGTGTTTATAAGTCTGGTGAAGCACAGAAAAAGAGGCAGACTCTTAAGCTGGTTAGATTCTCAACGTGAGCAATTTTCATTTTTTCCTCCATCGTTTCTTTGTGCACCAAAATCAAAGTGTTGGACGTGGTCTTTTGAATTGCTTGTCTTTTAAGAGCAGTTTAAAGAGACAGCTTCATCCCAATGGTTTTCATTGTTTAGAGCAAATGATAAGCTTTAAAAATCAGGATCCAAGTACTGGGGGGGAGGAAATAAAAATAAAAAAAAGTATGTCAACAGAAAAATATTTCTCTATCTGAAAATTGTGGGTCATCTTTATTGGCACATGCTTACATTGCCACTTGGGGCAGTAAGAGACAACAAACAATGGTACCTTGGTGAAAAAGTAGATTTAGTGTAACCATGTTTTGTCTTCTTGTTATTCCTGGCAGTTAAGAAAAAAGAGTAATTTAGTATTTCCTGAAATAGTTCTAAGAAGAAACAAGGTTCTCACCAAGACTTCTTTCCTTCCTTTAACTGTTAATGGCTTGCAAGGGATGAGGAGCTCTGCTTAGAGAACTGTTGTTGTAAATGTACATATTTTGTAAAAAAAAAAAAAAAAAAAAAAACCAACAAAATAAAACACTGAACAATTATGAAATATCAGAAACACAATGTTATGCCCCCTTTCAAGAGCATTGGTTACAGTTGAGTGTCTATATTCATAAATAATGGGGAGGCAGTTTTTGTGGATTGTAATGGCAATTTGTAGGGCTGCAGGGAAGCTCTATGAGAGGGTAAACTATTTACTTGAAAAATTTTGGTCCAAACACTACTTGTTTTTGTTTTTTTTTTTCCACAGTGAGCACTGAGAGCTGCTGCACACCAGAGTTTCTAGATAAATAGGAGGACACTTGGTCTAACTCTCTATATTATGTTTTAAAACTATATTTGCTTATGTGAAAGTAACAAGAACTTTGAGCAGATTGTTCTTCATTTCTGATCTCTCAAAAGAAGGGCCATTTTGAGCCTGACTTCATTTGGGATTGCAAGCTGTCTCCCAGTTGTGATGCAGCAAATGACCATAAAAGTCAGTGGGTGGTTTGGTTAAAGAGGGAGTTGTGGAAAACAAGTGCATTCCTGTGGTAAGATGCTGGGAGAAGGAAAATGAAGAAAAATAAATTCAAGGGGAACCATTTTAAGGCTCTTAAAAAACAAAACAAAAACAACAAAAAAAAGCTTTAGCTTTAATTAATTCTGCTTCTTATTCTTGATGGCATTTTTTCTTTTGTTGTGTTTCGTGTGCATGAGACTTGGAGACTTGCTTTTTTTAAAAAAAAAAAAAAAGTAAATAATGTTGTGTTTAAATAAACTGAGCCTGGAAGGAAAAGGGTGTGATCCAGACAGTGTTGATTTTTGGTGAGAAAGGTCGGCGTCTTGCACCTGCCAAAAAGATTTCTTTCAGAAACGATCAGATGTGTATTTATGGATGGATGGGCTAACAAGAGAAGGAAGGGGAGCTTGAATAACGTCTGTTTGAAAACAGTCCTGTAACCCCTGGAATCATCATTTGCAGAAAAAAAAGTTTAAGTGGTCGGTGTGAGGCTATCAGTGCTCCTAAACGTTGTGAATTGGTGCTGTCTCAACGTTGTGGGAAGGGATTTTACAACAGGCTCCTTCCCACCTTTATGGAACCTTAGTTTCAATACTGAAGCCCCTATTGACCTCTGAGGCCGTTGTACAAAAGGCTGCCCAGCTGGTAGCTGATCTAGGGGAAACAGAGCACCTAAGAACAATTATTATTAGGGTGGTAGAAGGAGCCGAGGTTCTCCCAGTTATTAAAACCAGAAAAGCTGCCCCTGGGCACTCCAGTCAGGCCCCATACCGGTGTCCTGGAATCAAATGTATAATGATCTAATACAGTCTGGGTGGCCTTTGCCAAGATTGATCAGCAGCCTAATCATATTTTACTTCAATTTTGGAAACAACTACAAGATGATCAGAAATTTCAAAATATTGCCAAAAGATCAGGAGTATGAATAATTTGACAAGTACCAACAAGAACTTGGAATTTAGAGGACCTTATGGTCCCTAATAGAAGGAAAAAGCCTCCTCAGGTGACTTGAGCTATGATGCCTGAGCCACCTGAAGAAAAAGACCTGGCACTAGGACGGTTTATGGTGTGACAGGGGATGTTAGTTCCCCTGTACCTAGGGCCTCCAGACAGGACCAGAGGCCCTATGTCGAATTAACAATGTTTCGGTCCTGGAAAAACGAGTTATGGCATTGGTGGACACAGGCATGGAAACTTCAGTTGTCTACGGTGATCCAACTAAATTTCAAGGAGAAAGACTAATGATTGGTGGTTTTGTGGGACAGACCATTCCCGTCACCCAAACATGGTTGAAATTAGGTGTCTTCTGCCCCAGCAGTGTAAACTGTCTATTGCCCCCAGTCCCAGAATACATCTTGGCATTGACATTTTATGGGGTCTGGCTCTCCAGACAGCTATGGGATTGTTCAAACTCTGACAGAGGTGCATTAGCGTCTGGGCAGTGCAGGCAATATTGAGAGGCTATGTAAAGCATGAGCCTATTTGTCTGCCAGAACCACACCGGACCACTAATGTGAAGCATTATAGACTCCTGGGGGGGCAAGATAAAATATCAAGAACTGTGCAGGAATTAGAAAATGTTGGGATTATTAAGACTTGCACAGAGTCTGTATAATTCCCCTGTATGGCCAGTGTGAAAATCAAATGGAACATGGAGAATGACAGTAGATTATTAGAGAATTAAATAAAGTCATGCTGCCTGTTCATGCTGCCATACCCCATATTGCCTCCTTAATGGACTCATTGAGATAAAAACCTACCACTGTGTCTTAGATTTGACAAATGCATTCTTCAGTATTCCAATTGCTGAAACTGCAAGACCAGTTTGCGTTTACATGGGGAGGCAGGCAGTGGACCTTTCAGGTCCTGTCACAGGGGTACGTGCATGCACCAACATATTGCCATCATCTAGTGGTGTGTGACCTGGCTAATTGGGAAAAACCTGATAATGTTAGTTTCTATCACTGTATTGATGATCTCCTGTTGACTGATTCACTGGAGGCAGTAGGACAGGCAGCAGATTCATTAACTACCTATCTGCAAAAAGAGCATGGGCTATAAATCCTCAGAAGGTGCAAGGTCCGGGCCTGCCTGTGAAATTCCTGGGGGCAGTTTGGTCAGGAAAGACCAAAGTACTGCCCGGTGCTGTAACAGATAAGGTTCAGGCATTCCCAGCCCCTACAACACCAAAGCAGCTGCAGGAGTTCTTAGGTATGTTGGGGTATTGGTGTTCCTTTATACCACATTTAGTGCAGCTGCTGAGACCATTATACAGATTCATGAAAAAGGGGCAACTGTGGGACTGGGGGAGAATGGAACACGAGGCTTTCCAACAGGTCAAACTGGCAGTTAAACAAGGCCAGGCATTGGGTGTATTTGATCCTACCTTCCCAGCTATATTGGACGTCCATGTAACTCAGGATGGCTTTGGCTGGGTCCTGTGGCAACACCAGAGTTCTGTTCAGAACCCCCATCAGGTTCTGCAGGTTCTTCAATTGCAAATCAACTATCATCTTATACTACATCAACCTGCATCACAACAGGCAATTGTACGAGCATTGAGGTGCTTTGGATCTTTGTATCAGGAAGGTTCACTGTTCAGTCAGTTCAGTCACTGGTTCACACTGTGAAGGGGTGGAGTGTATGGGAAATGTTGAGTCACAGCCTGAACCACTGATTGAGCACCTGAGGAAAGGACCCAGTCAGCCCTGGGAGCTCAGGTGAAGGCAATTCAGCTGTGGGACCAGAAGGTGTGAAGCCTGACTATGCCTCTCTTAGACCCCACTTCAGGGGTTGACCGCCACTGGGGAAGGATCTCCAACCAGAGTTCCTTCCCTTGTGGTATCTTTCCTGTTAGCCTAGATCTTTGGAGGTGAGTGAGCACCTTTATTTTTCCTTTGAAATGCCATCTTATCCTTGCTAGTCCCTTTGCTATTGCACTCCTCTATCATCCTTCCACCACGTTAATCTTTCCAATTGTAACAGGTATGTGTTGTATAATCCTGTCACTGAAGCTCTGCACGTGGGAACCATGCTGAGAAAGTTCTTTGTGCTGTACTCAGACCTGGGAATGCTGGGAACCTCAGTGGTACAGAGCCATAAATTTCACTGCAGCGAGCTTTTTTCATGTTCTGTTTCAAGTACAGCATTGTTAATGTTGTTAAGAGATGTTGGTATTCAGGTGGTGACTGTAAAAATGAGAAGCAAATGCTCTTTAGCATTCTTTCTTAAGCACTAAGCTGCTATGTCAAGAAGCGGTCTGTTTGTTTTGGCTTTGCTTTTCTTCCCATAGACTTTTTTTCCTTTGGCTAGTATACCATCAGGACCAGAATCTACTCCTCTATTGAAGCCTCTTTGTAAGAGCTGCAGAGGCTTTCTTCTACCTTATCAGCTCAAGGAACAGAGCTAGTGGCTGAATTTTTCTGAAGAGCCATTTTCAGTGCTTTCTAGCACAGCTTTCTAAAGGAAACCTGGAAGTGACATGTGAACTGTGACCCATTTGCTAACACATAGGTGTAGCAAACTTTCTTTTGCATAAGATCCAGAGATGTTTGTCTTAATATTGTAAAGACAATAAATCATCCTTGCTGACTATTTCAGCTCCCTAGTGAGGAAGTAGGTGGGTTCCTTGATAGAGGCAATGGAATTTACATCTCACAAAGGAGGTACTTCTCTTCTGCTGTTTTCCCTTGTCCTCTTTCCTACTTGTCTTACACACGTAAGAAAGTTTTCCAGAGTTTAATGGGGAATGCCATGTCTTCTGTCTAGCTTGTGTGTGACAGTGAATTACTGCCCCCTGCCACTCCTCCAACAAAATTTTCTAGGATTTCTTCTTCATTTTTAAATGTAGAGAAGCAGACCCTTCAGAGCACGAGGTATATACCAGAATGTATCTCTTTGGTTTCTCTGGAATCAGTGTTTGGAAGCCATTCTGCCCTTAGGTATGTGTTTTTCATTGCAACCAAAACAAAAATATTTGCTATTAGGTAAGTGTATTAAAGAGAGAAGCTGTGTATCTGATGTCTTGTGCTCTGAAGTTCTGATCTTTATGTGTATGATAAATGACACTTAGTGGATAATCCCCATTAACCACTTCAGGGAGAGGGGACAAGATAAGCACCAGATAGCAACAGCTACTTGTTTTCTGTTTTGTTGTTGTGTTTTCTTCAATTCTGATCTTCTGGACTTCATGATATAGCATTGTTATGTTTAGACTGTAGAATTGAAAGCTGAGCTTTAAATTCACACCAGGAAGTTACTTGGTAAGCATGTTCTTATTTGGGATGACTTACAAGAAATGTTTTTCAGGATTGTCTTCTATGTTTAAAGATAACCCACAATTCAGCTGGTAGGCTGTCTTTCGTGAGGGCACTTGTTTGTTATTTTATGGATTCCTAGAGGAGGGATGAAGTCCACAGTCATGCACAGCCTAACACACGCTCTGCTGAAAGCATCTCACTAGCATTGGGCAAGTCTATTGGCAGAGCTCCTGCAGCCAGGAAAGCTTAGATCCTAGTGGGGAGCATGGCTGATATTCCCAAGGATGGGGTCAGTGGGTGCCTGCCAGCAGGTCCTGCCTTTGGGAACCTTTCAGAGAGGAAGGTGCTTGCTGTGAGATGTTCCGTGGTTGATTCTGACTCCAAGGCTGAACAGTTGGGCTTCATTCCCCCTCAGTCTGCCATATCTGTCTTAGGAGGGGCTGTGGGTGCTGGGGGAAGGAAAGAGAAGAAATAGATGATTGTTGCACTAACTGAAAAAGATGCTTATGAACCCCTCCCTCCCATATTTTTCTTGATTTGGAGACCTATGTGGTTTTATTCACTAAAATAATCGGACTTCTATGAAAACGTAGGCCGGAGTGATCCCATGCGAGGGGAAATGTAGTGGAAATCTCAGATTGAGTTGCTGGTACTTCCTTTTCTGGCTGGCTTTCAGCCGTGCCTGTGAGCACAAAGGAATGGCATGTATTTATACATTTGTAAATAAGGTCCTGCACATTTTCCGCTTGAGAACATGCACTCAGCCCTTTTATGGTCAGGAAGGGGTGTTTCCTTCTGCCTGTAAGCTGCCAGAGAGCTGCACGTTTCCAAGTATGCTGCTCCAAAACTTGTAGATAATACTGTGTAAACCCGAGTTTAAATAAGGAAGTTTGGGCAATAGAAAGCAAAAAGTCTTTTTCCAGTGGAAATACACTTCAGAAAAAATAAACAGGTTTTTCACTCTGTACTCCTGCTAACACAGGAGCCTCAGTCAGCTATTTACTTAAAACAATGCTTAGATCAAGCTCCTGTCACCACATTTCTTCTTTTCAAAATGTTGATCAGGAGATACCCAATTGATAACAGCTTATTAGATGCAATGTCAGCTGATTATAGTGGATCAATGTAATGGATCAATAATATTCTTAGAGCAATTGATTTTGCTTAAAGTAATAATTTTAAAAATGACAAACATTTCATTAAGTACTACCTACTACCAAGTCTATACTTTCACTTACTGGAGACATTTCTGATTGAGCGATATCAATCCCTTACATTTGATGCAGAACACTTAACTATCACTGTCGTTAATAGTATTTTTTATTTTATTTTTTATTTTTTTTAATAGGAGGCACAAATACAGCAGTTTACTTGCAAATCAGTTGGACTGCAGAGAGTCTAAATATTTTCTTTCTTTTATGTGAAATAGTGATCTGTTTTAGGGAAAGTAGTATGTAATACAAAATATGTCCAGGTTGGGCTTCTTTTTTCCACTGACTGTATGACTTTCTGAGAATCACAGATTTGAGGACTGTGCAAATAATCTGGAGTGGGTCATTTGAAGCACTTGAAATACTCTTCAACTGCTATAGAATTTTTAATTGTTCTTTTAGCTAGTAAAGATATTTTTAGTACTAATGCTATGGTGCACATAGTACACTGGTCTGGCTCCTACCCTAAAGGCTTCAAATAGTTTTTCTTTAAATCAGACAATTGCTGTCCTCAGATAAAGCTGTGAAGCTTTAATTATTCCTTGAAAAGAAGGAAGAAAGACGGGAGGAGGAAGAGTAACGGGTTGCTGACTGCTAAAAGGGATAGATTTCCAAATTTTCACTCAGTTTCCCAAAGCTGCTTTACACTGGAAGATGGGAATCTTGCCATTTGATTTTTTTCCAATTTCTGTCTCACTTAATTAGGTCAAAATACACTGTTCAATTTGCTGCGGTTTTAATAGTGTGTTTCATAAGTGACAAAGAACATATTTTGAGTTCTAGGGCTTTTACGCACTTTAAATATTCAGTTATGATTTGAGATAAAGCGTTGTTGTAATCACAGTTTGTTATTTTCAGGCTGATAGCTCTGTTCCATGGCTCCTTGGCTGTATCAACCTGCAAGTGCACGCGTCAGTTTAGACCACAGTCTAAATTTGCTGTGTGTGTTTTTATTCCGTCAGTAGAAGTGGGGATTCAGGCAAGAATTAAATTCCTGAGGTTACCTTGAAGATGCTTTCATGATAGAGGGAGCCTTCTCTCCAAGGTCATGTTATTGCATTACCCAGTGTTTATGTAATCTTTGAAAATATGTAGTTAAAATTAAACACTTCTTAAGAGTTAGGCAGTATTTGTATTTGTTATTCTTGCACAGGCCGAAAACTCCTCAGCTTTGTGGGACTTCATCTTTTCTCTTTGTAAGGAATGAAGGTTTGGCTGTGAAATTAACTCCTTTGGGTGGCACGGCACCGGGGGTTTATTGATCATCAAAAACAGGCAGTGGGAGGAATGATGACATGACACCCAAGATGAGCCAGTTTGCCAAATCGATCCTATTGCTGGTTTACATCCAGGTGAACTCTCACCTGCAGCTTGCCATATCTTGCTTGTGGAGGAGCTGGTAATTCACATTCTTGTCTAATTTACATGTGTGGAGGCTGGGAAGGCTTTATTAGGGAGAAAACAACTATGTGATGATCTCCTGCCTTAAGATAAGCCAAGAAAATAATTCCTTCTCTGAAGAAGTGAGAATCACTGACATAATAGGCTTCCCAGGGCACTTTCTCAATTTAGCTCTTCATTACTCTGCTGGCTACAAGTCCCAGAGCCACCAGTTAATTAGTGGCTTAATCCTCAACTTTCTTCTGCCAGAGGCAAGAAGCAAAGCTAGTATTTAAATGTGGAAAGAAGTGAGCAGGATCAAAACAGAGAAAAAGTCAGGCCTCGGGGGATCTTCTGTATTCCCGGAGCTCGATTATTGTTGTCACTAAGTGTGCTAAATTATTGCTTGAGTCACAAGGTGTGTCTGCAAATATATATTAATAAAAAGGCATCTTTAACTAAAATATATATACCTGAGACTGGAATATATCTTCTGTGAAGTCTTTCTCTACAAACCGGGATTCCATTTTGCTCTTTTTTTTTCCCTTCCCTATTCTTCTGCATATCAGATTAGTTTCCTTTTGTACCGCTTTTCCACTGCTAACCTCTTGTGATTTTTCTTGATAGCTCATTGTATGATTTATTTTCTGTTCATTGTAACTCTTGTCACTGATGATGTCTAATGATGTCATTGCTGAAGGCAAAAGACTGGATCAGAGGATTCCTGAAAGGTCACATTGATCTCTCATTGGTTCCTGTAATTGCCTGGTAAATTTGCTCTCCCATTGGCCTTAACACAGCATCATGGAACCAATTAATGCTTCAGAGGGGAATCACAACTCTGACTAACTAAACAGGGAGAGTCTTCTGTGTAAGATGCAGTGAGCTCTTTGATCCTGACCTGGAAGCTCTCTCACAATCTCTGTGCTAAAAGTTAAGCTGCTCGTCAGGTGCTTTTCTTGACCAGGGTCAAAATGTTGAGCATCCTGTAGGTTCATATCTATTTCTTCTGATCTAGCAAGTAGTGATGTTTAAAATGCCATAGTTTATGTGCTTCTATTTCAAAATGCTCTAATGTGTGGTATATTGCTGAGCTTCTAACATAGTCAAATCACAAGTGGAGGTAATTTGCACCTATCTGTACTTACTGAACTGGAGATCCCTCTTGTTCTCACAGTGTTGTATGGCAGTTTATGATATGTCTACTTGCAGCATCACTTGTTGCTCTGAACAACACAGAAGTGGTTTTGGTTACTTAGAGGCCTCCTCTTGCTTGGAATAGTGATAGACCAGATGGCATCCTCTGTCACTACTGAAACTGAAAATGTTGTTGTGTATGGAAAATAAAGGAACAAAACTCAGCTGCTATGGAATTATCAATAAATAAAACAAAGAAACACAATTGCCACGAAGACAAAACTTTTCTGTAATTTAAAGCCCTGTTAGAAATTCTGGGGGCTCTTTCTACTATGTCTATACCAGCCCCATAAACTGCTGACACCTAACCTGCTGTATTCAGCTACATTTGTAATTGTGGGAGCTCTGGTTGCAGTGATGCCAAAGGGTTCAAGTTCAATCTCTCCGTTTTCAGGTCTCTTCACCTTTCAAGCAGATCATTAGTGTTTATATTCTGTAGTTGTTATTGGTTTTTCTTTTTGCTTGAAATTACTGAATTTCAGCTGAATAATTCTTTCCTGTCAGAGTCTTGAAATTGTTTGCACCATCAAAAAACCTTAATGCAATTTTTGTGGTGGCTATATGTGCTACTTTATTGTTCTTTCCAATAGCAATGTGATCTGATTTTTATTATAGTTTTAGGATGGTCTCAACAGTCTTTCTATTGTTATTATGATTACCTATCAGAAGTCTTGCAGTTGGGTGAGGAGAAAGTAATCCAAAACCTTCCTTAATAATAGAAAATATTTGCCATTTCACCTCCAATACAAAAGAATTCATCTTTGCTAATGAGCTGGGTCCTTCTGAAGGTCAGAACTGTGAAGCCTTTGTGTTCTTTGCTGTGATGCCTCCTTTCAGTTTCGTCTGCTTGGAATCAACCTCTTGAATTCCCAACATCCTATTTTTGATAGGATGCAGAAAAGCAGGATGAAAATAGGATTCTGAAGCTTTTGGGCAGGAAAACTGAAGTGCCGTTGTTAAACTAAAGCAGTATTAGTAAGCTAGCATAAGTAAACTTAGACTCAGCCAAAGCAGATTTTATTGCCAGTTTTACGCTTATTGTAACTTAGTGTAACTGCTCAAGTTCAGGGCTAAGGTTATAAATTCATTAGAATTATGATGAAGCAAGAATATTTTTGAACTCGCATAATTCAAAGTTGATGTAACCAATTGAAGCATTTTATTTCATTATGGAAGCTTATATGGGGCACAATCTTAACATGAGGAAAGGTGAGGTTTTGTTGTGCCTAAGGCATCTGCCCTTGGTTTGGAAGCCTGCTTCAGTCTCTAGGTTTCCCAGAGGTTTACCCTGTGATTCTGAACTAAGTATTTACGATCGCTTCTCAGCGTCACCTTCACCATCTGGAGATGAGAGCTTGAGATGAGATTCTGGTAGTAGCGGTATTCACTGACTCTGTAAAGCGCTGCTCTTGTGGATGTCCAGAAATCCTTCTGGTGAGTGGAGGTAATGCTTTGTTTGCACATGACCTGTCTCCTTCACTGACCTTCTCACCTAGGCTTTAGCTGGCTATATTGGGCTGGACTGTATGCGTGCTTTACATGCGTAAGATCTCTGCAAACCAGTGGCAGTGCCTCTTGCTGTCAGTCATCCTCAGAAGATCTCTCCTTCTCTTGAGGGACTTCCAACTTGGAGTTGAGCACTCCTGGCAAAAAGCTCAGGCTGGCACTTCCACTCCCTTCCAGCAAAGTGGCATCTGATGAGCACAAAATTATCTCCAGCAGCAGAATCGAGCTGGGGCTGAGGCTTAATACAGCTAAAAGAGGAGGTAGAAACATGAAGAAGCACTGGGAAGCATTAAAGGGAGGTGGGCTAGTGGAGCCATGCTCTGCCATCCCTGCAAGAGAGGCACCCGGGGACACTAGGCCAAATATAAAGTCGCCAAAAAATAACCAATGGATAAGACTTCTGAGCACAGACTATTAGGGTATTGCCTACTAATAATAAATGAAATACGTGATGTGCAGCATGGGAGTTCTTAAACGTAGCTCTTGGAAGGGTGAGAGTGACCACATCTGTGGTATCCACACTTTGGCACAGAAAATATTACCATAACAGTTGCGGTCTCTGCAGTCAATAGTTTTTTAACAAGCATGGTGTAGGAAGTACAAAAATGTATCGAGTTGGTTTTTGGATGGGTTTTTTTTTTTTTTTGCTCATATTGTTATAATTACTTAACATTAGCACTAGGAATGTTGCTTCTTTAGTCATATTTTTATTTCAGCATGGCTTCAGTGTTTTTGTTGCCCTCTTTTTTTATGTTTTAATAAAAAATAATTACGTTTTGTTACTTATACACATTGACTACATAGCGTAACTTATAAAATACCTAATAGATAGTCGTTATATGTTGCCCAGGATGACTTCTCTTCCCTCAGTGCAGCCCAAGCAAACCAAATGGTTGGACAGCCATGCTCTAAGTGATTGCTGATCTGATACATTTCAGTATCAGTAGATAGAAGTATTGCTGCTGATGGGCTGCATTTTGATCTTCAAATTCCACATAATAAATACAGACTTAAATAGCTGTACTCTGCTCAGTTAGTCATTTCAGCCTCGTCTTCTTTATTCAACCTTTGTTTTCCTCACCCCAGTCCCTGTTTGTTCCTTGCTTGAGTAAAGCCTACTGTGAACCTGCTGCCCACTGACTGGGAGACTCTTAGGAGTCTTTTTTACAGCAGGTTCTTTATTAAGAACAAAACTGAAGTACAGAACAGACAATTTCTCCAACAAGTAATACATATAAGACTACTTAACACAAGTTGGTGTTTTTTTTACTCCAGACATTGCAGAAATAGTCATGCCTGCTTATTTGTCTTAGTAATAAATCAAATTTGAAATACAACTTCATATAGATTTGTTTTCTAGAAGTATGCAAATAAATCTTATATCTAGTAAACATCTGTAACATCTTGGGTTCTAATATAAGAATATGAAATAAAAATTCAACACTTACTGTATGAAATGTGTAGGACCTTTTTAAGCTATACTACAAATGTGGATGTTAAATAATGAAATCTCCTTCATATTTTGACATCTAGTGTACCAGTGTAGATAAAGCAGCAAATGTGGACTTGTTTTCTGTTGTATGAGCATACTGCAGTATGATATGTGAGTGTTGTAAACTCTTAAATGTGGATAAACAACATTATAGTTTAACAGCTTTAATGTTCTTACCAGCTGGAGGGCAAGCCTGTGAAAGAGACATGCTGGAAGCTGCAACTTGATGGCTTTTCTGGTGATCTGTTTTCATTTCACAAAAATAGCTGCAGCCTTCCAGTACTTAAAGGGAGTCTACTAACAGGAGGGGAATCAACTCTTTGACAGGGCAGATAACAGCAGGGCAAGGGGAAATGGTTTGAAGTTGAGGGAGGGAAGATTTAGGTTGGATGTCAGTGGGAAGTTCTTTACTATGAGAGCGGTGAGGTGTTGGAACAGCTGCCCAGAGAGGCTGTGGATGCCCCATCCATCCCTGGAGGTGTTCAAGGCCAGGCTGGATGGGGCCCTGGGCAGCCTAGGCTGGTATGAAATGGGGAGGTTGGTGGCCTTGCCTGTGGTAGGAGGGTTGGAGATTCGTGATCCCTGAGGTCCCTTCTAACCCAGGACATTCTGTAAGTAGAAAAGCGTGCTGTTAGTGTGATGTTTCCTGTTAAGAAATGCAGTGTAGATGAACGTGTAGATTTCCAGTGACCACAAATCTCTAATTGCGTGACAAGCCTATGAAAACCTGTGTTTTCTTGTAAGCAACTCTCCGAAGGCCACTATAGCCAGGTTCTCATGGAAGCCATCTGTTACATAAATTCATTGCACAATACTGTAAAAGGAGAATTTTCTTGCTTTAAGTCAAGGAGCCATTAAACCAGAGTGATTAAAAAGATGTACAATTGAAAAGGCGTTAAGTTTCTCATCAAAGACAGGCTGTCAATCCTGCATTGGCACTACAGGCAAGTGAACGTTGGTCTTTGGAGGCAAAACAGCACAGTGTTGCCCAGCCAAGCCTTCTTGTCCCCTAGAAGGCAAGAACGAAGTCCTTATGAGCACACAGTTGAGGCAGTTAGCCTCTGATCAGTGGCATACATTTGTGCACATGTAATGGGGTCCTACATGGCCGGTGGAGCGAATACCAATGAAATGGCTGACTCAGTGCTTATAGGATCAGGTTAAACTGGTAAATCACAGTCCCGTGCTGTGTCCATCTATCTAAAAGAGCACTCGTGTTGCTGGGCACTGTGAGATCCTGTCTACCCTGCAGATTTAGACCACACTAAGCAGAGAAGTGATTCAGAATTTTTTTTCCTCCATGGCTGTGTGTATTCATATATAAATACGTACAAGCTTGTTTGTGTATATATATTTCTGTGGAAAATGCCATAACAGCAAAACTTGGTGTGTTTTGGCTGACTACTTTGAAGAAAAGCCTTTGAGCATCTTTAGAACCAAGAAAAGCTTTCAGAAGCAACAAATGTAGTGACGCGACAGTTGACGTTTACTATATATTTTGGGTAACAATCTTAGATTTGTGCATATGGTTGAATTTTTAGGCCCATAAATATGTAAGCACACACAAAACTAGCATTGCTTTTGAAATTCAATGTTGTAAGCCATTCCATTCCAGATTGGTTACGAAATATTGATGTCTAGCCCTGTAAAAGCAAGAATTCACTGAAAGAGCATGGACCAATCCTTAGTGCTAGAAATCTGAGCAGTGTCTGTACAATATTGTGCGTGCTATTTAAATAATCCATGAATTAGTCACACACTTATCAGCTTAAAGTTGCTCTATTCAAAGCTTTGCAATTCAAACATTGAATCTGATGATCCCCAATCCGCTTTTGGGGAAAGGGTGTATATGAGAAGCTGTAGTGCTTATTTGTGGGGGTCCCTCTCTGGCCCCACAAATCCAGTGAAATAGGACCAGGATTGTTGAATATCTTTTTTTTTTTCCTAATCTGGTTTTAAGTTTTTACGTCCGCATTAATCTCAGCTTTCAGAAAAGTGATGCTATTGCATTATGTACTCAATTACTTGGGATTTAGAGCCGATACTGATCTAATGTGGAAAAGATAGAGAGGACTCTTTCCCAGGAAATACAAGGATAGCTTCTTTTCTCACCCACTGCTCTGCATGGCTACAGTTGCTCTGGCCAGGCAGCAGCAGTTGCACTATTTGGACTTGCTGACTCCTGTAGCTTTGTGGCTGAGTGAGAGCTGAAGACAGCACTGCAAGTCACTGCAAGATGTCCACAGAGCAGAAATGTGGCCTCCTGCTGCACGGGTCAGTTCTGATTTTGGTCTGTTCAGTGGCTGTGCTCCAGATGGGTTCCGGCTGGGGATGTTTTCACAGCATCCAAACTATCCTAGTGACCTCAGAGCACCTGCTACATCATCACATAGTCATTGTGATATACTGCACTAAGTTTCAGGCTTAATTAGATGTCCTGAAAATCACGGCTTTCCTATCTAATGTCTTAATCTCTCTCTCTCCCTATATATATGTATAACAAAACACAAATTTGCAGACCATGGGTAGATTGAATAATGGGTATTTATCTTTTGTGAGCCAATACTGTCCTTCTCAGCTCTACCCCTTAAGCAGTCCTTCACAGAAGGATTTAAGAAGCCAGCAAACCAGTGAGTGGTGCATCTTGTCCGATGTTGGGGCCTCTTTGAAAACATGGCTTTCACTGAGGAGGGAGCAAAGACATAGAAAATAGTTCTTGAAAACATGTCTTCCTTACAGAACCCTGAGGGATAGTTTGTATTAAACAAAAACGGAAAGAACTGAGGTCTATATTCAGTCTCCATGTGGTGGTGTTTGGCTTCCTGTGGTAGTGTTAGCTTTTGCCCACCCTGCTGTAACTTACTAGTTCCACCAAAGAGCCTCCCTGTATGCACCTAATGGGCCTCCTATGGGGAGGCAGTGCTCTCAATTGGTTTCATTACTGCAAAAATCTGAAGTTCTAGAGATCACCAGTTGAGTTAAATTGGGCATTGAACTCCGCCATCCTTAGTGTAAAGAAAACTTCTTCCTTATAGCCAATCTAAAGCTCCCCTCTTTTAGTTTGAAGTCATTTCCCCTTACCCTATCACTGTAGACCCTGCTAAAGGGTCCTTCCTTCTTACATCCCCCTTTAGATACTGTAAGGACTCCCTGGAGCTTTTTCTTCTCCAGGCTGAGCAGCTCGAGCTTTCTCAGCCTATTTCTCTTTGTTACACTATATCTAGGTTAAAATATGAATCAGCTGTCTTCTGTGTTTTCATTTTCCCAAATAGTATATTGGGAAGTCCTTATGGGCAATAAGGTTGTTGCTTGAGGAATGTTGTGAGGTTGCTTACTAGAGATTTGATTCTGAATCTCAAAGTGAAGCTGAAAAATTTCTGAAGAAAAGTAGTATGCTAGAAAGAGGTACTGCAGTGGTTGAGGGTGGCTTCCATGCTTTCAGATATAGAAGGGTAAGAAAGGGAATATAGTAAAAGCTTAAATGGAAAGAACTGGTGAGAGGGGCGTGTGGGAATAAGAGAAAACAGAAGGTTATTGGTTTCTTTCCACTTCTGTGGAGGAATGGAAGAATGAAATAAATGGCAGATTCAGAAGAAAAGATGCACATAAGATGTCTTCTCGGGTAAGGCAAAACAGTAAATACTGATATGTGTGTTTTTCTGTGAAATAGTATATATGTATGAGTTTTCTGAATAACTCGCATCTTAAGAATGCGAGTTACAATTTCCTCAGAATGTCAAATACAAACTAGTTTTTCTTAGCATCAGGAAATCACGTTTTGGCACTGGAACAAGTCTGTTAAGCTTTGTCTAAGGCAGACCAACTTGTACTGCAGTTACTTACATTTTTTGCTAAATGCACATGGTATATGGAGGAGATGTGCTTGTGTAGCACATTGCTTGACACTGTAAACTTGAATAACTTGAACTTCTTTTCTTGTGAACTTCTGTTGTGGTGATTTTGGAAAGAATCTACTTCTTTTTTATGTCTTCAGAAACACAACGTTACAAGGTAACAGACTTGTTAAAGGTATTTCAGTCAAGTGAATTGAAAGTATTAAATAATAATTCTCATGAGGTTGACTGCTGTCTTCCAGTACTCGTATTATTTTAATAATGATTCTTTTTTTTTTCTATTGAGTTCTTCTGAATATGGGGGGATTTGTGTGTTCCTCTGCTCTGTTGACAATCTTTTTCTTTCTGTAGCTTAGATATCCAGAAATCACAAAAGCAAATACTGTAGGCTAAGGATAAGACCTTAGCACAAATGTGGAGTCTTGAGCAAGTTTCTGGATTATTCAATATTACATTTGAATTGCTGATTCTAATCTTGGATTATGGCAAAAGATTCCCATGGAGTGGATTAGAGTGAGTGCAATGTGTTAGTCTTGAAAAGCTCCAAAGTCCAACTGACTTAAACCATTCGTCTGTACTGCAGGAAAATCTTTTGGCTGAAGTATTTTATATAAAGTAAAAGGATTTGGAAGACATCCCGTACTGAAATAGGAAAAACAGCAACTTTTTTAGAAGGACATTGCTGTATAGTATTTTATGCAGTGATATATATATTAAAATTCATGTGTAAAATTTTGTTTAAAAGGAAATGTTTCCACAGGATGTCTTTCAAAGCCCTCGTTGGTATTCTAGAAGTCACGTTATTGCTATAGACTTGAACTGCTGGTTCTTTTCGTTTGTTTGTTTTTCCTCCTGTGGAATCTACAGTTTGCATGAGAAGAAACTTGATGTTACGCAAATGTTATGATGGCTTCTGCCAGGCTTCTGGGTGGAACATTGTCAGTGACAACAGAATTTTACGTTTACGGGGGAAAATTGTGACCACTGTAAGTGTTGCTTAGGCCTAATGCCATGCAGTCATGCATGAAGTGAACCGATTGACATATATTTTCTTACTTGTGCTAAAATGGGATAATGATATTTGGTGATGCTTTTTCTTTTCAATCCATTTTTTTACCCATAGATTAAAAAAAAAAAAGCCCATGTGTTGGTATCCTTCAGTTCTCGAAGTAGGTAGAAAACAGTGACTAGATTCACTAAGGTGGACATCATAAGCAGGATTAGGTCTTCAAATGGTGGCGACAGAAGTGCACGTGCAAGACCTGCCTTTGTTCTGTTAGCTGCATGTTGGAATAGTAACAATGATGAAGTTTCACAGTCTGCAATTTTCATGAGCTATTTTTCCTTTGTGCAAAGCACTGATAGATTATGCACCTGCAAAGCTGATGTTTTTAACTGAAGTACAGAACTCGGATGTGAACAACTGGCTCTTCTTCTGGAAGGATTACCTTTTCATATCTACTCTTTTTGTCTCAAGTTCCTGTTCAAAGATGGGAGGGAGATGGAAAATACAGAAGGTGTGAGTAGCGTCATAAGGAAAAACTGTAAACGTTTAGTGCTCTGCTGAACTTACTTCATGTAATGTTAGACAAAACCTGTGCTGCATCCACTCAGAAGGTACTGAGATGGCGAAGACTGATTAGGTGAACTTCTGATACTCATTTCCTGTGTTGAGCGATGAGGTTTCTGTGGCCACGCCAGACCTTTAAAAGTGATTTCCTCTCCCACTGCCATTGGTTTTTAACTGCTATACATTCATTGAAATTCAGAGTTGCTTGTGTGAGAGCACTTCAGAGTTCCCTTTGGTTAGGAAGAAATAGAACTGGTGACTGGCAGCTATCTGAACTTGTGTAGTAGCTCCTTGAAAACTTTAAGCTAGTACTGTCTTGCATCTTAGTTCTGAAGGCATATCTTGTGCTGTGTATTCTGTTCAGAACTTTGAATTTAAAGTATGTTAAGCAGATGGTAAAAGCTGTGAATGCTGTATATTTGTTTGTTATGCATCCACAGCAAGAGCTATTTAAGATGAAAACTTAAGGTGAGACCTTATAGAGTGTTTATTTTCAGTGTGAAGTGGTAGAATATACATCAGCTTGCTCTTATCAAGTGTTGCTTTCAGTGAAGCTGCTGATAATTGTTTAAAGACCTGCGAGTAGAACCGTGGGGCGTAATCTGAGAGATTGCTGGTTTATCTGCTTCTCTTGAGATTCCTGTCAGAATTACTTCACTTTCTACCTCTGCATTAATTGTAGAAATACAGAATGAGGCAATATTTTTTATACGTACAGTTACGCTACAAAAACACAATATCCTACAAAGAGCTTGGCATGTGTTCTAAGACAGATGTTTTAACCTTTATCTTCCTAAAGGAAGCAGAGTGGGAAAAAATCTAAAATATGTGGTTTTTATGAAGTACAGTTCAGAATGGTATTTAAAACCCATTAAGAACCCCGTTAGAGAGAAAGTAGATCTGTTAGCCCATCCCTGTGAGAGATTTGGTAAAAGATGCTGTTGAGGCCTTGGTTCCCAAAGCACTAAGAATTACAGCTTTGTATTTATTTTATATCACTCAACATTAACATTGGTTAACATTAACTGGAAAATGCAAAATACTGTGTTGTTGGTGTTCATCCTTGTTTTATGATAAAAATCGCATCAAATCTTCATTAAAAAAATAGCATGATCAGGCATTGCCTCTTTCATAAGAAAACTGCAGCCAGGATAGCTTGTGGATGTCTGATCTCTCTCCAATAGCAGCATACTAAATGTGAGGTGCACTGGAGCCGTTGCTGTTTAGTGCAGTTATCCTAAAATTCACACTGTGTGAAATCTTGCCCTCCAGGAACTAATGACAGTGGGACGTTGTCCAGCCAGCTAAAATGATTTCACAAGTGTTTGAAATCTCAATTCTTATTCTGATAAATAAGTCTACCCTTCTGTACAAATCCGTTTTTTGAAAATGATAGGACAAACTGCTGTGCATTAAAACCTGGTTAAGAAGGGCTTAGCCCTTTTTCCTTCCACCAAGAAGAAACAGTTTCAAAATTATGTACGTTTATACATTGGTTTATTTATATTATATTTATACACACATACATTTGTATGCACAAATAGAGTTATTATTTATAAAACTAATATTCTATAGCTATTATAAATACAGTCCTTCAAAAATGAATTTTATGAAGTGAATTAAGGAATGCGGTTAGCATAACACGCTAAGGTAGGTGTGCATTAACATTTAGAGTGTATTATCTGTTGGATAATGCTATCTTCTTACTTCCTGCTAAGCCAGCTGAAGTTTTCAAGAAAAATGTTAGTATTACAGTAAAGGCTCCCCATGTAGGGCACCTCATTGCAAAGCATATGCTTACAACAACTGTTTTTGTCTTTTTTTGCCTTTTTAAGAGCAGTTGAGTTCATGGTCATTTAGAATAAATTCTGCTGTGGCTATTTTATAACTTCGGCACCCAATAAGCTTGGGTAATAACTGTGTTCTCTTTCCTTGAGGAATGCTGCTCTTAATTTGCCTCTCCAAAAAGACATTAAAATAAGAGCTAATTGGATGTTATGAAGCAATATCATTAGGCAATTAGTAAAATGTATGTATTGTGTTTGTTTAGTGGTGTACTCTTTAGTTTTATAACTGGTGGAGTACAGATGTTTAATTTTGGCTTTAAAGCCATGTGAAACTTAGTTTATTGCTTATACTGCATGTGAAAGTACATACGTGAATTCAGATCTCTCCACAGATTTGTTTTTTAGGTGTGAAGCTTCTAAATGAGATGGTTAACGATCAGCACTAAGGTAGTTTGTGACAAGAACTAAGAGAATGCAGTGACTCTAGGCATTGCGCTCAGCAAAAATACTCTCAAGGTTTTCAGCCTGAAAGCTTTTTAAATAACTACTGGAATCTCAATGTCTTTAAAAGTATTATTGCAAGGGAATGTTTCGAGAAATAAGTATTTGAAATAACAGCACAAACTTCATATGTATACAGCACATTGGGTTTCATTTTCACAACTGAGGGGTTTGTGGGTTTTCCATTAACTTGCTAAGTGGGATTATTCACTACATTTATTTCCTGTCTTTAAGTTGGATCTGGTTACTCTCTTGATCCAAGTGTCTTTGAGACTTACAAAGTTTCTCAGACTCATTTGATGAGTCGTTCCTACAGCCTCTTGGGAAACGCATCCAAATTCTCAAGAAAGGAAGAGATTAGACATCATTAAGGGTTCAGCAGATCATTCACATTTAATTTGAATGACTTCAGATAACCTTTCTATCAGTAAAATGCTTAAATACGCAAAGGATGACTTGTAAGACAAATATGGTTGCATACAGCAAAGCAGGAGTTGTCAAAGTCAGAAATGGAGGGACACCTGCTTTCTTCAAACTTCAAAGAAAATCTTTTGTCGTCTCTGAAGACTTACTAGCTATAAAATCAATCTGTCTTTCCTGTACTTTCCCCATAACTGCTCACTAGGTTTAGTTATGATGCAGTTGAGTTCAAGAAATTGACCTTGCTTCCTGCCTTTTCAGTTAGGACGTGTATTGGCTGTGTGCAGTTAGGGTAAAGCCTGGAGTGTTGGGAATGGCTCCTTCCTTTTTAGGATATATAGAATTTGGGAATACCTTTTGAAATTTAAATCTAACAAATATACAGTGACTGAAAGGTAGTGAATACAGCTTTGCTGGAGAAATAGCATCCTCTAAGGAGTGTTTCTTTGAAGCAGATGAAATAAAAGGAATGAACAAAGTGACTGATAACAAAATGGGCTACGAGTGGATTGGTCAATAACTCCATATAGAAACTAGCAGTTTGAAAGGCATTGTATTGAGAACCTCATGTGATGGTGTGAAGCTCACAATTCCAAACCTTCTGACAATGCCATGTTTCTCTTCTTTTATTCATCTGTAATGCAGCCGTGTTTCAGCTATTGAACGAGACCCAGGCAACGAGTCTGCACCTTTTTCTAGTGGGTTTGCTTTTCTGTCAGAATAAAGTGTTTTGCAGATATTCTCGGAATTTATCTCACAAAGACCAGCAGTAGAAATTCAAGTTTTTGTATAATACTTTCTTTGTCTGATACGTGGTAAGTGATACAGTGGCAGTGAGGCTGCAGCTGTTAAATTGAGCCCAGCATATCACAAATCATGCTGGTTAAATATATAAGGGGAATAAACATGTTTTAACTCGCACCCACACACAATTCCTGAGGAATTTGAAAACTGCATTCAGATAGGTTATAAAAACATAAAATAAGATGCAGTAATCTTCATCAGTTGTATGTCTTGTAACAGAACTTTTTCCTTTTTTTCCTCCCTTCTATGTTCCACCAATTCCTTGCTATAATGACTAGGAAGGGAAGGGCACAGAGGGAAAGCACTGCGTGACACTAGCCTTTCAGCTTTCATTTCCCTTAAAATGCTCTGCTTCACGTATACTGTAGAATATGGTAGCTGGAGCAATGCATGTTTCTTGAATCCTCTTTCTGTAGGGATGGTATTCCATTGCAAGGCTTTCCAAGAGCTTGTGAGAACAGTGCTGTTGCTCAGCAGCTCCTTCCAGACAGGGAAGGTAGCAGTTCTGTTCCTAGATTCCTGGGGGATCTGAGAGCTGTGGGCTCTGGCTGGAGGATGTGAATGTGACCTGAGCACTCTTGGGGCTAGAAGTATGATTCCCAGCTCCAGCCATCCCTGTTAAATTTAGACAGCACCTCAGTTCTGTCCTCTAATTAGAATGAGCTGAGGTAGGAGAGTTGTAGTTTTTGCCCATGTTGGGAGGAAAAGCTTCAGCAGCCCAGGCTGAGGATGGGTGCTTGCAGTTAGGGTGAACATATTGCTGCATCTGAAATGGCATGCTCATCCTTACTGGTTGTAAGGAAGATGTTTATATTCAGCAGCACTGAATGTTTAGGGGAGGAGGGGTTCTTTTTTGTGGAGGAAGAGAATCTGAGAGCTCTTCAGCAGGGTTATGAGGGCTTTATTTTCACCCTGCAGCACCGCGTTAGTCTCTGGAGCAGGATTTTCTGTGTGGGCCAGTTTGTTCTTCTGAGAAATTAATACAAGGCTCTGTATGGGGAACTGCTGGAGTAAACCTATTTTGTTCTGTGTGAAAGGAGCCCGTGTATTCCCGAGAATACTTTGAACGCAGGCTCAAACATCAAGTTTGCACAGGAGACTGTCACCCTTATTAGTCAAACACTTCTTGAAAGGGAAGAGTTAAGACTGTTTGCTGTCCCCTTCCCCCCTTCAGCGGCAGTTTGAAATACCCTTATCTTCAAAGCTTGCAGTGGATTTGAGGCAAACTGTCTGAAGGCCCCTTCTTCCATCTGCACTCTGCAACACCTGCATTCCTAACGTTGCTACCAATCACCTGGTGCTGCAGTAGTAAAGCTGCAGAGGTTGCAAACCTGTGTAATTTATTTTTAATAAGTTTTGAATTAAATAATTTATTTTAAACAGTTTGTTTTAAAAAATAGTATAAATATTAATCCAGGGCAGCCTGCCTGAAAATAAGGGGCTATAAATAAAGTGTGTTTTTATTTTTTAATTTTTTTTTTTTAAGCAAAAAGATAAAATATTGCTTAGCCTAGAGTCTGTAGTTACTTTTTAGGACCTTTTCGTGTTCTGGCAGTTAAATGCCAGTTAAGGAAGGGATGGGCTACAGTATGTTCAGGACAAGTCAGTGGGCTGAATGTAGCCCCTGGTGCCATTGAGGACTGTGGCTGTTAAGACAGGAGCACCTGAAAGACACAAACCCTACTGTCCTTTTGGCTGCCGATGTGTCTGGCCCTGGTCTGCAGAATTTTGGATGCTCTCCACTAACCTTACAAGTGACTAAATTAGTGTGTGCAGCCCCTGGAAGGAGGAAACATCACTCAATTTTTTTCTGCAGGTGCACTTGTCAATCTAATTGGGCATGCAGACGTAACTGAATCTCTTTAGTGGCTTCCTGGAATGGAGTGTGAGGTGACTGGAAGTATGTTAGTTTCAGAGGTTTTATTTTCGAGGTAGCAAATGAAGGTGCTGTGCAGAGTGAATGAAGGAGTAAAGGCCCCTAAGAGCTTCCAGCAGTGTGTGAGCTGCTAACATGCTGGAGAGCATTTGAAATGCATGTACATAGAATAAAATTCTTCATAAAGTGTTTGCGTGGGCTGTTGCATGGAATTGTTGGCTTGTCCATTTCTTCAGTCATTCACAGGTGTACGTTTGGTAGAAATACTTCTTCTGCAGTGCCGGTTCCAGGAGCAATGATCACGGTATGGTTTCGGAGGAGCTTGTTCCAAGCTGTGCTCATTGAACCCCTTTGGCCGTCCTACTGCAGGACAGCTTAAATAGCTCTTTGCTTTGCAGCACTGAGGAACTGCCAGCCCTTTGCGAACAGCATGGATGCACTGAATGTCTGTAGAACAACAGATGCTTTCCTGCTTTAATCCTTCAAAGTCAACTCACTTCTTCTTTCTTCCAACCAGTTTGATTTCAAGGAAGCAGAAATTTAACAAAAGCTTACTGAACGGAATTAGTCTTCATGTGTTTAATGAAGCGTGGTTTACTATAGCTGCCTCCCTAGGCCGGTTTGTTTTGTCTACCTTTTGGAGTACAACCCTGTAAAGAAATGCAATGCTTTGCAGTTTCCTGTTGTTCATTTTGTTTAACTTTGGCTATAAATTACCTTTGGCTCAATTACAAAGCTTTCAGAAGATAATCGGAAGAAAACAAGAATCAGGAAGAAATAATCCCCATTTGTTTTGATTCTATAAATCTGCTTTAGTGCCAGCTCACTGGGCACAGCGTAGGAGACTGGAGGATCCCAAATTGTTCCTGGTTGGCAGTGCACAGCGGCAGATTTGGTATGGTTAGTCTAGAGCACTTTGCCCAGCTGCCACTGACTCCTCTGAATTAGCAAAGATCTTTATTATTTTGTATTTTTACTGCCCTTTTTTCTTCAGCCCTTTTGTACATTTTCATACCTTTGGTTTGTTACGTTAGTATTCATTTTTATTTCTAACACTGCCTACAGAATCAAAGCTTGTGGCACCATACAATAGCTTTACAATTTATCATTCTTATAGAAATTAACAGGAGAGCAGTGCTGCAATGACTGCTCGTGGGAAATGTCTGTGGTGTTAGGCATAAACTTGGATATGACAAGGGACTGGAGGATGTAAGATAAAATGGTGGAACAAGGCAGAAAATAATAGATAAATCAATTTCTTGAAGTTGAGTTTACTGGATATTTGACTGGATTTGCCCATAAACTTTAGTTACTGCTAGCGACTAACTAAAATAATGACTCAGTTCTTGCCTGCAATGTCACTTTACAATTTCTCAACAGAAATTTGAATTTAGGAAGATAACAGCTCATGCAGGCTGACTTTCTATTTCAGCTCAAGAAGTTGCGTGCCTCCTGAGTTGAGAAAGAAACACAACTGTGTTGTTTCAGATATTTTTACATGCAGTCAGTGCTTTTGGTACTAAGGTCCAGTTAAATGTGAAAACCATGTCGAGAATAAGCTGAAAAATATGTTAAAGAAAAAGCATAACTAGATCACATTACATTGCATAGTGTTTTTTTTTTTTTGTTATTCAACTATATACTTGTGTTTTGGGGAGAAGGAGTTGGGGGTGGTGACAAGAAAGGGAGGGCTAGGTACATTGGTTTCTTCAACAGTTGTACTGAATGTTTGTCTATACAACCAGCCACTAGTAAATGTTGCAGTATGGTTATGAAGGTTATTAAGAAACCTTTGGTCTGGTGGAACCAATATATCTGTCCTTTTGTTTCGTTCAAGTATTTCTAAAGCAAAGTCCGTGAATTCTCTATGAGGGGGAGAAAAAGTTGTCTTTGTCCCAGCTTCGTGTGTTTATATTAAGTGATTAATGTACCTACATTAGTTTTAAGCAACGTGCTCTGGGACATGGTAAGTACAAGAAACATTTAATTTCTTGCAGCTTTCAGTAAATCTATCATTTCAAGTGAAGATGCTGTATATTCTTAAATGATGCCTTTTGAAAGTTTTCTGAATGGCTTTTAAGCCTGTTAAGAGTCAGTTGGTAGAACTAATTGGCGTTCTGAATCAAAGTGTTAGCGTCTATTAAAAATTCTGTGGAATATAATCACAGGGCTTCTGTTCACTTTAATGCTTGAACATACACAGTAAAACGCTCAAAATTCTATTACGCATTACTGAGTTCATGAGGGAGAAATCCAAAGGCTGTGTTTTCTTATTCTTCTATTGTATGCAGTTCCTTGTAAGCAGATGTGTTCATTTCAAAGCCAATGTATTTCAGTAGTAATTTTTTAGCAATTTCATTACCATTTAGTAGAACTTTATGGGCTATCTTGCATGACTAATGTATGTTGATTCATGAGACAGCATAACCTGAAACCGGAGTGGCTGTCTTGTATTTGTGGTCTTCAAAGTTGACTTCCTATGATTCATCCTTTTCAGATTTTGTCAATACTCAGTCCTACTGCAAATCCTGTTTGTGCAGAACTGCAGACTATTTAAGGATAACCCTTAAATAGTGATTTCATTTGCATATTATAAGCACCTATTTTTTCTTATCAGAAGGGCAGCTATAGTTACTAATGACTGTATAAAGAGGGTTTTCTGGTTTCCAGTTAAAACATGAAAGTCAAGTTTCCTCCTTCCCCAAGGTTTGGGGAGGGAGTTGGGCACAATAAAATCAGTCTTAATCTTGATAGTTGCATGCATCAGTAATACATAAACATACATTTTCCATTTCCCATACGTGTCTAGTAATTATAATTTACTGCTGTTGTTTCACCTTACTTTTCAGTGTTAACTGCATTGTTCTACTCTACTGACTTTTGTCATGGCATAGCTTGTAAATGTAGGATTTGTGACTTCTGTTTTATTAAAGCTTGAACCAAAGTTTCTGCAAAGTATTGTGTTACATGGTGAAAACATGGAGCACTCTGAAGTTCAAGGTTAAGGTGCTTTCCTCTCAAACTTGCTTTAATGTTGCGAGCTGGGTCTTTCAAGGCCTGCTTTCCCCTTTGCAAGCCCCTGTAGCTTGCTGAGGCTTCTCTGGCTGGCAGCTGTGCCCTCCAACCATGTGCACGCTTCTGCTTTCCTTTTTGTCTTTGGACTTGTTCAGCATGTGCTGCTTCTTTTTGCCTAGCTTATTGGAGAAAATACAGCGCTATCAGCTCTGAAAGGAATTTCTTCACTGGCCTCTAATAAGCCTGAAAGCCCAGTCAGTTTTTCCACACTCCTTGTTATCCACTCATCCAGCATCTCCTCATCTCGACCACAAGGAGAAGTGCTGTGATCTTCCATATTGGCATGTGTTGGGTGCCTTGCCGTAGCCCAAACAAGTGAACTGGGCTGCTGTCTGCTTGTTTTTAAAACCCATGTTTTGTCAGAGAAGACACCGCTCAAGAGCAGTATGGCCTTAGGGTGTGTGGTTTCTTCTGTAAGTTGCTGCCGCCTGATATCTGGGAGCAGTTTCTGTTAGGACCATCTCTGTTGGTTTCCTGGGAGTTGGACTGGGGCTGACAGCAGCCCTATGGATCCTCCTTGCTGCCTTACTTCAATTTTTGGTTTTGGCACAACATTCTTTCTTTGCTTCTTGTGTTTCTGGTCACAGTTCAAGTTTGACCTGATATTTTCAAGTGGTCTCCATAGTGATACCAATGCTTTGCTCCTGACTGTGCCTTAGTGCTTATTTCAATGCAGTTTTATCAGTTGGAATTGTGAACTCTATTACAGCTTCTTGTATTATTATTTTCTTTGTTCTTGTCTTTATACTTTATTCTTTTAGAATTGACTGTTCCAATTAACATTTTTGCTGTTCCCCTTCTATCCTGCTTTCTGAAGTCATTAACACATTGGCAGCAGTGGTCCCAACGCTGTTTCTTGTTTTCTTTCTTAATGTAAATAGTAGTAATAAAAATACCTACCCTTCGTTTTCTAGTTATTACCAGTTATTAACCTTTAAGGGAACCATTTCTGACCTGAGGCAATCTTTTATAAACGTCATCTAAAAGTATTAAAAAATAAAGATTGTTTCCACAAAGATTCTATTAAAACAGAAGTATACTCAAAACAATTTATGCGTTTATTTGCAAGCTTCTTTTGTAGCTATAAATTTACTTGCATGATTTCATTGCCCTTGTGGTTTACTGAGGGCAGTTTTCAACATTAAGCTCATGAATAAGTGTTTTCAGAGCTGAGGTTGTAAATAACGAGCTATTTCACAGGGAGAGATGTGCCTCATTGATGTGGCTTTTTGTTTGTTTATTTTAAGGGACTCTGTAAATTTACAGTCCACATAACTAACTATTAAAGTTGCTATTAACATACCAAGGTGTCGCAACGTTGTTTTCTTATTTCAGAACGATGAAAATTAAGAGCACAGAATAATCTTCAAAGAACAAAAACTTGCACTGACCTTTGCTTGTGCTGCCTTTAGAGAAATAAGACCTGCAAGCGAGAATCCCCTACTAAATGCCAGACTTTCTCCAGCTGCTGCATGCCTTCATCTTAATTTACTTCAGTAACTTTCAAAGGCATTGTTGGGTGTTTATATAAGAGAAACATTTCTAGTAATGTTGGATATTTTAGGCCCGAGTGTTTTTCGACTGTGTTTTGGTCACATTATAATCATTATCTTACTCTGGAGACATTATATTGCTGATTTGCTTCTGAAGATTCTGACATTTGACTGCTGCTGAAAGCAATCTGTTCCATGTACAAGTGGCAGCTTTTGGAGATGCCAGCTCTTTTTGTGCAGCCTCCTGGAGACCATGTGTTAGAGGAGATTCTCACGTTGTCCAGATAGCTGGCTAATTCTGATCAGGGCTGTTAGCCTGTGCTGCTCTATAAATGCCCATCCCCAAAGTTAAGAGAAATAAAATTAGGAATGTTGAAAGAAGCTCACCGTTTTTTAATATTTTTTTTAGCAATGGGAACGTAACTTGAATGTTAATCTAAAACTTTTTACCCCAATTGACACAGAAAGGAGTAAAGGAACTCCTTCATAGCCGGGCTGGTGGTGATCACCATTCCTCTTGTCCTCCCTTTGAATAATGGATTTATGAAACATCAATTGCTAATTAATGACTTTTGTAATTAGGTACACTCAGAGTCTAGTTCTGTAGATATAACGATATACAGCATGATACCAGTATCCTTAGCAGTGATAGTAGCTAGCATCATTATTAGCTGTTTGGTTGTGTTTTTTTTTTTCCTGAGCTGTTTACTAGATCATTTGAGAAGACAATTTAAAATCAACTGCAACTTTTACACCTGGTATTCATTCTGCCACCTCACTTCCAGTTACATCAAGGTGGGTTATACTTTATCCCCTTTTGTAGTGGGAAGGGAATGATTATAAAAGTACTTCTGTTCGGTAGGATATTGCATCCATTCTGTTTTGTCCTGATGCCTGCAACATGCATATTCCTGTGGTGTTTGAATTCTGTCATTAAACTCTGATAGTCCATTTTTCTCTGGACAGTATCTGTGGAGAATCTTCAGTAAGATTTTTGCTGCTTGTTCTTGAATTATTCTTGCGTATGGCAAGTAGAATAAAGTGTTCACATACAGGAGCAGAAGCTTAATTGACATTAAATTTAATGAGCCAAGAACTTGAATTTTGCAGAGCTGGAATTGGTCCGACTACGTAAGGATGTATTAAATCTTTGAGAGCTATTTTGGAGTCATTTGAAGTCTTCAGAGAACGCATTGTTTGTTTGTGTTTTTAAACTATTCTGCTACCTAACTACATATTAATTTCATTTGAAGACTGGAGGCTTATTAAACAGAAACCAGTCTGCCTTCTGACCTCTGAACATAGACTTTTTGTGAAAGAAACATTCCATTGGTCAGAAGGAGGGCTTCATATGGAAAATAACATTTTTAATGCCACCTATACTGTAGGCCTGTAAGACCTTCTGAATAGTGCCACCTGGCACTCCTGAAGTATGCTTCAGAAGTATTTGGCAGTTTGCTGATCTGAGAATGACGTGACCTAATGAAGTAGAGTGGAAGGAAACTGGGCTTCTTCCAAGATTCTGTTTTTCAGTTGGAAACACAATTTTTTTTTTAAATTCCCTTCAGATCTAGTAAAATAGGATAATACTCAGATGTGCTTGCTGCTCTGGTAGAAGCTACACAAATACATAAAGGTGGATTTTTTTCTTCTTCCTCAACCTCAGTCTTATGCATAGTAAGTTACGGTTTTACAAACCATTGGAACACATGGTTTAAAAAGTAAGAGTAGTATAAATCTTGTATTGACTTTAGTAATTTACACTTGGAAAGAGATGGTAGTTCCCTTCCCTTTACTTAACAAACTTGTGTGGTATTAGTAAATAATCAGGTCTGAGCCCAAGGAGGCTTTCCCAGGATTTTTCCACATCACTGTATTTCCTGGAAGGAGGTGTTGCTTTTCTGTTAGAAGCACCTGATGCTTAGCTCTCGTTGAAGAGCTTCCCTCAAGTAGGAGCTGTGCTCTGCCTGTGTCTCTGAGCTCAGTGCTTCTTTTGCCACCTTTGGTCAATGCTCTCCTGTGCAGAGGACCACAACCAAAGCAGTCTGATTTTCTTCCTTTGGTTATCTTGGGTGTCTGTGGGTGCTGCGATGCTTAAAACTCTGTGAGCAATGTAGGTAATGCAAGAGTCCCTGGCTGGCATAGCTGTGTTTCCTTCTTCATTCTGACAGGTCTGGAGTCCGCTCAGGACTATACAGCAGGGGACACGTACAGGACCTACAGCAGGGGCACCTGTGGGAACTGGGGGTCAGCTGAGATTCTATCCAGAGTGGTGGCTTTATTATCCATTACCAGAGACAGACATCTTATTTTCTTAATTTTTTTCTCTTTTTTTTTTCCCCCCCTGCTCATATTTAGGGTACTTATGAATTAGTGCTTTTTTTTTTTTTGGTGACTTGCAAGCTCAGATGAGTTGCTCCAGTCTGCTTAATCTTGGAAGCTTCAGCTGCTGTGGAGTGAACGCCAGCCTGCCCGCTGATGAGCACATCTGTTACACTTTATCTGCTTTGTAATCCAAATCTTTGAGACCGTCTCTGTCCATATACAGTCAATTCAGTTGTGCCATTAGGGTTCGAGTACAGATGGCAAGTGTGCTCATAACAGAATCCAACTTACAGTCAGGGAAGTTATGAAACAAAAACTGACTCCTTCCATTTGTGAGCCACACAGACACAGGTTTTTATGTATTTATTTTTTTTTTGTTAGGCTTATGCTGGAATTAGGACAGATGTAGTCTCAAAAATGTTTTCCTATTAAGATTTTATTGTTTTGTTTTGTTTTAACATTGAAAATGCTCATTCAGCTGCTGTGATGGTTCTGAAGAGCACATCCTGGTAGACTTGCTCATGAATAACGCATTATCCTGAGAGCAGACCCGAGGGAAGTGGCAGAAGCTCTCTCCTTGTGTGTCATTTAGATTATTTTGAGGGTTGTAAGTTGCAAGAGTGATTACAGAAATTGGAGACCTCACAAATAGTGAGAATAAATACTGGGGTAGTATTTAGATTGGATAAGCTCTCAGATATTTTATACAAATTTATTTAAAGTGTGTTTACATATACAGCTATCAAAAATTATGAGTATTTACATATAATCTGTCAGGAAAAAAGAAGGTAACAGCAGGATGTTAGTCCTGCTAAGTTACCACTGCCAGGGAGTAGAAACAGCAGCAATGCATTATAGGGGAAAAGTATCCTATAATTAATCTCTGAAGTTTGAGAGCTTGCCTGCTTGGAAGTATTTTAAAAAGATCTCTTTATCAGATAATAAGCAAATAAAAGAGAAATGATATTTGTTGTAAGAAACATCTGCAGCAAACAATTTGCCCCTAGTGACACGTTAGTTAACACTGTAAGTGCCATTATGATTGAATGAGTATCACTTCTGTTGTTTGATCATCGAGGCAGTAATTACGTATAATACAAGCTTCAGCATAAAAGTGATTATGTGTCTTTTGTAGAGGAAGACTGAAAACTAGTTAATTATGATGTGAACTCTTCATAGCCTGTGCAGCTCTAGTAAGAGAATGAAGACAGCTGCAAGACTAAGCTTTACAGCTTCGTTGTCAGCTTCCTAACTACATTCATGTGCTACCCTGCCCTTCTGTAGGCTTCACTGGGTACCAAAATCTTTCATCTTTCTCCTCGAAATGCATCCACAGAGCCTTCTTGTTTGGTGCACAAATGCCCAGAAATTAGAAGAAAAAGAAACTAAATGATTCAGTGTTCAGACTCATTAAACACTTGCGTGCATGAGCTATAAATATCTATCCTGATGGTGTAAGACAGTCGTGCTGCTATTGCTGCAACTCTCAGACTTTCTTCGTTCTGTGTTTTCAGACTCATCGGACTTGACAGTTGTTACGCAGGAAAAGGAAGGGTGAATTTGTAGGGGAAATGCCTAAAAATGCCTTTCTGAAATGAAGACGTAATGAATAAACTTCAGAGTGTTATTATGAGCCATAATTTGGAGTTGTTTATGATAGGAGAAGTTTGTTTATCTACATACTGCTGCTGCTTAGATTTTTATCTTGCTGTAGAGGTGAAAGTAGCCAAATGAATGTGCTGAAAGAATGGAAAGCAACACAGGATTTTTTTTCTTTATGTTGGTGGTGGTTGTTATTTTGGAAAATATAGTTAATCTGCAGGAGATAAGATGTGCAAATGAAGACAGTTGTACTAACTTGGTTAAAGATAAATGGTCTTTGACCTCTACTCTGAAATGAGTGTATCTGGGATTTTCCACATAAATGGCAGAATTGTTTCTGCTAGTGGCTTCTTCTGCCTTCATCCCAAGGATTCCAGTCTTGGGAGCAAATGTGACAGCTAATAATTAAAATTTGGCAAATCTGTGGGAAGTTAAGAGAACTCCGTAGTTGGTTTTTGGGATGAAATTACTTAATCAAGGATGGATTTTGTTCCTTTTTCTTTCATAGCAATAGAGCTATGACAGTTAAAGTATCACTTCACATTTGGTGTGTGGGTGGATGGGATAATTTTTACTATCTAGATGTAAAATGTCAAATATTCCAGGTTTAACTGGGCCATTTCTTAATCTGTCATCAGTTCACTTTCTAATTCAGTCAATTGGTCAAATACCATTTTTCATATTTAATATGTGTACGAACTTTGATGTTTAATACTTCTGATTCTCAAGTCTGATATTTACGTGGTATTTTTTCTATAAGCTGTTTAAGTGTATTATGGGTTTAGATATAGAGTTGAGCAGCTCTTATGTAGTGCTGTTACGCAGGGATAAAAACGAAAAAATGCAGTGAAACATGAAAGTCATAGGAAAAAACATAAGAATGATGCATGAAATAGTACTTTTTGTCTTTAAATGAATAACTAGATACCAACTGGTACTCAAATTTCAGTCAAGACCTATGTTTGGCTGGGGATTCTTTTTGACTTGTTAGTAAGGAGTAGCAGCTGACTTTTCTTTTTTCCTTAGTGAACTGATCTTACAGACATTGACAGTATAAGCACTTTCTCTTAGGCAGAGTAAAAGCACTGGATGCTTAGAAGCACATTTGCAGCTGTTTTACGTAACATTTGGATTGCTTCCACTTTATCAGCTGTAATGTAAATGGAATAAGAAAGGGCAAGAGCAGATGAGAAGGATTCTGGTAGATTGTGTCATCAAATGACTATTAATTTGATTTGCCAATTGGCTAATTTGATCTTTCAAGTATTAATAGTGGGACGGGTCTTGGAATTTATTTTTCTAATAATAATAAAAGAATGCAACAATTCTGTTTCCCTTTTGCCTCAATGCCCCCTTTTTTCCTTCCCTTTCCCTAGACTGGAAAAGGGAGGATTAATTTCTGGTATTCTGATGATGAGATGCTGATTTAATGCTGAGCTTGTTTTTTGGTGCACACGGAAGAGCAGTTTCATGGGTGGTGTTTAGTTTTGGAGGTCACTGAATGCTTTAGGTTAATATTTTGATTTGACTTAACAACCTTTGATAGAACTGAATTTATGTGAACAATCTAAAACTGGTCTTTTAGCCCAGAGCAGTCAGTAATCTGAGCCCACTGAAGAGATAATTACATGCTCTGTTAGGAAAAGGGGGTGCCTCTCATCAGCTTTCAGGATTTATCTCTGTGAGTGGATAGGCACAGCAAGTATTTATCACTAGGTTTTTTTTCATTTGTATTTACACAGTGTCTGTAAACCTTTAACTCCTGATTTTTAACGTGGAGATAGAACTGCTTTGTCTTGAAACCACAATATGAGTAAATACTATTAAAATGAAGTTTATAACAGAAGAAGTGGGTTTTTCTCTCCTCTTATACTAACTGTAAGAAGATGAATTTACCAAGTCCCTGGGCTATTTAATTGTGAAGTGCTGATAAGCATTGGGATTACCTGATATTTCTGTGGCTTTATTTTCCAGTAGAGCTACTGGGAAGGGAGTTCTAAGAACAGGAAATCCTAATGGTTAAGATGAAATGACTCTGAATCTGGGAATACTGTCGTGCTGAATGACTTGGGGCTGAGCTGCAAGAAGTCCTGATTTGCTGGCTTCTTGCTCCCGGTGATGACTGGGGGTCTGGTCCTGTACCAAGGGTTAGCGGCTGGGGGAATAGTGCATGTGTCTGGGAGAGGGTGAGTGTTTTTGTTATCAGTGTGAATTTTAACAGCAATCGCAAGGGAAGCAAGCGATTCCGTAAATGGATAAAGCAGGCTTGCCGTCGTCTGCGGGACGTACTAACAAATGGAATGGAACCCAATTTTCCGATTGTTGGGGGTTGGAGGGAGCTGTATATGAGGAGCTGCCAAAATAAAGAAAGAAAAACTGTGCTTCCAGCCCCTTTATTAATCTAGACTATTTTTACTTTACAAAGGTTACTTTGTTTCAATTCGGCTTTTGCCTAATATTTTCCTAGATTAGTCTCTAGAAGTAGAAAGGATAATAAGCAACTCTGGACAAAGTGCAAACACAGAACCTTGTGGAAACTTTCAGTCCTTGTGGAAAATCTCCCATCCATTCAGTAAATGTCTGAAATATCCTAGGATACCTTCATTTATGGAACTGAGCTTGGCGACGGATATGAAACATAACAAGAAGGGATTCTACAGGTTTGTTGGTCAGGAGAGACAGGCGAAAAAGGAAAACACCCCTCCTGTCAAGGAAGGGAGAAAGGAAGAGTTGTGTGAGGCTCGCCAGCCTGAACCTCCACCTCTGTATATGAGAAGCAGAGGAGATCCTCCTGGAAGCTCTGTTAAGGCACATTTAATATAAGGAGGTGATCTGAGACAGTCAGCACAGCTTCATCAAGAGCTGATTGTGCCTCACCACTCTGGTGGCCTCTTGTGATAGCGTGACAGTATCTGTGGACAAAGGAAGAGCAACTGTTGTTGTCTGCCTGGCCTTGTACAAGGCTTCTGACGTGGTCTCACACCGCATCTTTATCTCTACGTTGGAGAGTTATATGTATTAGAAGGCTGAACTACTGAATTACTCAGTGGATAAATGATTGGACGGTTGCAGCCACAGGTTTGTAGTCAGTGGCTCTTTGTTCAGGCTGCTGACGATTTCTTTCAACGTGACTTAGCATTCTGTATTTCATTTATGCCTTGTGGTATATTTAACATCAATATCTTGAAATAAGCAGGAAGATTTTCATTTTTATTAGCTTTAGATATGCAGCTTGTCTCCAAAGGAATCAGAAGCAGTTTTCCTGTTACATGTCCCATTGTGAGAGAAGTCTTCCAGAGACAGTCTGCATGAGCTGAGAATGTATGATCTCTCATCAGATTTGGCCAATTTCAAACTGAGGTAATGTGGTGTTGTCCTTATTATTTACTTTCTCACTTGTGCCATGAACTCGTTGTATCTTACAGGTAGATATGAAATTACTCTTGGAAGAGCACCTAGCAATAATTAGGCCATAAAAGCTGAAAAGAGTAGCATGAGATACTATGCTAGAAGTCTTTTGTCTGTCACAGAATGAAAAAACTTGTAAATATGTAAACCTTGTAAAATCCATGAAAACTTCACGGATTAGAGTTACCTCTGCTGAACTGTGAAGTAACAAGTATTAATTGATGGAAGAGCTTGAAGATTTGTTCATCAATTCTCCAATGAATTCCTGTATATGAATGTATGTGGTTTATCTGTGCAACAGTCTGCTCATAATCCCTCATAGTTTTCATTCAAGAGCGCTTAAACAGTTTGGGTAGAAGTTCTGGATGTATGAATTTCCTCCTTTTTGTAGATTAGAATGATAATATATTAGAAGTGGGTTATTTGGATGCGTGCTTACATGTGTATCTTACTGCAGGATGCACTCTGTAAAGAGTCTAACTATCTTTAGTAAGCAGATATTTACATTCTGAAATAATGCCTTACTGGAAGTGGGAGCTGAAACCAGAGACTTGAAGTTATTGCCATGTGAAAGAAAGCATTTCTGTTAGCAACTCTGTATTTTGCAAGTTTGAAAGAAAGGTCCTATTTTAAAGTGAAATTACTTTCTTCATCCCTTGTACTTCAGCCTTTCTTATTTCAAGTCATGCATCGCCTAATTTGAACGTTCTTCTCACTATGAGGATCTATGGTACTTGCAATGAAAAGAGCCATTTCAGTAACATGGGATATATGCACTGTAATATATGTGGGAATATCTAAATATAAGTTCCAATATATTGTATATATTGTTTCCAATATAACTTCTGGAAACTTGTTGGCACATGCAGAGCCTTGCTAAGAGATCACAGCATTGAGTATTATGCTCTCAGAAACATTGATAAGCAGGCGTTTTCTTAACTTTGCTTTGTTTCTCTCATTTGTGCTTGGTTAAATATTTAACTGGTACCAGATAGCTGATAAAGTGCTGAAGAACAGGGTTGATCATGGTGTTTTGATTAGTGGTAGCTAGATGTACGTTTACCCAGAGTAACCCTGGAGTTTAGAAGCTGATTATGATTTAAACATGTTCACATGAGTAAAATCACTATTGTACATGGTTTTGAAACACTGGAAAGATATAAAGCATTTAGACTGAACTCAGCATGATCCAGCTAAAGAGTCAATGTTCTTTAGCTCTTCTATTTCTTAGAGAAGATTCATTGCCTCTATTTTATAGGAGCAGTGGTTAAGCTGCCATGTATCCATGCAACTCTTGTCTTGCAGAGAATGTGATTTGCTCAACCCTGATGATAGACGTGGGCTGAAGTGGTGGGATAAATTGCACCTGGGTCAGAAACTGTGTGAAGTGAATAGCCAGATTTAGCCTTATGGAAATAGGTAATACCATTACATACCAATTCTCCTCCTCTTTCTACTCATCACCCTCTTCTGCCCTTATGCTTTATGTCATTACGCTTGCTGAAGAACTATACCGGAGGTTAACTAAAGGCAACCGTGAATTTAATAATTGACTCTGATTTTTGTTTGATTATTACTTTTTCTGAAATGATCATCCTGAGGAAAATCACACGTTGTGCCATTTAGTTAAAATAATCACGTAGGAAGAAGCTAATTTCATCATTCACAGAATGTAGTATCACCAAGGCTGGAAAAGATCTCCAAGATTATTCAGTTTAAATGTCCAGTTACTACCACTAAACCATGTTATTAGTGCAACATCTAAATTTCTGTTGAACATTTCTTGGGGTGGTGACTAAACCATCCCCATGGGCAGCCAGCTTGAGTGCCTGACCACTCTTTCAGAGACTAGATTTTTCCTAACATCCAACTTGAACCTTCCCTGGTGCAAATTGAGGCCATTCCCTCTAGTTTTATTGCTGGTTATGTGGGAGAGCAGACTGACTGCACACTGTGCCACAGCTTCTTTTCAGGTAGTTGTAGAGAGCAATAAGAAATCCTCTAAGCCTTCTGTTCTTCAGACCAATCTGTAGCAGTTCCCTCTGCTGCTCCTTATAAGGCCTGTTCTACACCCCTCACCAGTTTCATTGCCCTTGACTGACCAGAACTCTTAGGGCCCAGCCATCTAGCCAGTGTTTCTCCATGAAGATGTTGTGGAGAACAGCATCAAAAGCTTTATTGAAGTGCACGTAGTCCACACCGACAGCCTTACTTTCATCCATTAAGCAGGTCACCTTATTAAGCAGGTCACAGGATCTGCTATTGTAAACCTATGCTGACTGGGCACAACCTCCTGGTTGACTTTTAATTGGTCCATGATTATCTGTTTGGTCCTGAGATTATCCATTCCATAACCTTCTCTGGCACTCAGGTGAGACTGATAGGTCTGCAGCTACCAGGATCATCTTCCCAGCCCTTTTTGAAGATGGGCATCACATTTGCCAGTCTCCAGTCCACCAGGACAGCCCTGGGTAGCCAGGACTGTTGAAGAATGGTGGAGGGTGATTGGCAACCACATCTGCCAACTCCCTCAGCACTCTAGGGTGCAATCCATCTGGTCCCATGGACTTGTGAGCATCCAACTTTGGGAGCAGGTCCAAAACTATGTCATTATAGATTATACAGGGCCTATTCTGCTCCCCATTCCTATCTACCAGTGCAGGGGGCTGTGATCTTAGGGAGTAACAAATCCTACTATTAAAGACTGAGGCAAAGAAGACATTAAGTACCTCAGCCTTATCCTGATCCTTGGTCACCATGTTGCACTCGGCTTCTGAAAAGGGTTGGAGATTCTCCCTAGCCGTCCTCTCCCTGTTGATGTATTTACAGAAATATTTATTGTTGTCCTTTACCTTAGTGGCGAAGTTCAGATCTAGCTGGGCTTTGACTTTTCTAATTTTCTCCCTGCACAGCTTCACTATGTGCCTGCAATCATCATAAATAGCTTGCTCACTCTTCCAAAGACCATAAACTTTCCTTTTGCTCTTGAGTTCCAGCCAAAGGTCTCTGTTCAGCCAGTCCTCCTTGAGACTTTGAGACTTCACCCAACTGTCTATAAAGTGTTTTATCCACTTCTTCATCCTGGTTGTGTGGTCTGTAGCACACTCCCATGATAATGTCAGTCTCACTGGCCCTTGCTTTTATTCTGACCCATAAGCTCTCAACCCTATAATCACCATCACTAGTTTCCATACATTTGCATTCTTTCTTAACATAGAGGGCTACACCACCGCCTTTCCTTTCTATAATTGGAATTATAACAATCTTCTTCTATTTTAAAGTTCTCTTTTTTTAATTGCCACATGGGGATTGAAAATACAGTGGAATCACTCTATAAGGATTCTGAGTAGGGAAAAATAATTTTTATTTTACTTGTTTTAACAAATATAATCCCGGCACTTAATTTTCTCATTACCTTGAGACACGTGCAATGTGATGTTAACTTTGAGTTCAACTTATTTAAACTACTGTTAACAAACACAGTTCTGTGCCTGTGAAATTAATAGTACCATGTTCAGCCTCAAGGAATTGGGATCTTCAAGTTAGGATTGGACTTGATCACAGTAGGCATCTAGAGCACCTTCTGAAAAGCATGTGAATGACTGCGGAATGATTTTCTTCAAATGTCTTGACCTAACTATCCTAGCTGACCTAGAATAAATCATCAGCAAACAGCTTTTATTTATTAGTAGACAGACAGGCTTCCGAAAGATAGCACTTGCCCAAACTTACATCTTGTTCTACCATTCAGTTCTAAACTGAAGCTGTATTTGCTGAAATAAAAGAGTGTGATGAGACACTGGACTAATGGAAGAAAAAAAAAAAAAAAAAAAAGAATCTGCATTTTCATTGCAGCAGACTGTGGTTGAATTTAAGAATTTCACTATGAATTTATCAAAATCTTTTGCTCCTGTAACAAGGAGCAGAAGATTCTACATGAGCTGATGACAGCGTTCCTGCTACCTTTCTGGTAAGAGCACTCATACTCTTAAAACTTAGGAAAATGTTTTTGGACTTTTAAGAATTTCATGTTCACTCTGAATCCATTCCTTGACCGCTGGGCTATGTAACAAGGCAGAGAGAATGTGTTGTCTGGACTGCTTGTGTGCCCCTTTCTGGAGCACTACGTGTTCCTTTACACCTCTCATGACAGTTCTAAAGCTGTACCAGCAAGACCAAGGCTCTGATTTCATTTTATACTCTTTGCTTGCTCTCTAGAATCGCAGGGGAATTAGGCAAAATGCATTTTAACTATCAATTTTCTCCAGCCCCTGCCACATGCCCATGTGTTTTCCAAAGAAACTGATGTATGCTGAAAAGTGTTACTGACACTTTAGCATGAGTTTAGGCTTAAAAAAAGGTGAAGTGACGCTTTAGAGTGAGGATCGATTGGTTGCTTGGGCATGATTCCAAGCAGTACTGAAGATGAAAGGGGAGAGCAGCAACCCTGCAAACTGCACCAGATTTAAAACTGGACATTAGATTGTGATGTGATGCTGTGAATTATCAAAGTTTGTTAAAAGAAAACAGCTTTGGACAGCAGTGCCAAGACCTTTATGAGGAATCCCATAGGTAGTTCCCTTGTATATTTCTAAAAAAGCTGTCAAATTGGACACATATCCTTAAGTAGGGTTTGGAGTGGCTTGAGACTTTAAGATTTCACTTTTCATTTTACAGTTGTGCAACTTTTTCAGAACTGGGAATGCTCCCACGTAAGCATTCTGGAAGAATTCTGGTATTCAAGATAGGCAGAAAGAGATGTTAGGTGACCCAGGAATAACAGCTTAAGCTTCATGTCTGGAATAATAAGTAATAAATTATGTGGCAGTAAGTAAGGCGTCTATGGAATAAGTCCTATAGGAATAAGGAACTACGGATGTGCTAGGGACTGAAGCCCAGATCAGTGTACCAATAGATTTCTGTGTAGTAGTGTACATAATCTTCTTAATGAAGGAAGTTGTGACTGAGGTTGTCCTCAGGGCCTTGCTGTCAGTCCTCCTTAAGAGCACCTGTTCTACTAGATTAACAAAAGGGTCTTTTGGCAGTGGTTTTGCTCAAAATAGGCTGTTGTATTGCCCATGCCACGGGACACAGTTCTTTCATTGCTGCTCTGTGACACTTCTGTGATCACACTTCCTAGAAATCTTGTCCTGTTTCAACAGAATTCTTATCAGTTACTTTAAATATTCATTGCTTGTCGTTATGGTCCATCTATAAAAGATGTCCTTGACATTCATGTGCATCAGTTCAATAACCAGCAGAGTCAGAGACATGTGGTAGTGAAGGAGTTGTAAAGAAATGTTATTGCTCTATTGGCCATTTTATTTTTCACCTTGCAGTGGATTTTGTAGCTGTGCTTGTGCTTGCTTTCTGAATTTCTTCTAGACTTGCGTATCCTTTTCTGGACAAGCATTCTTCTGATATGTTACGTGATTTAATTTCCCATTAAAAGATACTAGAAACAAGTGTTTTAAACTTAGTTGTTGACTTCTGTCTGTTTAAAATTCTTCAAATTCAGTAACAGCTGTTTTATACACATACCTGTGGATTAGTATTGATACTGCATAACCACTTTCTCCCAAATCATCTTGGGAAAGTGAACTGTACTCAAACGAAGGCATTATATTCTTCCAGAGGTTTCGTTTTAGCAGGTTAGGACCAGCTAAAATGCTTTTACTTCAACACATAGTAAAGATGTAAATGTTTATGTCCTTGAATTTGGGACTATAGTATAGTCCAGTTCTCAAAAGATCTAAATAGATCAGAAATAGTTTTGTTTTCATACTTTGTTTCTCTTGCCTTTTTGACATAAGTATATGGCAGAGCTATGTTTTTTGTATATGCAGTCCAAGCCTGAGGCAGCTTTAATCTGGCTTGTAGACCTTCCAGTAGCAATGTTATTTCTATATCAAAAGTTTGGCACAAACTTTTGAAGTTTGCATAAGACCCTCTGCATTTTTGAAGTGAACTGAACACCACGTTGGATTCACTGTTACAGTGAGTCTTGTGCTGTAGTTAAAACTAGCTGTAGATGGAGCATAATCACACCTTCGATTGCAGTGAGCAAATCCCTTACATCTTTGGGTGTGTTTTCTTTCCTTTACATGCACTGATCAATGTAATTTTTTTACTAAAAGTCTTAACCATCCTTGAGAGTTGTGTTTTCATATAGCTAAGCAGTAACAATTTTCTAAATTGGTTTGAAGAACAGCTTATTTACAGAATTTGAAATACAATGGTGACCTTTATAAATATTTGAATCACTATTATTATAATAAAGAATTAAAAGGGAAATCCACACAAATACCAGAACAATGGCAAAAGCAAAGCAAAACACTTCAGGACTGATATTTATAAAGATTCGGGTAGCATCTTTCTTTTTTTTAGCTCCGATAGCATGATGAAGACAGGATTATATTTTTTCATTCTGAATAAAACTGAAAATGAGATGTAGCTACTTAACGCATACCGTATCCATAGAGTCTATTTATTCAGGCTGAATTCCACATGGACCATGGATAATCTTTTTTCCAAATGTTTACTAGTGTCTGCTTTTAACAAGTGCCATGCAGTATAAACTGAAGGAACCATAAAGAAAAGGGGCATAATAAAATTAAGCCTTGCTTTTCAACAGTCTAAATGGAGATCAAGAAGTGAAATTTTTGAATGGGTCAGATTAAGGAATTTTTTGTAAAGGACATGATTCACATGGATTTTAAAGGGGAGGGGGAACCATATCTAGTACTAGAAAATGAGATACGCAAAGAAGTTTTAAGAGCTGGCTTTGAAACTAATGCTTTTAACTGACATTGAAAGAGATCCAGACTAATTTCACAGCTTTGTTGAAGCTATCTTATTGAACTATTAAGCCACTCTATGCACAGTTTAGTAAATTGGGGGAATACTGCTGCTTTTGTGGTTTTTCATACCTTGCTCAGGCTGTATAGTCATTCAGGACAGACTGATAATTTTTGTTCACCTGTGTGGTTTCTAGCACTAACAAATCTAATTTTGGATGTGGTTTTTAAGTCCTGTCTTAATAACATTCAAAACAAATTCTAAGTGCTATGTTCAAGCACTTATGTGCAATGTTTTCTGCATTTGCAAAACCATTCTGTGGTGCAACCATATAGGTATTATTTTAGTAATAACTTCTGGTGTTTGCTTGCATTTAATTAAGAATTTAGTTAGCTTTCCTAAGTCAATGTCCTGTAAAAATAGCATCAACAAACCTATATCACATTTTTGAGTAGCAGAACAATTGAAAAGGTTACTTATTTTGAATATATTGGCAATCTTCTCCGCTCAAATTCTCAAGCACTTCAAGGTGTAATTTTTTCCCCTTTAAAGAAAGTAAATAACTGTAATCTCTAAGTAGGTGTAAGTATGTCCAGTTGGACAACTGTTTTCTGGTTTACTGTTTGTTCTTATTTCCTGGTCTCTCTCACTTTTTAACCCTTACAGGATTTGTCTTCTACAGACATTTTTCGTGTATATTAAGTTGTACTTTTCCAAAGAGACTTGCAATTCTCCCAGTCCAAGACCATTATATCTTTTAAGAGTTTGGAAATAGCTTGTCTGAGCTTCAATAAGATGGATGGTTACTCATTTCACCTTGCTTATTAACTGGTACTGAAGTGCAGAATATGTCAAACTACTCTTTTTGTTCGGGGAGGGGAAAATAAGCTACAGAAAATATCAACTGTATTACTTAGCATATTGATTATCAGGAATATAGAAGAAAACAAAAATATTAACAAACATTCCATTATAGGAAGTTGTGGAAGTGGAAGAGGGGTTTTATGATACAAAGATGAGAAGATGGTGGTGACCTCATGCTATTGGGGGATGGTCAGGCATTTAGCTTTTATCTTTCATCTGCCCTTGATGCTGTTGATTGTGAAGATGCTTACTATTTGCCAGTCCTTGCAAGAACAGAGGAAGTGATGACATTTTTTCCCTCTTTTTCTATTTGTTTTCTTTTTCATCTCCTCTCCATGTCTCCCTCCATCTTCTATCAAAAAATCTGAGTAGTTGCACATTAAGTTGTTGCGTTTTGGGTTTTTTTTTTTGTCATCGCAGTAACGTGAATAAAAATATTTTTAAATAAAGCATTTGAAGTGAAGAAAAATGGAGACATAAACAACTGTTCTTTTTCAGTCCGTAAAATAGTTATTTTTTTCTCTTGTGGCTGATTAAATGTGATTTTTCTACTATATCTAATAGAATAATTGCATATAGATAAAAGATATATGTGTAGTTGTTATCCAAACCATGTAGACTAAGGAAATATTCTTTGAAAGAAGCAGCACCGTAAAATGTTGCTCAAGGTTTGTGCTTTCATGATTGCCTAATGTGCTTTTTTCTTACCTACAAAGAATGGATGAGGAGTCAGAGTAGTTTCTCAGTGTTTCATTCCACTCCCATATTTGCCAATTTGGAATTATTTTACATCCAGTCTGAAGTCTCTTCAGTATGTACACCCTTACAATTATCAACACCTTTTAACATCTTAAACAGCTGTATTGCCCATTTTTGTATAGTAGTACACCCACAAATAAAATTCTTCTTGCAACAATCAAGTGTAATGTATTGCTTATAAAACTTTGTGCTGGAAATACTACCTCTTTGTTTGGATCTCCAACACAAGTCCTGATTCTGGTTTAATTCAGTAACTAATCGGAAGAGTCTTGAGTTGAAGGCAGAATTTTCTTTCCTTAGTATGGCTGTATCTGTCTAAGAAGGTTCAGGTCCCTTGGGGTGGTAGTTCTGTAGTTTAACAGAAGAGGGTTGAGGTAGGGTGCAGTCCAAAGCTGGAATGTGTGTATACTCTAGGTTTGATAGTATTTTGCATATTCATATTTATTTTAGGACATTTATCATCCCATGGCTAAAAAAAGGCGGATGCTACTATTATAAGTTCATTATATGATAAATATTTCAACATCATTAGGTATTTAATAGAGATGGAATTCCTTTCACGTTCAAGCCAACAAGAGCTTAAATATTTATTCCAGTGCAGCCAAGACTTTACCTGTGAACACTGGAATAAAGTACTTACTGAAACACTCATGAGTAATTAGATCTTAGAGCATGTGATAATACAGAAAGTTATCTAACATTTAAAGAAAAGGAATTGGCTAAAATGCACTGTATATGTAGTTTTAGAAGGTATAGAGGAATTCAGGACTAAGTTTGCCTTCCACAAGCATTTGGTCTTAAAATAGATCTCAAGAGATTACTTTTATTTTTAAATTTGCCATGCATTAAAAAAAGCAACAACAACAAAACCCCACAACAAAAACCCAAACTGTTTAATTGCCATGCTCTTTTCAAAGCAAAAGCCAGAGTACAAGGCAAAAAAGGCTGGCAGGATACGTGAAGGTTATAAACTCATGAAGTAAAATATCAAAAGTCTAAACTTTTTTTATTTTCTTGATGCAGTTTGGAATCAAAGAAAGTTTGTTGGTGTGTGATTCGTTTGATTAGTCACGAATGTCTTCTGCAAGGCATGAAGTCATGCTCTGTTCTCCAATGACATCTTTCCCTCCTCACACCCCGTTTCTTTTGTCCTTCCCTCATGACCAGCTGCCAAAACTCTGGGTTCCTGAAGATCTATTAGAAGCCTTGCTCTTCTCTGCTCATCCTGTCTCTGTGAACTCCTTCACATCATGCTTTTTACATAGCTACAGGAGAAGGACCTTTAACCAGCAGTTAAATCGTATATGTTATTCAGTGCTTAAGGCAATGAAATGGGAGAAATTGTAGGATTTTAAAATATAATAATAATAATAGTGAAACATATACAGTCCTGTACACATTCCTGTACTTGTGTAAATCAGCAGTTTTCTTGTTAGAAGGTGAATTTATCATGTGTGAGTTGACAGCTTATTTGTGTATATTGCCTGTAAACTTTGTAAACTTCTCTTTCTGGTTATTTTTTAGTAATATCTGAAGAATCACACTAAGATTTCAAATAGGTAGCTGTATCAAAGCATGGAAGCAACTCAGAATCAAACCTCCACCAAAGGCATGACGTGTTTTAGAAATGTAACCCAGAAAACCACAAGCCATTCTACTTAAAGCTATCTTAGAAGATACAGCAGGCCTGTGTGAAGTTTCCTTTGCTCACTAGTTGAAAAGGTGAAAATGAAAACAAGCCCTTGTGCTTCAAAAGCACAAGGTGGTACTTTCTCGCGGTGCTTGAGGCATGATGGTTTGGAAGAATAGACTGCTTGCTGGATAGGGTGAAGTTGGCTTGACTGCCAGGCTTTAAGACTTGGTGCCTAGACAGTGAGTGGAGGTGGCAAAGATGGTCTTGTTTATGGGCAGAAGGAAGGGCCATAAGGGGCAGTCTGACAGCAGATTTAAGAACAGCTACAAGCATGACCTGGTGGCCAAAGCAACCCTGTCCTCTAAAAAATAAAATAAAAATAGTAAAAAGAACTGATCAGGATTTCAGCTAGAAAGGTTCAGATTCAGATGAGGAAAAACATCTTATATTGGAATTAAATATGTCACTGGAGCAAGTTATCTGAAGACACTATGGAGAATATATCTGTGCAAGTCTGGGAGTTGACAAGAAAATGCCAGCCGTCAAATGTGTGACATGCTGTGGTGTGAGCAGGAATTGTGACCCAACCAAGAGCTTGGGCTGTAGGTCTCACAGAGCAGCATTTGTACGATTTTGAATGTTTTTGCGCCAATATCCAGTGTACACGTGAACAACATCAAGCTGAGCTGTTTGCCTGCTGTTTTCTGCTAGTAACAGGCCATTTTCCAGTTTTTCCTTTGTGTCTGGAAAAAGAGTTAAATTTTGCTGCTACATTCAGATAATAGCTATGAAGCGCCTGGAGGCAAGTGAACCAGAGACAGAGGATAGAAAGAGGTATTCTCATATTCCTTTAGTTATTACTTCTGAAAGTAGGCTTGCTGCTTTTTGAAAGTTTGGAAAAAATACCATATTATGTTACATTTCAAAGGGCTTCTTCTACAAAGCTTGTTTCTGTACATAGTGCGGAGAGTTGTAGAAATTGCATGGGATTGTTGCAGGAAATCCTTTCAAATAATGATAATATTTGAAAAGAATGCATCCCTTTGAAGTTCTATGGTAATGAACAAATAGCTATCTTTTGTTGGCAAGTTTTAAGGCAGAAGACTTAAACGTATTGCATTGCTGTATATCAGAAAGAGCTCTAATCTTAATCTGTAAATATTTAGAGTTGAATTTTCTGTATTTGAACTTGGCGTTGTTTTTTGAAGCGTTGATAGCCTTATATGGCTATTACTCAAAGCCTAGAAGTGGTTTTTCGTAGCTAAGGACTCCAGAATGAAATAAACAAGATTGTCTATGAGCAATCCGTGATTGGTAGGACTCTGATCTTGTCCTATTTACAGAAAAAACTACTTTGAGAAATCAGTGAAGGCTGAACAAAAAGCATTTTAAAAACTGATATTACCGGCGCTGTACCTCCAACGAAAATCCGCCCTCAGAGCGGCACCCAGGGGCCAAGGCTGTTTCTCCTCGATGCTCCAGAACTGCATCTGATTTGTCTGAGTTTTACCCTTGACCCCTGCCAAAACGTAGCGATTGCAACCTACCAGGAAGAGGTATTTGCTATATTTAAGAAGTGTCAGCAGTCATCTTTGTGAAATGTATTGTGCCCATGGGGGAAGAGGCCTACTTTGAAGTAGGCAGGAATGAGCTTGTCTCATCGGTGGGTTTAATTTCAGTTTACAGTGGCATCTGCTGATCTCTTGGTGATACCGTGGTTTTTCATCTGTGTTACCGTTGCAGTGGAGGGGTTAGGCACCGCCGTGCATTCAGAATGTCTGGAATCTTGTAATTTTCAGGTGCGGGCTTTCTACATTGATAGATAAATCTGGCGATAGCATCTTGCACCACATCAAAGACTACTGTGGCAACTCATTCTTCAGCTTCGGGCCCTGTGATGCTCGTACAGTCCTTCCCTAAGAAGTGTAACCATGCCGTGTCCCTGGGTCAGCTCAGGGGTTTTCCCCATCTGCTGTGCCCCATTTCCAGGACCTTCTCCTGCAGGTGATCTCTGCTCACTTTTTGAAGCCCTGTCTCTCCCCCTTCCCTTGTGCGATAGTGCTGCACTAAGGCTAAGGTGGCACCTCGCCTCTTCTGGACTGATGCTTCTCAAGTTGATCTGTGCTGTCTGAAAAATCATGATCCATTTTTATCTTTTTTTTTTTGAGGGGGCTATGAGATGTTAATAGCAAAGCAAACAGGTCACAGCTGTTAGGACTGATAAATGTATAGCTTTGGATCTATACAGCTGACCACTGTAAATCTGGATGAACTTGTTACTCCTTTTTAAGCCTAACCCTGAAATAAAGCCAGAAATTGTAAAGTCATTCCAGAGAAGAACAAGAAACTGTAGTCTCAACTTAGTTACATTCAGGTGGCTGTGCTCCTCACACAAGTTACCCAAAAGAAATTCTCTGAACATGCACAAAATCAATAGGCGAAGGCTAGTTTTTTGCAGTGTGGTGGTACAATTAGTTTATGTAGAATGGATGAAAAAGAATATTGCAGCTTATCTGAAAACAAATAACAAGCCTCATTCTCCAGTGACGACAGTTACTTTCCTTTGTGGCCATAGAAAATAATTCTTTTGCAGAAGAAATTCCACTGTGTGAGAGCAAATATTTGAAATGGAGCAAGTGATATGTGTGAGAATTTGATATGTTTTTGGAACAGTGCTGTGTAAAAGACATTTTTCCTTTCCAAACGGAGGAGCTGGAGATGCTGGGGATGCTGCAAGTCCCATTCATTAATTTACAGCATGCCTTTTTGTTCCTTTGCCTCTCTTTAGTGACTTCTTATTTGCTAAGGCTGGACTGCTTACAGAACTTAACTGCATTGAGGTGGTTGTCCTTGTCCCAGTGATACAAAAGAAGTACGTTGTGAAATATGACATGATTTGTAATCCTGTGTGTGCTTTTTCAAGACAAAAAAGAATCACTGAATATAGTGTCATCAATGAAATAAGGTTCCTTTGCATACTTTAGAAATAACACTCTGGTGTACTAATCTCTGGGAAAGTCACTTTTATTACTGTTGGCTGCTGTGTTTAATGTGGAGCTCCCTGCTGGTGTTCTATACGTTATTGAAAGAATGCTTGTGTCTTAGCTAACAAAACAAACAAACAAACAAAAAAACCAAACAAACAAACGGGGAGGTGTCTAAATTAAGAATCTAACTCTTGTGCGTCCTTTGTGCTTTTTTTCTTATTACTGCATGTTGTTCTCCTTGTGTGTCTGCAAGGCTGTCAGTCCTCTGTAATAGTGTGTGAATACTGGCAAAACCACACTCCTTCAGGTTTATGTAAGCAGCAATTCATTTAAAGGAAAAAAATCCGTTTTCATACCACAAGTAGAAGGCATGGGTCCGTCAGAATAGAAGGCAAAAGTCTGTCAGACTTTAAATTACAGTTAAATATAGATTAATTCCTTTAAAATTGCAATGCTGTTTGTATAGGTTTCTTTTCTTGCAGTACATTCATTTAGCTGTCAGCCTTTACATGTTGCTGTAATGAGGTATGATTGCAGTGCATGTTTTCATTGTAGACTGAAGCACAGACTTTTTACATAGTTTCAAATGTATTTTCATCACCGTGCTGTTTATATAACAAACAAAATGAAGTAACTAACTGACAAAACTAATTGCCAAAAAGAAAATAACGTGAATTACTCCCCAGTACAAAACTATACATGTGTTTAGTTACTAAGGTTATTAATTAGGTAACTGAGGATTGCTATGGTTTACTGACTGCTATGTCAAACTTGACTATATACAGATTTTTAGAAAAGGTCAAAGACAGTAGAGGTCTTGTGTTGTAGCATAAAGATTTTTTTCCTTTGATGTGCTTATGGAACTGAATTTTGTCATTTAGAGATCTCAACGTTTTGTGTCATGATGTTGAGAAGTATTCGGATTAGATCAGTGCCTCCTGTTTGCAGCTGAGTCTTCCATGCAGACTGATTCCAGCTGCTGAATATGAGTTCCTGGGAATGCTGGGCACTTGGCAATGAGGTTGTTTGAGTTATTGTGAGGAGAGTTGTGTCCCTGACAGTCACAGTGACCAATCACCAGAGGAGTCCTTTCCTTTCGGAAACTCCTCACAGTTGTGAATTCATCACCCAAAGAAACTGTTTCAGTGCTTCTGTGTGCTTTTGAGTCCAATGTAGTCAGCGTATGTCTTTTGAGTTCGTTTACTGCCACATAAAACGTTTATTTTTACGTGCATTTTGTAGTCTAACAAAGCTGAAGTATTTTAAGGGATGCCCTCTATCGGAAATTGTCAGTAAATGTCTAATTTCATATACTTGCTAACTACCAAATAGCACATCCCAGACATGCTCCTGCATCAGGCTATCGTTGGCCAGTACAGCCCTCGGCATGGATGCAGCCATCAAAATCCTGATTGCTGGACCCAGTAAATGTATAAGTCTCCTCTAATGAGAGACAAATTTAAACCAGCCCTTCTGTGTGGTAGGCATGAGGTGTGAGCAGGCCTGCTCTTCCACCCTCAGCTGATTTCTCTGCACTCCCCAGTAGCAAAGAACTGGAGCCATCAGCAGCCTGCATGATTAAGTCCCTTTGGCTGCTGGACTTCTGTGAGGGCTCCAGTCTTGCATTTACGTGTTGGAGTTGAAGGAACTATGCAGTCACATTTCTCTTACCTCCACTTGAACTTGTGTTCTGTTTTCTGACCAACAGTTGGAGCTTTATCTCTTAATCTGTTTTTACTAAATAGATTTTCTAGACAAAATGAAGAAAAAAGCCATCAGAAGAAAGGGACTTTTTCTATGCATGCTATGCTCTTTAGGAGAAGGGAAAGAAATACAGTATTGATGTGTCTGTTTTTCTCTTTTTACTACAGGAGTGCAGGATCCTCAGCATGAGAAGATAATAACTGTGACTTCTAATGGAAGTATTCACAGCCCCAAGTTTCCACACACATACCCGCGCAATACTGTACTAGTGTGGAGATTAGTAGCAGTAGATGAAAATGTATGGATACAGCTTACTTTTGATGAAAGATTTGGGCTTGAGGACCCAGAAGATGACATTTGCAAGTAAGTGACTTTTGCTTAACTTACAAAATATCTTAAAGAAGATATGGGGGATGGAACAAGAGTATTCCTCAGGTTTTGGAAAAGTATTACACCTGCACGTCAATTTATCTATGAAAATGCATCTCTGATGTATTAGCTACTGATTTTCTTTTGCAGTGCTAGGAAAGCATTTCATGCTTGAAATATCATTTGAATGTCATATCCTGCTTTGATGTGTTCCTGGGGAGGTATTTCACAGCAGTTTTTCCTTTCCAAGTAGGTTTCTTTTGCTTTATTTCCCCCCCCCTATTTTAGATTTTGTTTTTTTTACTGCTCTGTATGTTTCAGTTTTTCTAATTCATTAGTCTTCATTTATTTGTATATCTCATATCAGTTTTTTGTTGGTTTTTTTTTTTTCAATTTTGGATTTCTTAGGGGTTATTTTTGAACTTATTCTTATTTTGGAAGTTGTGGTTCATAACGGATGGACAGATACCTTCATAATTCTGAAGAGAGTGATTGTCAAGGCTATGTAAATATATCAAAATACCAAGTACAATAAGCATATGTTTGCTCGGATGAATGCACTCCCTTTTTAAATGAAAACTTAGCTTGCTTTTTCTTTTCTTTGCATGTGGCAGAGTGAAGTGAGGTGAAAGAAAATCCAGGTAGGGTGACTCATTCGTCCACTTGCAAAGAAAAAAGTAAGATAAGTTAAAGTATTTTCAATCTTAAAGCTTGAATATTATTTTAATGGGAGTACATTTATTTAAAGTAAACAAGGTGATGAATGCAGAAGTACTAATCAAATTAAAAAGCAGTCATATGGTCACTCATAATCTTCACCCACTCGTTATCTTATCGTGCTCATATTCGTGCTTGTGTACCAGGAAGCTGGATGTGTGCAAATCCTGACGTGTGCACTTTCGAGGACACATTAGTCTTTTTAACTTTGAAGATTCGACCCTCTGAAAAAGAAATTTTGTTGTTTTTAACAAAGAAAACGCAGAGATAATGTTCCTATATAGTTTAAATTCAGTAATGTTGTCAGTAAAGGAAAGGAATATGTATCTTTTTTCCGTGAAGTCAGTACAAATAATTGACAAGGAAATAAAAGTGCAGAGTTTAACTTCATAAAGCAATTCTACACAGCCCAGTTAAGTTACTGAGTTATCAGAGTAATATCTCTTCATAAGTAATGTCTTGCTTCTTAGCTCTTATGTTCTTACTAAAGTTATTTCATCTTCTTTCTACCTTCTGCAGAAAAGCTGAGGGTTTTTGTTGCCTGCATTCTATTTATGACTGCTCTGTTTCTGCCATCTTGAAGGTCACAAATCAATGTTGTTGTTGCAAGAGTGGTTTCTCAAGACCAAGTTTATATGACAAAGAACAGAATAAAATATAGAATCATGAAACCTTAGAGTTGGAAGGGACCTGTGAAGGCCAGCTAGTTCAACGCCTCTGTGGTGAACAGGGACACCACAGCTCCATCAGGCTGCCCAGGGCATCTCTGGAGGCAGGGCATCAACCATACCGCTAAGGAACCTGTTTCAGTGTCTCATCAGCCTCACTGTAAACGGCTTTTTTTCCTTATATCCAAACTAAATCTCCTCTCTTTGAGTGTGAAACCATTTCCCCTCTCACTTCAGACCCTGCCAAAGTTTTGTCCCCTTCTTTCCTGAAGCTCCCCTTTGGATACCAACAGGCTGCTGTCAGGTTACCTCGCAAACTTCTCTTCTCCAGGCTGAGCAGCCCCAGCTCTCTCAGCATGTCCTCATAGGAGAGGTGTTCTATTCCATGGATCATGTTTTTGTCTGTGTCTAGAAGCCAGCATCTGGCTGGCTTGGCCATACTTGGGTTTCTCCAAAGTCAGTTCTGACACTTCAGCTATGCTTCTTGTCTAGAAGGATTTTAACATCTTACAGGTACACTGAAGGTACCAGTTTAGCCTCCCTTTGAAATAGTTTCCTGAATCTGAATATAGCACAGCTATTCTCCGCCCCACTTTTACCTGTAATTCAACTCAGAAAATGTGCTAACAAATTATTTGCATTACAGCAAATTTTATGTTTATGCCATCAGAACCCAGTCTCACCTGGAAGCATAAAACTTCCATAGTCCTAATTGCTGTGCAGATACTCACCAGTGTAAAGAATAGTTGTTGGCTCTTTTACTTTGCAAAAGTTTTAACTATTTGGGTGTTTTTTGTTTGGTTTTGGCTTTTCAGAATAAACATCTGATTTTTTGCCCATATTTCTCCAGGTGACTTTTGCCCAGGCTTTACAGTTGCAATAGCTTTACATTTCTGTAGTTCATCTCTGCACTGTTTAACATACAGCTAATAATTTATTAACAGTAATTCTGCTTCGCCTGCACTGGGTCCTCTCTGTGACTAAAATTGTGCCTTGTCAAAAGTGTACACAAAGTCCATTTTACATATGAAACAATCCATGCATTTATTTCAGAATAACTGTTGCTCAACTCTTGCTTGTCTGAAATCGTTGTGCTCTGTCTTTGAGAATATACAATGGCAGAAGTTTTACATAAACTCCTTCAGTCATGAAGGCACAGACTTAGCTTGAAGTTCCTTGAAGAACGTGTGTGTTACAGTTGCCATTAAGAGGCAGTCTGATGTTCTGAGTTGGTCCTACACTGCAGCATGAAATAACAAAAATCTTTCTTGTAATAGTGACGTGTGCCAAACTCACTCTCATGCTGTGCACAGAATGGCTATAGTTGTTCATTTCGTGGTGGTGGCAGCTGTTTGTTCTAATTATCAGATGATTCCAATCTGTTTGAATTTTCTTATATATAATAAAACACAGAAATGTGTTACAAGTGCATAGTGCAATTACTATAGATCAGATTATAAGGATGAAGATCCACAAGCAGAACTGAATGAATGTTGAGTACTCGATGGCACTTGACACTCATCTTCACTTTAGGAAGACTACATGCATTTACAAGTCTCTTCAGTGCTCTAGTGATTTAAGTATGCACTATAGTCTGTTCTGTAGGCTTTCGTTTGTTTGTTTTTATGTGAAGCTTTTAGCAGCTGCACATGTGATTCTGTTGTTGCAATTATGTAAGCAAAGCACTTGTCTGTACAGCTTTGAATGAATCTCTAAAACTTGTCCAGTTAACGTGCAGTATGTAGAACTTTTGCCTGTTGAAAATGAGTAAAGCTGAAGATGGCTGTCAGGGGTAACGTGGGATAAAATCTCAGTAGCACTGAGTAGCACTGTGACTGTTTTTGACTGTCCCCACATGAAATTCAATATTACATCTCAATTCCAGGAATGTTTTCTCTGGGGGTACTTAGGATGATGCTTTAAGATACAAAGCCACAGGCACTAAACTCATTGCCTCCCTTTTCCCTAACATTTCTGTATGCTACTCTCCTTCACTTCAAATCTTTTGATCAAACTGTGCCCAAGCTGTTCCCTTCCATTCAGGTAACATCAAAGTTCTTAGGTTCCAGGAAACCGTATCCAAACTGCTTAAACAGCTCCTAATGAATGTATCATTAGCAAAGTGTTGATTAAAAATCTTGAAGATTCGTCTCAGTCTCACAAGGCTGAAACAAGTGTATTAAGAAACAACATAAAGAGTCTGTCTGTAGTCATTGGCTATGAAGAAGGAAAATATTTGCTTAGCTGTCTCTTTGGTATAAATTATGTCAAATGCATTCTGTCTGGTGGTGAGTTATGGTAAGCACTATATGAAAGCTAAACATTTTGTTACATGATTTTCTAAAGGGAGCTTTCCATGTAACGTAGGACCCAATGGAGCACATGGAACTTTCTTTTAATTACAACAAAACTCTCCATCTAACATTGGAGTTAAATACAGATGCGCAGCTGCAGCCGCATGGTGTTTAAGTAAAAAGATAATAGATATTTCACTTCTGTTTGGCCCGTGCCATGGTAACACCTAACTGTGTCAACAGAGCATGTGCAGGAAAGAAAAGTTCTAGGATCTTTCTGTACTGCAACCTACAGGGGAAAAAACCCATTCATTTTGTTGTTTTTCTTTTGCCTTGAGTGCGTTGTGGAGACAATATTAATGTATGTACTAAGAACATACTATCAAATATTCAGAAAGAAACATAACTTCTTGACATTTGGTGAACTGTCCTTGCTGCCTGGCAGTCTTCAATACTTCTGATGGACTTTTTTGTTGCAAGAGTGACACTATCTGTGCAAAGCTACAGGTAGAGAAGTTACCGCAAAGTTCAACTTGTCAATGTTCACGGTGACTCATGTCACTAAGTAGACAGGCTGCTGGTTTCTTTGAGGATTTTTGTTTGTTCTTCTCATTTTGAACTTCGAGGGTTTGCCGTTTCCACCTTCTTTTGAAAACTCAAATGGCAGGGAGGAGTCCCCCAAAATCTCTAAGACTTCAAATTATGGAGAAAAATAAAAACAGAAAACCAATCCAGACTGAGAACAGAAATGAACATAGATGGCCTCAGTTCTACTTAGATGATTCCACATCTGCGATACTTAAATGTCTCCTTCATTACTGGCTATACATATATTTATAAGCATAAATAAAGTCATATTAAAGTTAAAACCCATTATTGCTGTCTTCTACATTTAGATCCATTTGGATAGAAATTATTCCATTAACAACTGGAATAACAAAAAGCTTACGAGTCCTTCATTTTACCTTTTTTTTTTTCTGACATATAAAGTCTTTGTTAATCACTTTTATTCAAAGTCTGAAAGGGGGGAGTCATATAATTTAAATAGCCAGAATGAATTCTAGTATTCAAGAGCCTTAGATTAAGTGAAATACTGATAAGAAGGAATTATTTTGAAACAGGTGATTTAAGCTGACGTTCTTGGTAGCATCACTGATGTCCTGCTGCTGGCAGGGAGGTGGCATTTTAGGAGCAACGTGTGCCACAAGGCTTGAGTGAAGGTGGAGTATTTTTCCCCTTGTTGTTATTTATTTTTTCTTGGTTTCTATTTTCTCAGTCCATTTGTTGCACGACAGCTGAGTAGTGGTAGCATTTCAGGAGAGGTTTAAATGCTGAATGGATTCAAAGGAAGGATGAGAGTGGAGTGTGGGGATCAAAGTTTTTGAGAAGTTAAATTAATTTTGGCAAAGTCTTTTGATTATCTAAATCTTTATTTTACATATAAAGAAAATAATCAGTAGTGCAAAGGTTGTTTATTTCATATAAGTTTCATTCTAACAATATCATTTCAATTTAATGAATGCACAGGAATCCAGTACACTCATGAATCCTACTTGCCTACAGGAAAGCTGGGGGGGGATTTTTTATTAGGACAGGTTGCAACAGGATGAGGGGAAATGGCTTTAAACTAGAAGAGGGTAGATTTAGACTGGATATTGGGAAGCAATTCTTTACTGCGAGGGTGATGGGACACTGGAACAGGCTGCCCAGTGAGGTCATGGATGCCCCCTCCCTGGCTGCATTCAAGGCCAGGCTGGATGGGGCTGTGAGCAACCTGGTCTGGAGGAGGTGTCCCTGCCTACAGCAAGGAACGGAACTAGATGATGTTAAAGGTCCCTTCCAACACAAAGCATTCTATGATTCTATGTTTTGAAGAACAACAGAGTATTTGTCTCCATCAGAAGAAGTAACCGTATCTATTTCTGCCAGTCTGATTTAGGCTCACTTCTGAAATGAAGCACAAGAAAAATTTATCACTGCTCTGAATTGGACAAAAATGTGGTTCCTTTTATGTATTTATTTACTTTAGAAAGACGTTTCTTTTGAATATTCCATGATTCCAGAAAATTCATCTCTTAAATTCCTAAATGATGATTTGTACAGTAACTCATCCTTGAGCTGCTCCTATCCTGCTCTTTAACTGTTGTCAATAGTTGGTGCTGGCAGAGGCATGTCTCGTGCCCAGAAGAGAGGGCAGTCAGTGGAAGCTCCAGACTTAGGAAGGCAGAGTTAAACCTCTTCTAAGCTCCTGCTGCTATTAAACTCTGTGGTACAATTGCCAATGTACGCTCAAAGTAGACGGATTCATGAAAATGAGAGGATCATGATTAACCTCGTGGCAGAAGACAAAAATATTACCCAATTTTGTAATCTGAATTTGGCTTCTAAATATAAGCATTCATTTAGGTTCTCTACTGAATATTAAAAGTCGTTTAATACCATTTATATGATGATGAGTTTGTAAATGTGACAAAGCAGATATTGCAGTAAAAGAAGATAAAGCTCGAGTAGTGCAGTTGTTGCCAACACTACTCTGCAACACGTTTCTTAAGCTTCTAAAAAGACTAAACACTGTTCTGTATAAATGGTTTATAGCTGCAAAATTGTACTCTGTAAGCAAATCAGAATTCAACACAAGAAAGGAAAATAGGACAAGGTGCTTCCATGGTTGGTATGGAGGACAGCACAGCCTGCACAGCATGATGAGGAGCACATGCTGCACAAACTTAGGGACTATTGTGGCATTCTTGCCTACCAATTTTCACAGCTCTGAGTGTTAGGAGAGTGATTGCTGCTGAGTGGGTAGCTGACATAATCCCTTACGCTTTGTTCACACTAGAGACTATCACTCATTGATTTAGAAAACATTTTAGGCTCCTTAATATTCCTTCTTGGTCCTTTCAATCTCAAGTAAGCTGTTTGAATGAAGTAAACTGTGTCCACAGTATCAAAATATTTTGTAAACAGTCCTAATCCTAATTTATTGCTTCTAAAATTGTTTCATGTTACCAAAGCTGGCTGTGTTTCCAGTGGCATGAAGTAATTTCCTGCTAGGCACTGCTAGGTCTTACCTGTCTCTGGGATGCTCTGAGGACAACTACTGCTAATGGAGTTCTCTGCTCCTTCCCCAGTGCTAATTAAAATGTAGGAGTAAATGAGTACTGCAGCTTTCCCCTGCTTAGAGCCACAGAGATGGTGAAGGGTCTTGAGGATGAGATACATGAGGAGCCGCTGAGTCCCTTGGTTTGTTCAGACCAGAGCAGAGGAGGCTCATGGCTGCCTACAGGCAGTGGCCATATTTCCAGGCTGCCAGAATTCAAGCATCATCTAGACAGTGCTTTCAATCGTGTGGATTATCAGGATATTTGGGAAGATGCACGTGGAAGAGATACTGCAAAAAGCAGGATTACTTATCCTGAAAAAGGATGGGTGGTCGTGTGTGAGTATCCCAGGGTGTTTATAATGTAAAATAAATAGATATTTTTCTCCTTCTGACAATAAAACCAGTGAGCAGCAGTTATTAGGAAGTTCTGTTTCATACTGGGCTCTGATTGGTATGCTGTGGCTGGATTAAAAATAGGTCTGCATAATTTTACGTCCATTAATTTATAACTAGGTAAACTGAAGTGAGAGGAAACTCTTTGCATGCTTTAGGTGTAAACTGATCTCCTGTTAGGGTTGGGAACACATTTTTCTGCCTCTTGCAGTGTTTTGCAACTCCTCAGTTACATTACAGGGATTTTTCACTTTCTGTTCAAGTAGCAGTTATTAGTCTGTCCCGAAGCAGGATATTGGATTTGGTGATAAATGGGCTGTGCTGGATTGGTAAATCCTGTGTGCTACTGTAGCAGGCAAGAAACCATATGTAGTTATATCATTAAACGAAAGAAGTGTTTTCATTTAAATAAGCCTAAGTAGAGCCCCACTCTCCAGTGAAGAGGCAAGAAGCAGGAGGAATGAAGAGGAGAGACTTGACCAGGTGCACGATGCTGCTGTGTATCAGGGGAGGGGTGCTGCCTGCACTGGCCTGTGAGTGCCTTCATGTGCTTAAAATACCCCTTAGCAATGTTGCTGCTTTCTAAAATTTACTTGTGGATATCACTAAGAAGTTGTTTAACCAGTAGTTTTCATGTCGTTGACTCAATCCGTAACCACTTTTCAGGATATAAGGGGTTGTGCATACAGGATTTGGGATACCAGACTAAATATGTAAAATGCTGCTCAAAAAACAGTGATAAAAACATAGTTTTGGATTCAGAGAAGCTGAAGGAGGTGCACTGTCTATGGTGAACAGTGTGAGTACAGGTGGCATCAGAAGTACTTCAGAAAGCTAACAATCAATCTTAAAAGAAGGAGTCTTTTTTCCCTTCATACTTCAAGTTTTTATCTGCATGATTATAGTATATCTTTCTAGGATTGTTATTCAAGTGATTGAGAGAAAAGGCTCATTAGTAATTAAACTTGTGCAACTTAGGTTCATGGCACAGGCTATCTAGATCTGTGTTCTGTGGCAGCTATGTTCCTGAAAGTACTTATTTACACATTTTATCTGTATGGCAAGTTTAAAGTACACTTAAATATTTACTGCGTTGTTGCTGTCTGAACATAGAATTATTTTGGCTTAGAACCTGAAGAAGATTTGCAGTGCATCTAGTTTGCAATTTCCCATTTTGTGGAAAAGTTAATGCTCCTTTCTCCCCATGAGACAGAAGTTATCTTCAGGGTCTGCAGTATTCACATGCCTGAGCTGGAGACGCTTGAGTGTTCACCAGTGCACATAAATGCCAGTCACCGTGATTTATTTTCACATTGTGTTTGTGTGCCAATGCGCTGCTCGTGAGGGGAAGGATGTGTATTCAGCAGTGCTTTGTTTATGAATCAGCTCTGAAGTAAGAGATGAATTTTTTTTTCTTTAATATACTGCTTTGTTCCCAAGAAACAAAAGCTAAGCATGAAATGTAGGTGCATCAGCTGCTCCCTCGGGTTATCAGCAGGTCCACAGAAATTGGAAACGTGTTTTCTGCTAGGCAGGAGGACAGTTACACAGCAGGTATTTTCTCCCAATCAGACAACCATATTGCATCTTTTCCTTTCTGTGAAAAGTGTTGGGCTGTTTGAAGAGTAGCATTTGGGGGTTTAAACTGTCTCATTTTTTTCCTTTCACTTGCAGTCATGTATAGTCATTATCAAACCTGTTTACAGTGAACGAAGGGGAAGGAAACTACTGATGAGTAAACTTTTTTTTTTTTTTTAATGTATCCTAAATAGCAAGATAGAAACACAGAAGGAATTATGCAGTTCTGTTAGAAGCCTCAAGGTTTTATTAATCAGCATGAGGAAAGATGAAATAGAGCCATGGCAACCATATAACATTTGTGAATGAATGTGTGTTTCCATAAGGCAGCTCCTAATGTACAGCACTGCATATTCTAAAATAGATGTATTCAACGTAGGTTGGCACAGAAACGACAATCCATATTTGGGAAATGGAAGTTAGAAATGTTCTCTGTTTATACTCGGAGTATCTTTATTTCATGAAAAATGTAGACGTGGAAAGATACTTGTTGTTTTATATAATACTCATTTGCTACATTGGCCAAAATGAAGTTTATTGCTGGACGTGATGTTTGTGTATAATTAAACATCATTTTCTGAGTATGAAAACTGACCTCATCACTTTATTTATATCAGTTATTTCTGGGTATGCTATTTCTTAACAGTGACTGTTAAAACACAGTATGTCAGGATCAGCAGATACAGTTACAGCTATGGAAATTCATTTTACATCAAATTGTTGCTGTTTCAATGCTGTCTCTTTTTACGTTAAAACATCAAGCATAACAGAAATTGTAAGCTGCTAAGTGGAACATGACTCATTTCTTAACTGTTGGCTCATCTGCTATCCTCCTTGGTGGCTCTGATAAGTTTTCCCAAAGTGGCTCGAGGAAACTGCTGCTGTGCACCTCAGCAACTGGAGTCAATTGACTCCATGTGCTTTTGAGTGTTTTTTTTTTTTTTTTTTTTTTGCAGGCTTCCTTTTGTAAAGGCATTATCAAGAGGGAACATATAAAATATCTTAAATTTTATATTTGGTAGTCTTTGAAAAACAGGTTTCTTCTAATAACTCGTCTTTACTGTCATTTAAAGTAGCCCTCAGTCAAACGTTTCTGTTCATGTCAAATGAATTTATATTGAAGACATACAATCCTAGAATGCATCTTAGAATGGCTTGGCTTGGAAGGTGCTTGAGGTGGGCAAGGACACCTCCCACCAGACCAGGTTGGCCAGGGCCCATCCAATCTGGCCTTGAACATCTCCAGCATCTCCATCTCCACGGCTTCTCTGGACAACCTGTTCAGTTCCTCACCACAGTTGGAGTAAAGAATTTCTTCCTAACATCTAACCGAAATCTTCCCTTTTTCAGTTTAAAAACATTCCCTCAGTTGGGTATTTGTTGGTGCTGCCCACAGAGTCAAGATTTCAGCCAAAGTCCCCTTTCCCTTCCTTTCTTCCAGGAAACTTTGCTTTCTGTCTCATTTGAGGGGTTTTTTTTCCTTACCTCTGGTGGCAGGTTGAATTACTAACAGCAAAGTTGTATGGATGTGCAGTGTTCAAGGTCTGTGATTTCAGGAACATTTTATCTACTTGTTAGTGGTGGGCTTAACTGATGGGCCAATCTTTCCTAGTCTACGTTCAGGTGGTTTACTGGCAATAAATACAAAATACTATAAAATAAATGAATGAATTTGAAAGGTGAAGGAATTAAATAGCTATTCTGAAGCTTGCAAACTTGTGTAACAGTTGTACAGCTTGGCAGCACCAGAGGAGAAAAGTTACCAAAACTAAGATTTCATCTTACACAACTTGAAAAATAGCGTGCATGTACCTGCAGTTTCATTATTACCTACTGTTTAATTTCTTTTAGTATTTTGATCTTAATCTCACACGTTAGCTTCTTCCTCTGTGTGTCAATGTTTGAGGAGCATTTCCTTTAGTCTTCGTGGAGGGACGTGCAGGTGACAGAAAAGAAGTTCTTCTCCTGTTGAATCAATGGCACAGTGTGTGCTCCTCTTCCTACAACTGTACTGCTGCAGCAGTAGGTTTGTAGTTTGCCTGAAATCCACTTTCATTGCTCCGACTCAGAGAGTCACTATCCTTCTATGCTCTTTTCCTTCTTGGGATCCTTCCATTTTCTCTCAGTTCTTCATGGTGAACTTTGCATTCCCCATGTCTCATCCTGTGATTTTTGCTGGAGGCCACACAATGCCTTGACCTATAGGCAATAACAAGGATACTTAAACAGATTGGTTCTGCCATCAGGTGCCATGGGTTTGATGCCTCTGTTGTGCTCCAGTATTCCCTTTTCCACTCAGATAAATGTGAACTTTCCCACTGAAGTATTGCTGGAGATTTCTGTTGATAGAGGAAGGCTTCCAAAATTTGTTACAAGTGAGGCACACAAACTTTGAAAGAAAACGTCTTCAAGCTAAATGCTTGGCCTCTCTTTCCTCTCTAAACATGTTGTTCTTTGTGAAATAAACACTATGATTACTTGCAGCTGTGATTTAAGTGATCTAAGAGGTGAAGAGTACCGTGAATTATTGCCAGTGCCTTGACACTTCTGTGTGTAGAACAATACAGTTTAACTTGAATGATGGACACTAAAGTTTTATTCCATAGGAGCTTTAAATATTTCAGAAGTAAAAATGAAAATGATTTTAAATATTGACAGAAGATGGAGAGAAAACTGTCCTTTTGAAGTTTTGTTTAGAAAATATTGTCGGGATGACAGTTCTTTGTAATTTCTATTGTTTCCAAAATGAAGCTGCCCAAGTATAAACCATCAGCATTCTATTCAGTAACATTTTGTCTAATGAACTGCCCGAGGACCTTCAGTGCTTTAGGTCCAAGTCTGAGGTAGGTAATTTTTGTATGCTGCCATAGCACAGGGAAAACCTTGAGATTCCTAATGCTTTTCAACAAAATGGAATAGAAATACTGCAGCATCCCACAGGGAAAAAAATGTCAGGGGTTGCTGTCAACTTCATGTCACTTAGTGGAAAAAGAAAATGAAGTCAATGTTCATCAAAAGAGGGTAGGAAGAACGCATTTCACTTTTCTCATGGTGAGTGTCTAGCTTTTTGTCTAGCACACATCTATATCAGATGGAAAGATCCAGTGTCACCAGTGTGGCAAAATATTTTACCATGCGGATTTCTGTTCCTTACATTCATTGATACATTTGTGGGATTCTGAAGGCAGAGGGAAGCCACATGAAGGTCACAAAACTGTAAGCCAAGGTAAACACCCTGTCAGAAAATATTTAGCAAATGGTGTAAACCACAGAAAAATTGAGAACGGAGAGGAAAACACATTTCCTTAGAGAATACGTTTCCTGGTTTGAAAAGTATTGAAGTTCAGAGTCCCTTACATTACCTCTTTGTCCTTTTCAAATAAATTGCCTTTGTTCAGGTTGTTAATTCAATTCAGAGTCCTGGGCACCTAGCCATAGGGAAGAGGAATACATATTCTGCAAGTTATATATGGGAAGGTACAATGGGAAGTGTTGACTAAAGGCAAATGCACCTTTCGTCCCTGGATAAGAGATGAGACTACCTATTAGTCAGAACTGATCAGAAGTTCTGATTAATAGGTAGTTTTTGAGTAAAGTACTGAGTGTGGATATGTATGAGCATTTCTTTAGTCATTGTGCCACAGAGGATTGTGTTTTCTGGTTTGTACACTGCACAAAAAGGATTATTTTGTTAAATGAGCATATTAACTTTTTAACTCTGTTGTGGATAGAAAAAAGTTTCTGTTTCTCAATTCCTGGTTATTTATCCAAGTTTTCTTGCTTTACAAGGAAAAGCTTCCCTTGCTGGGAAATTAGGTGGCTGTGATATTGTCCCTGCCAGTTGACAAGAAGCCTCAGAACTGTGCAGTGCAGTCTTGTAAATGCTTAAAGCATCTGAATCACTTTGCTTTGCTGTGTTTTGCAGCAAGTTCTATCTTCAGTCAATGTGTCCAGAAAATGTGCGAGGGGCTTTTTTTGGTTGATGTGAAATTTGTTTCACTTTTATTTCAGGGGTACAAGGAGAGCAACGATGAAATAGAAATGCTGTGTAAGTTATGGTAGAAGTACTAATGCCTGTTCTGTATTTGACCCCCTACAAGCATCTGAAGTTGTTGAAGTATGATTAAATTATTAATTCTTTACAAATCAGAAAAAAATAGAGGGATAATTATCTACCAGAGACATAAAAAGATGGAAATTGGAAATTTTGTAATCCAATCACTGTTGAAACACACCACACACTGCCTCGCTGTGTTCACATCCACATTCAGCAAGTGCTGGTGAATTAGTGGGTGCCATTTTATCCACACGGAGCAATTTGGTGCCACACCTTTGCTTCATGCACACTTCCATGTCAGACACATCCCTGTCTGCCCCTCTGATGGCAGCTACACAATGTAATGGAATACTGGTGGGAAAGTTCAGCCTCTACTGCCATACCACCAGCATCTGCCTCTGATGTCATGAGCCAGCAGAATAAAATAAGAGCATTACTTTCAGAGCAGCCCTTGTGTGCTAAAATTCAGTGCTCAAAATCAATTCAGTAAATATGGTGAGCTTCGAAGCCTTACTGCGATTAATGTACACGTTGTCTTCGTAGTCACTTGTAAAGCTGATCATAAAGTTAAAGCAGTTTTGAATCAGGTAAAGGAATTAGTGTTTCACTGGGAAAAAATATGGTGATGAAGTAATTAGTATCATAAGTTCAACAAAGATTTAAAACTATGGGACGTGGTAGTAATACATTTTGAACACAGTTAATGAGCATATTCACTGCGTTCATTTCTAATTAAGTGGAAAAAATACTGGTCCTTTAAATGGAGATAATAAATGTGCAAGTCAGTCTTGCACAAACATGCAACACCAGAATTTATTACCTGCTGTCTAACTAGGGAACTGGGAGTCATTATAAAGATTAGATTTACTGAAAAAAAAAAATTGACAAAAAGCTCCAGTAGAAAATGTTTGAGGTAATAATTTTCCCATTAAATTTTTCTTGGCAGAGTGGGAGTGAGTTTTCCTTTTTAAAATACAGTTACTTGCTGTCATCGGGGCTAGTAGGACTGTTTGTACCCTTGAAAAGGATTCAGTAACATTTACCAACTTAGATTTCTATGAGCAATGCATTTTGTTTACAACTTCAGCTGTAAGAGAGCAGAACGCTCTCCAAACTGTCGAAACTTTCCTAGAGGTGTGTTAGGCTGGGGTAGGAGAGCAGAGGTGCTGTGGTCATGTAGCAGAGCAGGGGCTGGGGCAGCAGTAAGCTTCCCAAAGCCAGCTGGGGCCCGAGGGTTGCACTTCTACCTTTCTGAGCCCAGGAGCATTGCTGCTCACAGGTTTTCAAGCTCGACGGCAGGGGAAAAGCGACAGAAATTCCTACTGTTTATTCTGTCAGCAGGCAGCTGGGGAATTGACATGAAACAGGTTGAAATATTAAAACCAGACGTGCCTTCTAAAGCAGTGGTTTTCAGTGTTTTTATGACTTGAGAACCCCCTAAACATTCTCCAGTGGAAGCAAGGACCTTTGTGTGGTGTATTAAAGCTTGTGGGTGACAACTGACGGGCGTTCCTTAGTTACCTTTCATGGACCTATTTGAAGTTGTTCACTGATCCCCACGGATACCCAGACCACACGTTAAAAACCAATGAAACTAAATCAAACCTTCTACGTTCTGTTCTTTCAAAGCTCCCAACTCATATATCTCCTGTCGGTATTACCAACGGATCGGGTTCTTTCTGACACATGGTGCGTTTATGTTTTTGCTTAACAAGTGTCTCACTGGGATATGCATAAGCTCCAAATGTGCTTCCAAGTTTCCCTAAACCACCTTAACCTTCTGGAGCTTACTCATCCCTGGTATTACAAGGGGACAAGATTGCATTGCCAAAAGCCTCTGAAATTTCACTGGCAACATGGAATATATTTCCAATGATATTACAGTGCCACACATAGCTAATTCCAGGTTTTTTTGGTCTGAATTATTTCTGCCCCATCCTGCATATTCTAATTCCCCATAAAAGGAACAGGCTAAATCATACTCGTGGTCTATTCAGAACGCTAATTCTGCTCTTATTTCTTTAACCTCACTGCGTGATTTTATTATGTATTTAAGCCAGTAGCAAGTTGGAGGCTTTTTTAAAAAGAGCTAACTTTGGTAGTATACTTTTAGCATTTAGAAATAATAAAAATATAATAAGAAATTTGGTTTATGCATTAAAATTGGATGTTCGTAGAAATTTACCAGTAAATAAACATGTAATTTTCTTTTCTGCTCAGGTATGACTTTGTAGAAGTTGAAGAACCTAGTGATGGCACTGTTTTAGGGCGCTGGTGCGGTTCCAGTAGTGTGCCAAGCAGACAAATCTCCAAAGGAAACCAGATCAGAATAAGATTTGTGTCTGATGAATATTTTCCTTCTCAACCTGGATTCTGCATCCATTATACCCTTCTTGTGCCAGTAAGTAACACGTTTCAGGAGCATTTCAGAAAAATAACGTCTTTGAAGTGGTGGCTCAAAAGAATCTTTACGTAGTTTAGGGTTAATTACTGTTTATTTCATAGTAATAATGATAATGAATAATTTGTCTGCCAGAATTGTACGTTTTGCTCTTTAACTGAGTGTTTTTGTGGTTGATCTTGGGTGGCTTTGGACTGGGAAGTTGATGGCTCAGTTGTTTATATGGAAACTCGAATAAAATATTTGCATTCCTATTACGGTGCAGTGAAAAAGCCACTTTCTCTTGCTTTGAGATGAACAAATTCAGCATAAGAATCAGCTGTGTGACCTGTAAAGAACATTGAGTGCAAGTGAGACTGAAGAAATTTATGCTCTTCTACGTCAGCTACGCCATGCAGAGCTGAATGATTATACCTAGCTCAAAAAAAAAAAAAAAAAAAAAGTCCTTATTATTCTGAGTTGTTTTATTATAGTGGCAAAGCAGATGAAGCACGATACTCATTTTTCACTGCATTTTTCCTGGAAAATGTACTTTAGACTTCTCTTAATGTTGTTTAACACCTGCAACTCACAGGTACTAAACGCTAATTGTTGTCTGAAGTATGGCTGCTTTCACCATCAACAGATTTCTATTTTTTTTTTTTTCAACAAGCAAAAGACCTGTGCTAGCAAAACAACATTTGTAAGTTTTTAGGGATGAGACGATGTTCTGAACTTCAGGATTGAGTGGAACAGGAGTTGACTTGTTTTAGATATTCCATATTTAAAGAGAGTAAGGAATATTTTTGTTGCAAGCTTTATAATTCACTTTGTGAATCTCCTCAGTCATCTTGTGGTTTGTGGTATTTGGTTAGTGTAAAACATCTGCAAGCTCAATAAAAAACTGATCAAAGGAATCCATGTTGTAAGCCTGCTGACATGCACTTCACTCGATGCATTTGGCTTGCTTCTTTTTCCATTTTTGCCTGTTGTCCTCCTTCACAAAACTCCATTTATTGAGGAGAATCAAAGACTAATTCTGTGCATCTTTTGATAACACCTCATCTCCTATCTTATATGTTTAGTACACTGGTAGTGAAGTTATTTAAGTGCTGTATTGTGTATATACATGCTGTTTCCTGTTGTATGCCTTTCAGTATTGCTAAATATTTAGGCCTAAGTAATATTTCTAAAATGACTAAGGGCAAGTCTGACTCTTTTGTAAGCTAGATGAATGAATTTTGAAATCAGAAAACACATCAGTCAGTCTCTAAACCATCTTGGAATATGGCCAGGTTTGAACTTGTAGTACCAAAGGGCAGAAGGTAATGAGTATGTTTACTTTTAGAAAATAGTAAAAAGAAGATCCCTAAATAGATGTTGTGTGAGCTGATGCCAGATTTCATTGCAGTTGCTCTGGTGTTGCATCCTACCTGCCATACGTTTATCTGACGTTTGATCAAATTTTTCTGGAATGGTTTAAACAAATGCACCTAAAACAAATGCACCTAAAACTACCAGAATATACATGTAATTATATTCATGTGTTGCTGGGCTGGATTTATTCCTATATACTTGACGGGGAAAACTTTTAAATTATTAACACTCGCAAAAGTAATCGCTAATTTTCAGAATATTTAGATCACTAACCATGAATATCTGCTAAGTAGACAAAAAACAGAGACTCCTGACACTGTATTATGCCTTTTTCTAGTCCTTCTTTTCCTCCATTAATTAAGTTTATATGCCTAAGATGTATGCATACAAACTGTTACAGAGAACAAGCTATTTTATCTGTCACATATGTAAGAGGAAAGAGCAAACCCCACCATGTCACAGGAATGCAGAGCTAGCTTCAAAATGCACGGTACAACAACTGTTCAAAGGTTGGTGAGAATGACTTTCCAAATTTCTAATGGAGAGATTTTTCTTCAAAACAATCCATTTTAATAAGCCATGGAAAATACAGTTTCACATTTCAGACTGCGTAATTAACTGTAGAGATTGTAAATGCAATCCTTATTGATAAGTTGCAGGATTAGACCTGCTTCTGGTTTTCAGGCAATAGAAAACTGAAGGCTCTCTGTCTCTCTGTCTCTCTGTCTCTCTGTCTCTCTGTCTCTCTCTCCTTATTCATTTATGCACATATATCTAATGCTGTATCATCCTACATTTCAAGATAAATTAAAATTTACGGCTTCCTCCTTCATGTGAAAAATGTCAGCTAGAGGAATGAGTGTAATTTGTAAGTGATTTTTGCAAAAAACCATCACTGATTTGCTTAGTGATTCGCTTTTATGAATTGGTCCTAAACAGTTAATTTTTTTTTTTTTCATTTTTTAAGAAAAGGGGGAGGGGGAGATGCCTGGTAGACTAGCAATGAGAGATTGTTTGGGGAGAAATGAAGCAAAACTGAAATAAAACAGTGCAAGCTTGTTTCTGTATTTGGAGGCCACACACGGAGAAGGGCACTGGACACATTTTCAGGTCTTTTAAAGAGCAAGAGAAATAGCTTTGTTGAAGCCTCCTGTAATTTATTGTATATATATATTTTTAACTTTGTATATTATATTTCAAACTAACTTTCCTATGATTAATAAGTAGAAGGAGAATGACTATTGATCTGATTACCTTTCTCCTAAGATTTAGCTGCTCAAAAGTACTACCATTAGTTCCAATGGCACTCAGAGCAACATAGCTTTACAGAAACATTTAACACAGGATTGCAAGGCACTGCTTAAAAGCTGTGGGTATGCTGTATACGAGCAGAACGTTTCCCGAGACAACCACACAGCTCTTCTAGAGGATCTAGATAACTGCAGTTTAATTATCTGATTTTCTTCCATTTTAAATTGTGTGTCATGGGTACATCTCAGAAGAACATTCTCTAATTTTGGGTTAGCTCTCTTTATTTTTAACTGTGTTCTTTTGTTGCAAGTTAATTGGAACACTGTAAAGTGCAAGGAAGTGTTGAAAAAGCTTATTTTTGCTAAGAAAAGTTAGCTTGTCTTATTTCAGAGTTCTCCTGCTACTTTCAGCACAGTTGTTATTCTTAGGCACTCTTTTCATGCTATACCCTGTCAGTCAGTGCTTACTGGTGGGCTGCATTATTCACTAAGGGCTGTTTAGTGGTTGTTCTGCATTTTGACTGTTCAGCTATGCCTTTACTAAAAGTCGTGTATTTGGCAGTGTTATATAATCTAAGCCACCTAGAAATATACTGCAAAAATGATCCGTATTTCATCTCTTTTCCCCTCCTCCTCACTTGCCCCCGGTTACAGGTCTAATCCATATAGTAGCCATATGCAATTAAGAAGAAACCTCATGAACTCCTACAATATGAGTTTGGGCTTCAGTCTTTCTAGAGACTTGTTTAGTTTAAATTATGTCAGTTACAAGTTTGGCATAGAAAACTTGATGTAATAAAGCCCATTGTTTCTTGGGGGAGCGGGTGAATGGGATACTTGATGCCTGAGGTGCCATTAAGGAATGCATGACTGATTGCCAAAGTAGTTATTAATTATTCAGGGCACTCAAAACAAAGCAGCTCCAGTTAAAGTCGAAGCTGGGGGTGACTATATTCCCTTTCTTTTTTGGCATATGGCAGCATGTCTGGAAGATCATGCCAAAAATCTTTGCTAAGAACAGACTTAACCCTCTTTTCTGCAAGTGAAGACAAATAGGAAAATCTAAACGGAGTCTTACGAGACTGACCTGGTTTAAAAGTGACTTGGAAGGTGTTTTGTGATTTTGGTGCAGTACCTGTATGGCTACCTGGGTTTCAATCCAAAAGAGATCATGTTCTTTTGATGGAGAGATGATGTCGGTAGTTCTCTTGCTGGTAACTGTAAGGAACTGTTTACTTGTTGACTTCAAGAAGAAGGACTAATATTCCTCAGGTAATCTGTTTAAGGCCGTGTAATAATTGTTACTTCATTTCCTCTGAATTGTCTAAACTTTATCTTTTTTAGGGTTGAGTATGTTCATTTTGTTTGTGAAAGCTCTTTAAATTGAGAATGTTTAATGAGAAAATGCTGATAAAATGTAAATAGTTGTAGAAAAATGTATACTAGTAAGAGAGAAAGGAGAGCTCTTACCTGGCTTTCCCTTTCATCCATTTCAGAAATGTCAGATGTGTATGTGTTACATCAGGACCAAAGACCAAGAGAGGCCTAATTTTGGCTGCAATAACTGAAAACCCATCTAGAAACATCACAAAAGGATATTATTCATCTCCTAAACAAAGGTGAAGGAAAGGCGTTATCTCAACAAGTAATCAAAAGTATTTGGAAAAGAAACAATATGATTTTAGGGTTTTTTTTGAGCCAGAGCCAAGGTTGTATGAAACAGCAGGAGAGTATGTAAGTGTTAGGCAGTGCTTTGGATGGCGACATGAGAGGAAAGAGGACTGTGAAAATCTTTTATACATTCAGAAAGGCTCTTAAACATAAACTCTGTGTTCAGAGTTTCCACTATGTATGGTGAATCCTAAGCTCAGATAAATCAACAGGCTCCTAAAGATGCTCGAGCATGTAAATCCCTTGATTCAGTTTTTGTCTGTGGCAAAGAATGATGTTGCAAGTCAGGGGAGGTTTTTGGACGAAGTTCTCCCTTGGCGATTTCATTTTGCATTAGATCTAAGCTGAGGACTGAAGAGAAATTCCCTTTAAATTTTTTACGTAAGATATGAAAGATTACCCACAAATACATAGATAAGTGGGATATGCTTCAGGGTCAGTTCTTAAAAATAAAAAAAAAACTACAGAGTACAAAAACGAGCTACGATGAAAAGAAAATAATCTTTTATCAGTCAGTAGTAATAGAAACAAGCATTTAATCTGTTATGCTTGCGGGGATGTGAATTTGAAAATGTGTTACTTGGCAGAGTTAGAAGTAAGGCTAAGTTTCTACACCTTTCACTGTTTCTCAAGACATCTCAGGATGTCTTAAACCAAATCTTGAAGGAATCTATTACCACTAAGAAGAGGCCAAGAAGATGTGAGGGCTGGAATACATCCCCTACGAAGACAGCTTGAGGGAAATGGGCTTGTTCAGCCTGGAGAAAAGAAGGCTGCTGGGTGACCTCATTGCAGCCTTCAGTACCTAAAGGGAGCCTACACACAGGAGGGGAATCAACTCTTTAAAAGGGTCGATAACAGCAGGACAAGGGGAAATGGTTTGAAGTTGAGGGAGGGGAGATTGAGGTTGGATGTCAGGGGGAAGTTCTTTACAGAGAGAGTGGTGAGGTACTGGAACAGCTGCCCAGAGAAGCTGTGGATGCCCCGTCCATCCCTGGAAGTGTTCAAGGCCAGGTTGGATGGGGCCCTGGGCAGCCTGGGCTGGCATTAAAGGGGGAGGTTGGAGGCCCTGCCTGTGGCAGAGGGCATTGGAGCTTCATGATCCTTGAGGTCCCTTCTAACCTGGGCCATTCTGCGATACTGTGATTCCTCATCTGTGATTTCTATTCTGTTCTACTTGTAAGCTGCTTTCTGCAGAAGGGAGGGAATTCCCTGTATGTTTTATATGTTTAGTAATCTGTAACCAACCTTCCTTGACAATAATTGGCCAGTTTCCCCTTGAGCCCAGGCGAGATTCATGGCTTCACAACATCCTTTGATAAAAAGTCTTACAGGTGTATCGCTTGTTTACATGAAGAACCAATTCCTTTTGTTTGAGCCATGCTACCAGGAGCTTCACGTGATGGCCTCTAGTTCTTACAGTTGGAGAGGCAGAGAACAGTTGTTCCCACCCACCTTTTTCAAACTGCTAGCCCTTTTCTTGCTGATTAATCCCAAACGGTTCAATCATTCTTTATCAGCAAGCCATTACAAATCTTTCATCATTCTTTTAGTACCCTTTTGGACCCTTTTGAAATTGCAAGACATTGGAGATAATGGTACAGAATTTGCTAATAGCAAGAGATCTGTGTCGGAATCGGTCACATCAGAAGGATAGCCAAGTATACCAGAATTTGTTGTGTAGCAAAAGTGGTGGAGGGAGATTTTTCAGGGATGGGGCAGCTGGTGGCAATCTTTTGGGGGTCTTAGGACATTGAGGGCAGCAGCAGAGTAGCAGATGGTGAGACGGAAGTAAGATGGAAAGCTACATTTGGAGCACCTCTGGAATTGGTAAATGGCATGATTGCCAGGATCGTGTGAAGTTCATGTTGATGCTTCGCTTTTCAGTGTTTAACTCTTCGCTTCCCACAAACTTCATGAGGTTATTAAGTCTCTAGCCCTGAAGCAGATTGATTGCTAGCAGTCCTCTGGTTGCAGGACTAGTTGTTTAGTCAGGCTTGGCAGGATTTTACACAGCACAATGGTGAAAAGATTGACAAGTGCCTGAAAAACTGGGGATGAAGGCAACTGGGGATTGAAAGGCAACATTGGTTTATTGAAATTATGAAGTTAGTGTCTGAGCAGAGAGACGCATTTGTGTTAGAACACATTTCTTCTTCTTTGTGCACATTGAGACAGTATCTAAATACTTGATTAACTTCTTGAATACTTCTTTTCCTACAGAATGTGGAGATTGTATTGGAACCTCATATAAAAGAAACATCAAAACGTTCCTTTGTTTGAAAGGAATGCGTGTGTAAAACATGCCACTCAAACACTGGTCCCATGTAATTGTAGCTGTTGGATGTTACCTCAAAATAAATATTCCACATTGATTTCCGAATGTTCCTTTAGCCTTTTAAAATGGTTCTGTAATCATGGCTCAGATTTATTTGTTCAATTTATTGGTCATATCTGTTCTAAAGACTGCATTTTCTATCACCCATGATTTTTTAATTAATTAAAAAAAAATTGTTTAACAAGCTACTTTTAAAAATTAACCCAAACACTTTCCTCCCATATTCCTTCTAGCTTTTTTTTTTTTTTTTTTACCATGAGAACTTTTATCTTTATTTTTTCTGTTTCAAGCATTATATAACTGTCTAGTTGACAATCCCTTTTCCAGTTTCCAGGATCAGCGTGTTATTCACACCTTTTTGAGAAAGCATGCTGATGGCTTCTCTACAAATCCCAAAGCAGAGGGACTCTGTTCCATTCTCAAAGTAACCTCCTGTGTAACTGGCATAGTGCTAGGTTTTTTGTGCTTTCAAATACTAAGGGACTTTTCCTGACATGCTTGCTAGTCAAAAAAAAGGTAAGCAAGTGTACATTCGATGCTAGGTTCCAGCACCATAACTTTAAATTTTCCTATTTTAGCTTCATTTATGCCATCTCCCTATGCATTCTAATAGCTATGTCACAGTCGGATTGCCTCATCCCAACAAAACAGACAAATCAACAAAACTTTAGTGGTGTGTACTCTGCTAAGTTTTGTTAACATAATTCTGGTAGGGAAAGATGAAAACAGGAATGAAGGGGAAAAATTGAGGACAGAACAAAGAAGAGTTACTTAGTGCAGTTTCTCTGACCATTTTTTTGTATGTGTTCCATATCTGAAATGTCCTTAGGGACAGCAGAATCGCAAGAAAAAGAATGAAATAGTGGAGCAGCTTCTGTAGGTGACTGACAGCACAGCCTGACAACACAGACCGGTGGAAGCAGCTTTTTAAATTCAGGAGAAAAAATTCTTGACAGAGTAATAGCACTGTGTAGTAGCTTCGGGGTAAGAGTTTGCTTGAGGAAAGATTAATGTGGGGTATTGGTGGTAGTGTTAAGAGAAATCCTTTTGTTTCTAAAAAGGGACAGATAATAAGCACTATGGGAATACCAAAATTTGCACCTGTCTTGTCTTTACAGTACCTGGCCTCTGGTGTTACAGATGGGGATTATAAGCTGTCATTTGTTAGCTTCTCATAAGTGCTCAAAACTTTTAATGATGATGATGAAAGGTTTGGCTGAAGAAGCCAGGATTTTTGTTCAAACGGTTCTGGTTTTGTTTTCATGGGGAAAAAAAATCTACATAATGACAAAGGTGATGAATCTGGTCTTTCAATTATCTCTGACTAGGATGGTGGGGAAAGAATTAAGAGAGTTCCTTCTGTGCTGACTACTGGTAGCCAGTACACATTAATTGCTTAAAAAATGAAGACAAATAAAAACCTTGTGCATGAGAACAGGGAACAATTTCTGCTTGGCAAGTCAGTTCCAGAAGCTCAGGCTGCATTCTGTTTTTGAGCTGGGCAATAAATTGTAGGAAGAAAATCGCTAAAAATCTTTTTTTTTTATGAGAACTAAACTGCAGGGCTTCAAATTGAAGGGAGCAATTTAGTGCATGAAAGACCTGGCTTAAAGGCACTTGAGAAGTGAACGCATGAAAGCAGATGGTGCAGCCTTTAGGAGAAATGTTGCATATAACCTTGAAGACATTGTGAAACTGTTAGTTCCAAATAACTCTTCTCTTTCTTCTGCATAAGGATCCCTGCATAATACTCAGCCTTGACATCATGTACAACAGTTCTCAGGTTCTCTATTAGATGGTGAGGGGAATTTCAGTGGAGTGCTGTACATACTTCAATCACTCTTATGCTTTATTGTCTAGTATGTCGCCCTGATATCTTTTGGTAGCTCTTAGCTTAATAGCTTCTTGGCAGATCTGTTCGAACCGTTCTTCAAATAGCACGACAAATACCCTTTTAACAATGTGATCGTCTTTAACGAGGCATCCTAGCCTAAGATGGTTCTTGCAGAAGTCCATGTAGTCATGGTTTGGTGAATAGTTCGCATAGTAAATCCCTAGAACTGAATTTGCAAATGTATTGTTTCAGTAGGTTTATTCCAAATATTTTTGTGTCAAAAGGAATTGTCTGGATCTGGCAGTAGGATGTTTCCAATACATTTCAGTTCAGATCTTTACTGAAAAGATTGCTTATGCTATTATACATATATGAATGTAAAAACAGCAGTATTTTTAAAGTTTCAAAACCTCTGAAGTTGTGTCATAGACAAATTTTGCTGATTCTGTGCAACTTGAACTTGTTGAACTTTCTGCTAGCTGTCAAAACCAAGATGATTAGGTAGGTGAGGAGATTAAGGCATCTGAGAGTTTCATTCAGATATCACCTTTACTTCTTTGGAAGACAGGAGCAAATGCCACAATGTTTTTAACATGCTAGCTGGCAGGCAGTTAGCCTCATATACGTAGGATTTTAATATGTAGGTTGTTAATAGGGTTGCTCTTGCCTAGCTTTTAAAAACCACTCTAATCTTCTGATCTGCATGTGCGTATTTGTCTTCTCGCTTTTCAATGTGAGGTGTACCAGGCAACCAAAAGTTAATAATAAAATACTTACGGTTCCTGAGTCACCTGCATAACGCCTTTTTGTCTTGGAATTCATATATTTTAGTCAAAGAAAATCCTGTCATTGTTCTCTTCCTGTTTGCACTCTGTCAATATTTGTAACTTTAAATACTGTATTTACTTTTAAAAATTGCTTTTCTGATTAAAATAGTTACGGGCAGCTTTCATGTGGGGAAAACCCCAACACCCTGTAGCAATTAGTTGTTCAAAATAGCAGTGCATCCTTTGTTGCAACGTAGAGGTAGAGTTAGGATTCACAAGAAACTCTGAAACCAGCACTTTGCTGGTATGAAACACTTCAGAATAGAGCCTAGCATTTCATGAAGAACTAGACAGATGGTGAAATTCATCATACAGAGATAAATGGAAAATTGTCAGATGGTTTTTCAATTATGTTTCATTAAGAACAAAAAAGTTTAATTACTTCTAGTACTAAATATTTAGATAGATGAAAGATGGCACGTTAGTTTGGAAGTAACTTATTGCTTTGCTAACAAAGCACGTCAAAAAGTATGAGAGCGTAAGGGGCAAAGCAGCACATCTATGATGTGATAGAGAGGACAGATATGCATGATAGGTTACAGATGTGGGATATGGGTGAACTTGAGCTCACAGCCCACTGTATGGAGGCAGAGCACTCTTTAGTCAGCCCTCTGCTCTGCTGCAGTAAACCAAACTGGGTACATACTGCAAAGCAGCATTCTAATCCCACTTAATTTAAAATCATAAGAACACCTTTGAAGCAATGTCATGAGGGAAGAGCAAAGTAAATTCAGCTGCTACTTTTGTAAGCTGCTTACATATCATCGTGTAGGTAAGGATTTATTTATATGTTTGTTTAGAATTAAGGTTAAACAGAAGAGGAGGAAGTAAACCATAATGGTTGTGTGCAACGCGGTTAGTAAATAGTGACTTTTTTTTGCAGATTTTCATGCAGATAATCAGTGCAATTGAAGGGTCTTCTGTGATTATTTTGTGGAATTGTGGCTGTTGACCATTGTTTTAAGCACACCATTTTTTCTCATTTATTTGCATCATTTTCTGTGAACCATTTATCTCCTAATTGCGCACCTAGCATTTTAAAAATTGTGCTAAGAAGCTGTTGCTTTAATTTAGAAGAAAGCTGCCATAAAAGTAAACAAACAGATGACATTTCCACAAGAGAGTTTGCTATTTCAATATCTGAAAGTGTTTACAAATTACAGAGCAATTTAAAACACTGACAAATTAAAAGCTGCCTGAGTGTGAACAGAGACGATACCTTTGCTTTTCAGGGTGTTCAAAAGAGAAAACATAGTAATGATAGTCGGAAAACCTGAAATGATGCCAGTCTGAGGAACACTATTAATTAAGCTATACAAAGCTAGTGCTATACAAAAGTGCCAGTGGATAATTTATAGTTAGGGGCTGGTCTAAATTTCACAGTTAATGCTTGGAGGAGTGGCAAAATAGGAAAGTGATACCACAAAAATCTGAAACCAGAGGCAACTCATTTTAACAACACAGTTTTAAGAAAAACAACGACTTTCCATTCTTCACTTCTCTTTAAATCCAATTCCCTAGTGATATCAAAGTATTTTTTTTTCTTCTGAAGGACTCCACACTGTTGTTCCTTTAATCAAACACTCACAAAAAGCACTGCCCTAGTCTAGCAACTAGAGAACTCCCAAAGAGAAGCAAGAACAAGTCTATCAAACACGTGCACAGCACATGAACTTTTCATTATGAGTATTCTATACCCTCCTTTGAGTCTGTTGCTTTAGTGGAGGCTTTAGTGGGGATAGTGCATGGCATGTAACGGGCCATTCCTTCCTCACAATAAGGCACTTGTGGCTTTCATTGATATTTTCTGCTGCAGGAAAGGATGGTAGCTTTTTCTGGGGAGCGCTGCTAGCTGCTGAGGTGGGAAGTGAAAACTGCAGTCAAGTTACCCGAGGAGGGACACTGGGCAGTTGTCATGCTGACAGATTGAATCATTCTGCTTACAAATGGTATTCCTGTAGTTTCTGACAAGGAGAATAATTTCATTTAGCATTGTTCTGATATGGTGTGAACTTTCGTTTCATTGCTGCATGTAGTTTTAATGCTCATTATTTCTAACGCGATGAGCGCGCAATTGAAATTGAAGTGGTAGATAATAGCACTCTTTCTACTGTATAGGCCTTTGAAATCTCTGGATGTTTTCATTTTAGCTCTTTTCTGTTGTTTATGTGGTGTGATTGCTGTCAGGCAGATTTTGAAACAAACAGAGCCCATTGCCCTCAACAGGAAATGTTAGGTATCGGACTCAGAAAAATACTGCCCAGCAAATCAATGGCCATGTTACCCAAGGGTAAATAGATTATTTAAAGTATACACGTATTGATAAATTAGGTGGCAAATAATTGTCCCTTTATGTTATTGCGTTGAGAACAATTTTCTGCTCTGTGTGATCTGATTTTACAGTTGCTGCCTCTTCCTCAAAATTCCTAACCGAGTTAATAAGACACCAGAGACTGGTTTAATAATGAAGTAAAGATTACCAGCACAATTGTAAATTTGTTGGGAATTGTGTTCAAGTTAGCACTGAAACTGCTTTACTTAGATCAAGATCAGTATTTATCTCTAAAAATCCAATTGGTTTAATTTTCTGTAGAGTACTTTATAGTAGGGGAAAAAAAAAATGTCAGTATGTATTTTAGTTTCTTACTAAAAATCTTTGTTTTCCTCAATTCTTTTACAATCCATAACTGCGAAGATAATTCACATTGATATTGTTTGAGCAGATGCTACAGCCTTAAGCAGCAAAATCTTGTCTTAAAATGGAACTTAATTTTACAGAGGGAATTTTTTACTGATAGGAATTCAGTCAAATTACATTGTTTATGCTGATGTATTTTAAATGATAATTCTTCCATCCCATTCCCAAGTGCTGACACGATCATTTATTAATTATAATTCATGCAAATCCTCACTTTTGTTTAGTGGGACTGCACGCATAAAAATGCAAAACAGTTTCAAATTAAGTAGTATATAATTGAAGAAACCTAGGAGCATGCTAATAATGTCACCTTGGCAATTAGGTGCCTTCCCTGTATAACTCCTTATAAAAGAAGGGATTTAATAAAAAATAGTTAATTGACTCTTATCGTCAGCAGTCATTGTAGTCAATTTAGCTGACTTCTTGGCATTTCTTCTCAAGGATAGTTTCTGCAGTACCTGTTACGAGGAAGTAATGCCTCCTATTTTACTGTGTTGGCCCACAGTGTTGGAGGCAGGTAGTGGTGGTATGTCAGCAGAGGCTGAACCTTCCCACCAATATTCCGTTACATGTTGGTGCCGTGTGGCAGATGGCAGCAGAGGGGCAGTCTGACAAAATGGTGTCTGGTGTGGAGGTGCAGGTGGAGGAGTGGCATGTCACTGAATTCTTCCATGAGGAAAAAAGGGCACATGCATCAATGCTTGCTGAACATTTGTGGAGACCAAGCAGTGGATGTGAGCACAGTGAGGCAGCGGTGGTGCCTTTCAGTCGAGGCAACTGCAACAGTGGGTTGCCTCCATTGGTGCTCATTTTTATGAGTGCGACATGCAAGCTATTGTTCAAGGCTGATGGAAATACATAGCTCACAGTGGTGCCTGTGTTGAAAAACACTGTAAGAAAATAGCTGAGTATTTGCTCTATGAAGCAGTAGCGTTGTGCTCTTTGTATCTGTTCTAGTTTCTATATAAATAAATAGAGGCATTATTTTTGGAACAATTGTCAATACCAATTGCTATTGCAAGCTTCCAGAGTTGGATTCTGTTCTCTATACAAAGAAATTGTCTAATCGGATTCACTGTGCAGGCCATGTGGAAGAAATCCCACCTGCAGTAGCCTCACAAATATCTTCAGTGAGTCGTCTTCAATTCCCTTGCAAAATTTCTTGTTTCTCCTCTTCTGCATCACATTGCAGCGTCTGTCATAAATGCCCAGAGCAACTGTGATATGCACTGAGATGCACACTGAGTAATAAGTGCTTCTTTCTTACATGATACCTTTTTGCTATCACTTTATTTATCTTCTTTGTCAGATTTGTGAAACTGTTTTGTCAAGTGTTCAAATGACGTACGTAGATCAGAAGTTTGGTCTGCTTTGCAGTCTTTGAAGCACATTTTCTGTCTGGATCAACAGATGTCTCGTGGTTAGAAAGATCCAACCAGATCTTTCAGACCTTAGGCTAACACAGTAAATAACTTTATGTATTGTTGGATTCAACAGAACGTAAACAACATCTGCAGTTCACAGAAAATCATATCTTTTTATGAGCTGGAAAATCCAGGTGAAGCCAATGCCTAACACTTTGACTCTTTATTTAAACTGATAGTAAACCCCATATCCAACCACTTCCTACATTGCAATGATTAGCAGCCCGTGAAGCCACAATTCATGAAAGCTTGCAAAACCACATTTTTTGATGTCTGTTCTGTAATCACTTCCATGTATTCCCCATGCAATCACCAGAAACGCACAGTATTCTTGATTCAGTGAACAGGAAAGGAGGCTGAGGAAGAAAACGTTTTAAATCTAAACAAACTCCAGCAAAACAAAATAGAAGCTGAAAAGCATGTTTAAGTGTATGAATACTCATTTTCAAATAGATATTTTCAACAACTTTATAAAATGGGAACATGAAAAGTTAAGGAAATGCTGACGCTCTGCAGAAGGATTAACACATTTTCCTAAAATTATGCATTTGGGATAACAGAGCAAAATGAAACAACAAGAACTTGCTCTGTAAAAGAGTTAGGATTGGTGCAGTGTCAGCTTTTTCTTGTGCTGATAACTGGGTCTGAGCTTGTAGCTTTACAAGCAGGATGAGTGCACGAGAACAGAGAGCTACACTGGAAACAGCAACTCTGCACACAGATGAGATCCCTTGGATGTGGTGCTGGCAGTTGTGGCTGCCATAAGCGATAACCCAAAACAGCCTCTTGGAAAATATTGTAGGGAAAATTAATGGGCTGATTCAAAAAAAAAAAGTCACCATGATTTTTCCATCATTTTTGATAGAGAGTGCCAGCCTTACTCATGCTATGTCAGCAAGCTTCAATTAAAAATAATATAAAAGACATGATCTAGTTGACCATATCAGTTGGAGATAATTCGACCACAGCTGTGGAGGAGACAGTGTTATAACCAAACTTGTCAGGCTTCATGAAAGCTGCTTGATTTACTTGCAGTCCTCAGGAGAATCAGACCTTGCCATTAAACACAATGGATTTGTCCGTACTGTGAGCTTATTACTCGGCAGTTTTCTTTTCCTTCTTTGTTTATACATATAAAGGAAAGGGATGGGAAAGAATTGTGTGTACAAGGTAGGAATATATTACTGCATTGTAGTAAAAATAATTAAACTGCTTGTTGCAGCGATTATGATTTTTTAAATAATAACAAGATGCAGACTGAGGCATGTAGCGTCTTAAAATGTAACCTGTTCTCATTTAATGGATTTGTTCATGCTGTAAGCAGCACAACATTTCATGGGAGACTACTTGAAATAGAATGAAGCGCTCTGCTTTCAAACCGTCCTTGAAGGCTCCATTTTAAATAGCAGCCACAGAGATTGAAAAGTGGAGCATGGCAGAAATGTGTCTACTTTTATTTTACGGCCAATGGTAAAACCATCTTGTTAAGTGGGTTATATTGCACACTATTTCGGGGCTTCAAAGAAATTGTAAATGATACTGCCAAAGGAACTTCTGCTGCACCAGAATAAGCAACCTTTGTCAAAAACCTGTTCTTCTAAAGGCCTGATTGTAACATCTGACTGCCTAGTTTTCTTCAAGAGAAAGCAACTAAAGTAAACTCCAAAATAGGAAGTAGTTTTATTAATTTCCATTTTCTCGTGTGAATAAGGGCTTCTGGGCTAACCTGCAAACAAAACTGTCTTTTTCTGGATATTCCATATTTAGGCATACAGTCATTCAGTTATCATGTCTTATTACAATAATAATATAATAAATCTTAAGGATTAGAAAGTGTTAACGTACCAATGAAGAAACAGTTGCTGAGGGAGTATTAGAGCTTACTTATGCTTGCAGAAGAGTTTGTGCTATATCAAGTCAACACGGCAAGTAGTGAAATGATTTAACATTCATTTCCAGAATTCAGAATTTTCCTCAGCATGATCTTACATGGTAAGGTAGCTGGATAACTACTGTGTAATGCAAATGCAAAAGTGCAGAGTTGAAAGGGAATTTGGTAGGGTATTTCTGAGCCATCGTCCCGCTCCAAGAAAGGATTAGAGTTTATTCTTGCTAGATATCTGTGCAGTTCCTGAAGTTCAGGGACAAAGATTTCACAGACCTTGATCATCTGTTGCACTGCTTAACATAGTATGCATTTTTTTCCTGTGATTGATGGACTGGGGAACAGCTGATCATCTGTTGCTCTACTACATGCTATTGCATCTCCTGTCAGTCTAGGTTAAAAAGAAAACTTGTATTGCTCAATCTGATCATGGTTTGTGTTTTCTTTCTCTTCTTGATTTTTCTTTGAGTGCCCTCTGTCTGCCTGTACCTTAAAAGTGCTGGAGGTAAAAACAAAGCACTTTGGCTGATACCTTTCTAGCAGCTCAGTAGCCTAGCAGTATGTTCTGAGTGCATCTGCCTGAGATTTGTCTTCTTCTGAACAGGATCATGTTGCCTCCCATCCAATTTTTGGTCTCCTGTATCTCTATTTGAGTGCTTATGATTTTGAACTGTTTTTAACTCTTTCCTCTTACATGGATTTGGAATATGTGTTTTCTAAATTTCTCATCGTACGCATAATTTTCCCATTCATTTTGTCTGTTAGTTCTTGTATAATCTCCTAATCTATGCTATTGTGCATCATTTATCATTATATATATGTGTGAAATTATATTGAAGTCGCATGAGATGGGAATTAGGAGATATAAAGAGCAGAAAATGCAAAGGTAAGAGAAATCCAGCTGGACATTAAGAGTATGTTAGAACATTATGGCCAACACTACAGGACAGTAGAAGCTAGCTCATGTATCTGAAGTCTGGCTTTTTCAATCAGAGTGAGAATCTCTTTGTGGGCAATGCTGTCATAGCCTTTGCCTATGGATAGACGGTCACTGGGTTATGATGTGTATGTTATATACAAAGCAAATGTATAGAAATAACTTCTCATCACAGATCTTAACATAGTAAATTTCCAGCATGTTTGAGGATGCTAAGGAATGGATACACGAGCTGAGGTTTCTTTCTCTCAGAGCGATGTTTTATTCAAAGACTTTCTACCCTCGAGGCAGGACAAGCTATGATTTGCAATATCTGCTGCACAGGAATTTGGGGCGTGCTCCTTTTATTGTGATATGAAATGAACAGAAATCTGTTGTGGAATGCAATTTAGCATGTATTCCAGAGGAGCACCTTAAAATTGCACATGCTGTAGAAGGCATTTTCATTGCCCTGCCAAATACACTTTCCAGTTGTGATAAACAGTCGTTCCTAATGTTTAACGTTTGATGAACTCACCTACGAACTTACTGGGAAAAGTAAACATTTTTGTAACAGCTATCCATTTTCAGTACCTGGAGGGAACTTAGAGCACTTCATTACCTGACTCCAAACACTGGCTGTTTTTCTATTTTTTAAAGTATTTTTTAAAAAGTATTTGACAGAAATGGTTAATAAAAAAAAAGAAAAAGAGAAAGAAAACGACCCACAAACATGATGCCTTTGCATTATGACTGACCACATGCTCTGTCAGAGAAGTGCATTCAGAAACTTATGGCTGTTCAGAACAGCTGCGCTTGTGTTAACTGTTTATTGCTTATAAACTACTGTCTGTCAAGCAAGAAATAGAGCTTTGTGTACAGAACCAAAAAAATCCTTCTGTAAATCATAAATGTACCTGATGCAAGTGTGTTTTCTGTATGAATTTTGTGTGTGTATGTCAAAGAGGTCGTTAGTAATTATGGTAACCCAATCTGCAGTAAGATTTGAGGTAATATTTCTTACATTATATGCAAATGTTCACTGCAATCTTGTGATTCTGGGAATTTTTTGCACTGACTTGTTTGTACACTGAGGCTCTTACATTACTGCTTGTCCAGCAATGAATCTTCTCCATTTAGAGGATAAATTCTCATTTTAAGCATAATTTGGATTGCTCTCTTGCAAATCTTCTCTTAACTGAAGTGTAAGCTTTTCCACATTTCTGTCTACAACAGATACAGCAAAATTCAGCTGAATATTGGAGCCAAAGCTCTCTGTGCACTAAATTTGACTTTTGGTCTGAACTATGAAAGAAGAATTCACTCATAATGAGATCCTAGTGCTCATAAGAATCTCTCAGCATTTGATATGTAATATAGTTTATAAGACTTCTCTTCTAGGAGGGAATTGCAAGTGTAAGACGGCATTCAGCAAAATAGAACATTCCAGAAAATATTATGTAATGAACGAAAATACACCGAGTGTTTTTTGTAAGGGTTATTATAAGGGTTTATTATAAGGGTACCAGTGGTTTACAAAGGGTTTATTTATTCAAGTGTTGAAAAACTCTTCTTATCTGGCTCTCTACTCTTGCATGCATTCAAGTATCTTTGTATGGCTATGAAATAATACTCTTCTGTGAAGTGTTATTGCTCTTATAAAGAGTCACAGAGTATCCTACTGTCTTAATTACTACTGGAACACAAAAGAAAAAGCCAGTTATCACTCAAGTCTGTATTTGAAATATAAAAGGTGATAATGGATTGAAGCTACAAAGCAATGAAATGGGGAAGTAGTTTTGGAAAGGTCTCTGGAGAGTTCTACTTGAGATCCTCAGTGAAACAAAATGAGAAAACAGTGTATTTGTTGGGAAACACAACAAGCAATCAGTAGAATTCTACACCGGGACTGATACGGATGGTCTTTGTCGCAGTGAGAGATGACAGCTATGAAACGACAAATTGTAAATGTTCTTCAATACAGTGACAAGTGCTTTGTGTGGAAAGGAAGAGCAAGTTGGTAAAACAGGGAGGACAGAGTTATCATTCAGGAAAATAGTGTTTGTTTTCAAAAGTTAGCGTCCAGGAAGCAGGCATCGTAGCAGTTGACATCAATAGTTAACGCTCTACCATGGAAAAGAGGTTTATTGAAGCAGAAAACTGCTGATATATCCTATAGGTGGTTCAGCCAAATTTAGCAAGGATACAAAGGATACAACCTTGCTCACTCTTTTAACACATTAAAATGTTTAATTGCAGATCTTGATTTGTACTGGAAAAAATAATGTTCTATGAATGTAAAGAAAATGTTATCAGACTTAGAGACTTATCCCCATACTGTAAGCAGCAGGTATGTTGCAGGACTTTCTCCAAGCAAAGATTCTGTGAAACTGTGGTTAGAGAAACTGTACTTCAGAAAATTGTTTTGGGACTTCGTTTTGTGTATACATAATCTAATTTCAGTTGTTTTCTGCAGATATTTTGTACGTATAGCCTATTCACCTGATATTCTGATCAGGTTATGAGCATGTAGTTACAGCTTAAAAAATGAATGTATACAGTGTGTATCTCAAAATCTTGTTGTATTAAGGGATGGTTTAGTGGGGAAATATTGGTGGCAGGTGGACAGCTGGATTAGATAATCTTGGAGGTCTTTTCCAACCTCGGTGATTCTGTGGAGTCCATTCATTTTTAATATGACAGAAACATACATCACACGTGATCAGGATCTGGAAGGAGCTGTGCATGACCTCAGTAGACTGATAGTCCAGGGCACAGCCTATCACAGGTACAGGAAAAGCTATCCAGACATTGTGGCTTCCCCCACATCCACCATCATTACTCTTTGTAATGTGTATAGATGTATCTGTATTGCCCGTTGTCTGAATTAGACTCAGGTTTGTTTTTTTGTTTGTTTTTATTGTGTTCTCAAATAATGCAAGAACAACAATTATCAACTAGATTTTAGCTCCTAAGTTGCAGTTATAGTCCTGTTTGCACTTACAGGAGGCAAATGCGTATCTAGTTCATTTTAAATGTGCTGCACATTTGGTTCCAAGCCTCTTGGAAGTTCAGAAATGAGAATATTCTGTAGTAGTTACTGGGATATAGAAGATAGAGTTACTTTTTCTTTTGGTAAATGGAGTGGGGAGAGCTTGCTCTGCATTTCATTTCAAGTCTTATTTAGAAGAGAGAGATTTATAAACAAGAAGGTAGTGCTCATTAAGGATTATGGTTTTGGATGCAGTTATGGTTTAGATATTATTATATATTCCACAAACGTACTTTATAGGAATCAAAGCCCAGAGATTGCATTCCTGAAGTTAGTTTGAGTACCTAAATTAACCTGAAAACAGCAACAAAAAGAATGTTTCTGATGGATGGACTGCCATTGAAAACTGACTTATTGATTTTATTTTGGAATTTCCTTTGTCACAGAGGTATTTGTCATAACTTTTCTATACTACCAGGCCCAATTCATTGCAGCGCTAAAGGCTTGCTTTTAAATGAAGCATGGAGTATGGAAGGCCTTATTGTCAATACAGTACTGTGAGCATTAGTTTTCTTTTTACCCCCTTCTAATTTTCTAAATGAATCCTGTGGGGGACCACAAGAAAAAGTGAAATGTATTTTCATACAAATATGAACATGCAAAAGCATACATGTCAGTATAGGTCATTAACTTTTACAGTTTATTTGAAAATGGCTCCAGAAATTATTGCTGTAAATATCATCTTCTGAGAATTAGTGAAGTTGTTCTAAATAGGTGTCAGTTCTGGCTTCAGATGAGTAATTCTCACCAGTATTTTTCAACGGGTGTGACGGTGCACAGGCTTCAGGCAAAAAAACTGTGATTTGCAGGAAGAAATCTGATGATTAGTGACATCCTGTGCAATTTTCTTGCTGCCAATTTCCTTGAGAACATCTCCCAGTTGTTTCCAGCACAGTTAGAATTCTGTGAACGGCACGGAAAGTCTGGTTGGGGGAATATTTAGAATATTTCTGGATGTATTTTATCTCAGCACTGTCAGGTAGCCTGAGGAAATGATAGGCTGTTCCCGACACTACTCTTACATGTCATTAATTCTTTATTAATATCCGTGACAGGCAAAGACAGAAAGGAAGCAACGCATTCACATTCCCTTGTAACCTTCCTCCTGTTGGGGATTACAGGCAGAAGAGCAGAAAATCTGTACAACTTGGGAAGGGTCTTTAAAAAATAAGAGATGTAGAGTTTAGAAAACTGTCTCTGGCTTCAAGATGTAAGTTACTGCAAGGATTTGGATGCTAAGAAAGTAAGGTCATTGGTGAGATAAAAGGAAAATCCTGGATGCATACAAAGGGAGGCTTAGATAAGAAAAAAATCAGGGAGTATGCAGAAGGCAGAGAGCTGGAGGCTCCATGAGAAATAGTCATTTGACTGGCAGGAGTTGCATCCCAGCAGCAAGGATAGCTGAACAACGTGCATGTTTTTACTTCAGTGCCACTGAAGCCTATTTTATCATCCTTGCTGCTGTGATAGGAACTTCAGCAACAGAGGCAAGTTCTGCAGTGGATGGGAACAGTGCTGGCCTTCCTGGCTTACATCTCTGTCACTTGCAAGGAAACTCTTGCTTTATTTAAAAGCCTTACGGCTTTGGCAGCCTAAATGGATTATCTGTCTTTGCTCCTTCTGTTTTTCCACTTCATTGCCAGAGGCAGGAGAAACAGATCCTAGAATCTAGTTCATCTGCTTTGGCGGTTGCCCACAGTCTGAACCACAGAGCAACTTCACTTCCTTCTAACGTCTCTCTCTTGAGGAGATCTGCCATTCTGTGTAGCAGTGGCCCAGAAAGTGTGAGTCTTTGGAGGTTACAGGCTTTCTCAGGTGGATTAGCATTTTGTGCGTAAGTAAGTTGGTGCTTGTAGGTAGGTGATGATTTGTTGAGGCTTTTAAGAGTCATTATTGCATCTGTTAATTGGAGAAAAGAGCTGTTGTGATGCCAGGAAGCTTCTATGTCCTCAGGGTAAACTCCTTCTGAGCTGGATATCTGCTCTTCCTCATAGATTCTAAAGAGGCTGATAGGAGGGCTACCTATCAAAGTACAAAATAGGCTTTCTTCATTGTGTTACAATAATGTACATGTGCTTTTAATTTCAACAGCATACCTCTAAATCTATTATTTTATCATAATGGTAATAAAGCTATAAGAATACCTAATTAGAAGAAATCTTCCAAATTTCTTTCTATTTCTAATCTTTGTGGAGGAGTCCCCTTAGTTTGGTTGATTGATAGATTTTTGGTTACAAAAGTGCCTTCTTGCTCGATGAAACCATACCAATATTTAATAGTTTCTCCAAACTGTGCCAGCTGATGAATGAGTTTTCACTCAAAAACATCTTGACAATGTTTTCTTCAGGACAGTTGTAAATGTGCTGTCATGCCAGGTATTTGACTGACTGGTTTTTGGTGTTCCAGTCTTAACTCAGTCACTGCATTATTAAATGTGGAATTCATCACTGTTGGCAGCAGCGCACGAAGAAGATTACGTCTTTCTTCTCCTTTAACTGGAAGGGGGTAGTGTCAGTACCTTGATAGTCACAAAGGCAGGAGCAAAAGGTAAGCTTTGCTTAGATTGCAGTTGTGCTTACGAGTTTATATTGTGTAGTTGGTAGGCGAGTGCTGTTTTGCTCTGAATAGTTGATCCTTGGATCAGGATCTGTGCAAGAGAACAGACGGATAGCAAAATGCTGTCTCACATCCAAAGTTTTACTCTTCATACTTACGTATTCTTCAGATAAACTATTAATATAATGTTTATTGTATTCATTCTCTCATAGAGCTTATGATATCAAGGAATTGACATTTTGCTTATTTTACACATTTGACGTGGTCATGGTATGAAGATCCTGATGCCACAGTGAATCTGACAGCGTTTGTCTTATTGGCCACTGTACTTTTGGTTGGGATGGTTTAGCTGTTGGAAGTCTAGGCTGTGAACAAACATGGGTTTAAAGAAAAATGGAGAGGAGCAATGTTCTCTTTTAGAAAGATTAGCTCTTGTTAATGATGCAGCTGCATACACAGTCATGCTGATGCAACAAGGAGATGCTGCTGCCAGAAGCTTTGCACCAGGAAGCTGCGGCCTAAGTCAGATTCTCAGGATTGCACAGGAAATATGTGTCAGAGCAAGAAATGAATCAATCAAATGAATCAAAGAAATGAAGTCTTCAAGTTAGACTACAAACTACATTGTCTTTGGGTCTTATCTTCAACTAGGTAATTTCATATTCACGTGTTGTAGTTTTTATTCAGATTTACTGCTTCACCAGTGGGCACTTTCGTTGTCCCATGTGTGTGTCAGACCCTTTCCCCTTTGGGAAAGAGGCTAGGTGGCAAGGCTTTGATTACCCCAGCAGGGCACCGCTACTATTCTGAGAACACAAACATGCATTTTACTCCCTAGATTTCTTCCTGAGTGCTGCTGTTATGTATAACCTCCAGGGCTGGATTGGTCCGTGAAGCCTTTGTGTTATTTTCTTCTTTTTTTCCAAGCCTCTAAGTAAAACTGTAGCCTAAATTTGATCTCTTTGCTTGTCTTTAATGCTCGTGAACACCTCTGAGAATTTCTAGAAGGTATTTGTTTTGACAGAGTCAAGTACAAACACAGAAATATGGTATAAAAAGACCTTCTGAAACCTCTGTTTGATTCAACACTGATTGTCATTCTTGGCTGTTCTGCAGGACAGCAGAAATCCTAAGTTTTCTGCTCTGGTTTTAATCCTAAATCATTTTTAGTAACACTAAATATACAACTATTTAGCTCTATCTTGTTTTTAAGCATCTTTATTCCTATTAAAGTAAGTTGAAGTTGTTTCCTGGACACAAAACTAAAATCCATTGAGTGTTTTGTTAATTGGAGGAGTCACATTGACATATGGAACTTGCTGAGGTAATTTTAATGGATTCCATTAATGTCTTAATGGAAATTATACCTCCTCATGCATAAAAAAGCTCAAGCCTAAAACATCAGTATTATTTGAAGATGCATGGAACAGAGAAAGAGTTTGGGAAAACTGAGTGAAATTATATATTGATGAAATTCCAACAGATTATTCTGGTCAAAGGAAGAAGTACCAGTTTGCTGCTCTCTTCCATCCAAAAGATTTAACTTACAAATTAAGTAATACTTATTAGCAAGGAGGAGTAATGTGGAGTATAACCTTAATTGACATTTTTATTTAGGTTTATTGATTTGAGATTTCATTAAAATTATTATGCATATGAATTACAACACATAACTTTATGATATTGATTATCTATAATCTTTGATGTATGTTAACTATGGAATTTAAGTTGACTAAGAGATTATTGGAAAATACATAATTAATCTTGATTTCAACCACTTTATTCAGAAAGTTGTGCAATTCAGCTGTTTTGGTTACTTTTCTCCACATTTTATTTTGCTATGAGAATGATTAGAAAGCGATGACAACTTTAATTGTGCTGCTGTTGAGCACGATGATTCACCATCTCTTCATAACATTATAACTGGCAAATGCCTACTGAATCCAGAACAGCACTAATCAATGAATTCCAATGTGTGTATTGCTGGGTGTGCATGTTCAAGGTTGTGAAATGTAGAAGTAGCTTCTAGACAGACAGATTGTTATCTGGAGTCCATCTATCTCACTTGGAAGCAAAAGGTCTCAACAGAAGTCAGAAACCGAAGTACTTTCTCCTGTTAGAAACAAATAGAAGAACTTTTTTTCTGGTACTACTTCCACCATTTGAGGCTTAGTTTATTTTTTCCCTTAGCAAACTCCTCCGCCTTCAAACCAGGGAAGTTAACAAATACATCATTATGGCTAAAAACAGGAAGAAAAATTTTGTAATTTTTTTTTTAACCATCTGAATTACAGTGTCACAGCACTATTTTGAAACTTGCTGAGTGGCGTGTTTTGCTAAGAGCAAATATTTAAATTATAGACCAGAATCTGTTGCCTTATTATCATAACCTAATAGATGGGTCAGTATGTTATTATTTTTATTATGGCCACTGGAGAGAAGAGGTAAAGAAATGCTTTGACTTTTAGAAATCCACATCCACCTGGAATGAGCAGTAACTACTTCACTCACTCTATTGGAAATAGAGCAAGAAAGGCAAAAGGAAAATACAGTAAAGTTAGCAATTAGTACATTAGATTTATATTCTCTGTTATCTTTACAAGGTTCCCTGTTAAAAAGCAGCACAGGTCACTCTAGTGAGTGCCAGTTCTTGAAGGTGGAGAGAGACAAAACCCTTGAAGCAAAAAATAGGAAGAGTAAGATGGATGCTTCCCTTTTTTGCTGCCCTTCCAACCGCGGATACAGTTGAAGGCAAAAATACGTGTTTAATAGAATTGAGAGCATAGAAGGGACAATGTAATTATTTGTGTGTAATATAGCCATGTATTTATGTATTTTTGAAAATTTCTGCATAGTGTGTAGAGTTACAAGAATTATTTTATTATATTCCTTTTTTTTCTGCCTGGCTGGACATTTCCGATTGGTCTATTTCTGTGTTGCTTTTGTAAAGATAAAGAAATACAACTGATCTGTCATTAGAGATGGAAAAAATGAAGTTATGTTTACATTTCACATTGCAGTAGTGAGAGGGCCATTTTGACACTACATCTGCTGTATGTATATGTATGTATGCATATAGTGGCAATATCATAATGACATAAACTAGTGTAGATCTTATCCCATTTCCCTGCTGCACAACACTGACCACAAAGCATATTAGCTGACGCACTGGCCTCTCTGGACAGCCTTTCCCAAAGCTTGAATGTGCTTATAGTGATATGTTCCCCAAATCTTACATGCACCACACTTGATTGCAGTGATACATATTATGCACTTAGTTTGCTGATTTCTTGTCTTTTCTGTCCTCTGATCAGATTCCAGTCCTTACTCTTATGTGGTCCATAGAATTGCCTTAGTGCAGTGCTGTGGACTTGGTGTCTGTAGTGATGTCTGTGTATATAAAAACCTAAAGATGGTGTTGCAGAACATCCTGCACAGATTTCCCTTCTTGCCTTTTTTAAGTCTTTTGAAAATACAAATCAGTGCAGAATTTTCAAGCAGACTGTAGTGAGAACAAAATGAGAAGTCTCACTTTGTTTTAACTGCCTTCTACTGATAGCCCCGAACCAGCAAGTGCAAGTTTTGGAGTCAGTTTTGTGCTGCAGGAAAGTACAGTGGTTTTTTTCAGTGCTGAGTTTCAGTGTCTAAAATTTTTTTTAAAATCCTTGGGAATACCTTTTCTTTTTCTTAAGTAAAAGGCTTCTGCGTAGCTAGAAATACAATTTTTAGCACAATACATAACAACTCTGCTGCTTTTTTTGTTTGTTTGCTTATAGATGAGAACATGAATATTCGCTATCTTCGCAGTGGGGATGTTCAAATTTTACATTGAAAACTGGGAACAAAAGGACTGTGGCTAAATTTCATAGGAAAGGCAACGTGTGAAATATGTTTCTCCAGATTTCTATAAGGTTGCAGTAATTGCCCGTAATGGGGCCATATTTGCAAATCATTCTGTTTCGAAAATCTTGTCCATCACTTAGTGAATTTCTTCAAAGAACAGGTATATGAGCATGCTATCTTTAAGGCAAGGAATGTAAGAAATGGGAAAGCTGTCTGGTGGAAAGTTGTTTACACTCAGGGCTGGAGAATAATTAGACACTTTTTGACTCTTGTCATTTGTCTTTTTGTGCACTGGAAACAAACTAGCTACGTATAAACTTTCCCAGCTATGTAACGTCTAAAGTACAACACTTCATCAAAGCAGATCCATTAAACCTCTGACTGGCACTCTTCTCTTGGCTTTGATTGCAGCACCACACAGAAGCACCTAGCCCACCATCGCTGCCCCCATCAGCTTTGCCATTAGATGTATTAAACAATGCTGTTGCTGGATTCAGTACTGTGGAAGAACTTATCCGGTACCTTGAACCAGATCGGTGGCAGCTGGATTTGGAAGACTTGTACAGGCCAACGTGGCAACTTCTTGGGAAGGCATATATTCATGGGAGAAAATCAAGAGGTAAATCACTCTTTTATTTGGCCTTGCAGCTTTCTACAGGTGTGTTCTCATGGCAGTAAAAAGTAATTAAGAGTATTCATCACCTTGATTCCAAGAGAAGAATTGGAGATAATTGTTATTAGCTATCTTCACAATTATATTTTCTAGAAAAGAACAATAGCTAAAGTCAGAAATTAAAGGAATTTAGCAGTATAAACTAACAAAGGAAAAAGTACTTGAAGCAGGTAAGGTACCTTACTCTAGGGAACTGGGAGCTCCTCATTTTCAGAGTGGCAGGGTATCCTGGCTGAGTCACGTAACCTAACTCTCTGGATTTCTTTTTTTTATAAAGGGCAAAAACTTCCTGTTTTTTATAGATACACTTACTGTATCACAGGTTTGCTTCCTTAGATTGTGCCAGCATCTACACCATGTGAACTCGGTGCAGTTAGCTAAATGTCTCTTCCATAATACCTCATGAAATTCCTAAGTCCATGACCAGTTTAAACATGGAGTTTTCAACTGCATTAATCAGATGTAAAATGGGCTATGTATTTTAAGATCTGTGGAGCTGTTTCTCATTCAGCAAGTTATTTTCTTCCATCCAAATCTGGCCTTCATGAGTTTTTTTTCTCAACATATTGTCCAGATGCTGCCCTCGATTTCATGTTTACGGATTCCATGTACCTAAAGGGATTCAATACCTAAAGGGAGCCTATAAACAGGAGAGGAGCCTACTCTTTACAAGGGTAGATAATGGCAGGACAAGGGGAAATGGTTTGAAGTTGAAGGAGGGAAGTCCTTACCAAGAGAGTGGTGAGGTGCTGGAACAGCTGCCCAGAGAGGCTGTGGATGCCCCGTCCATCCCTGGAGGTGTTCAAGGCCAGGTTGGATGGGGCCCTGGGCAGCCTGGGCTGGTATTAAATGTGGAGGTTGGTGGCCATGCGTGTGGCAGGGGGTTGGAGATTCATGATCCTTGAGGTCCCTTCCAACCCAAGCCGTTCTGTGATTCCACATGGAGGGATAACATAGGATCTCCTTCCTTGCCCATTACACAGTATGAAAATGGTGACCTACAGGAGTAACTGAAGAGAGTCCTCTGTCAGTAAATTTAAACTAGATTATCATCTGATCAGTCAGAAAAGGGAGGAGATGGAACTTTTCATAACTCAAATTTAAGTTTTTGATGGCTGATTTTTGGATCAGAGCCTAAAAACCAACCCTTCAACCTTACCTCTATTCCTACAGATTGGCACACAAAGACTAAATCAAGAGTCAAAGAGGAGGAAGTCTCTTTAAAAGCTTCCAGCAGTGAACCATGTCTTTCAGATAGTCATTTAGCACTTGCCTAATTACTTGTCTAATTAAAGAGTTTCAGTATTTGCCAAATATATGCCATAAGCATTGAGTAAGTGGGAGAAAAAAAAAAAAGTAATTTGTGAAACCTTACATAAACTAAAATGCATGTGTTAGATAACATCTATGCAGAAAAAGGTGACTCTCTGCAAGACATATCTTTGAAAGAAATGATGACAGTAAATCTTTTAAAGACTTCTAATTAGATGCTGAAATAGATTTTTTTTTCCCACTGAATAAACATGTAACAGTATTGCCACATTCATCTTAAGGAGACCACCCTCAGACTGCATTACTGAGTGTGTAATGTAATAGCTTGGAGAAGAAAATGTGTCCAGTTGAGATGACACAACATTAACTGCTAGGTCTGTTCAAGAGACATGGAAAACAAACTTTTTTTTTCTTTTTTTTTTAACCTTCCATTTAGTGGAAGGTTTGCTGTATTTCAAAATCTATTTAAGAAACGTTTGGGAATGTGCATAGCATAAATGTTTTTATTGTTTGCTTGCTTTATTCTGTAGGGTTTTTTTCCCCCTCAAACTCTCAGATTCCATGGTTAGGTAAATCTGAAATTAAATTGCTGTCCTGCTTTCGTAAGATAAAATATAAATGTAATTAAAAGTGTATGTTAGTTTGTGAAGAGTCTTTTACTCCTACTTAATAATTCGTATGAAAAAACTGTATGTAAACAACCTCAATTCCACAGAGCTTCTGTCTCTGATGGGTGTTTTTTTTCTGGATAAAATGCTTCCAAAAACTAGCCAGGAAAAAAGAAACACCGAGTTCAGAGGCTTTGATGTCTAAATACAGTCCTAAATTCCTTTATAATATTAAACATACTTAAAAATAAAATACATATTGCTGTGCAAAAAGGTGATCCCATCACTTCCCACATAAATTTTTGTATAATCTTCAGGTCATATTCAGAAAGTTGCTTAAGAACAGTCATAATCCAACCATACTACTTTGTGGATACTTTTCAAATGTAAAAGTTATGAGTTTGTTTCTTTTTTTTTTTTTTTTTTTCTGTTATCCTTGTTTACAGTTCAAAAATTGCATGGGAACCAGTTTTGTAAAAGCCCTGACCTATTATAGGAAACTACACTTCCAGGAATGCCTTAGAAACTGAAGGCTTGTAACCAACAGTGCTTAGAAACTGAAACCATTCTGCTCCTATCTGTGCTTACACCCAAGTGTCCCAACAAGAATTTAAGATGCTAGACAGTTGCAATGCCAGCTGTAGAACACAGATATTTTCAGGCAGATGTGAACACAGAGTACTTCAGATGTTTGTACTAATAAAGGTGCACTTTAGAAATAGGTTTTACTGTAGGTTTTACCTGTATCTGTGTTTTTTCTCCATTTTTTTCCCCTTTTCACTGATTTTAATTTTATAGTATCTCCCATTCACGTGCTACTACAGAACCTTCCATTCCTCCTGAGCTAGTGCTAAACAAAAGAACTTTGACTGTTGTGTCAAACATGATATATGAGTGGCAGCCAAGTTGAAAGAGTGTTTAAATGTTCACATTATAACAGGTACTGTAACTAAGTGCACTTGGGAAATCCACATAACCTTTTATTGTGGTTAAGTAAACACTTTTAAGGGAATATATACATTCTCTCATCTAGCTTCATGCCCACAGTGCGTTAAAATAAATTTTGGGCAGACAAATACTCTTTGAAAAAATAACAGCTTCATTCACACACTTCAAAGAAGTGATTATATAAGCACTAGATAAATTTGCCATAGACCTTTTAATGAAATTGAATTACATAAGGTAGGGCAAAGGTTCATGGCAAGGTATAATAGCAATATACCTTCATACATTGTAAAGCATGGAAACCAAACATGGCATTTTTCATCTCTCCAGAACCCTGTTGTTACAGCAAAGCATACTGAAACTTTTTGGCCAAGTGCTGAATGAGTTCTTGCAGAGAATCTTTTTCAATTTGGGCCTGCACGCCTGAAGGGTTCAGCTCAAATTCACTCAGATTCTGTAGTAAAATGTACAATACACTTACTGCCCATGTTAGCACATAACTCTTTTCTCTATCCTGTAACTTTGGATAGGACTAGGAGATGGCTGCATTCCTTTGCTGTTGAGAGCAGGCAGGAGTCATCAGGGAAGCTGAATGCCACACAGGCATCTCTCTCCTGTGGGTCAATGGTTTTGCTGGGAAAAAAAGCATCGGTGCCCGATTTCTGTTTTCAGTTTCTGAAGGGCCATCTGGCTGTGGTAGGATGCGTAAGTGCCTTCAAATTCAATGCAACAAGACAAAGTATACCAAATTTCAGTCTTACTGGAAATCTTCCAGCATGAGCAGAACTATTTCTCTTGCATTTTAGGCATTTTATTCTCATTTTGACAATTCAGTTCTTGTGTGTTTGAAAGTGTAACACGGGCAAGAATTATTAGATTCCTTTTCACAGTCCTCGATTAATGCAGGTAGACATGTCCACCCTCTGAATGACTCAGCCTGGAGCTATTAGCTGATCAGAAGACCTTAAATAATTTTTAATTCCTCACAGCAAGTCTCTCCCCAGTAACTTTTGTCTCTATTCCTCTGCTCCCTTCTCAGCATTCTCCAAGGAATGTGCTTACAGTGTGGGAGGCAGGCTGGCATCCCATCAGTAACTTTATTGGAGTTATTACACACTCCTGACTTTTAAAATCAGGTTGTTTATTTGGACCCTACGTTAACCTGATAGTAAAGGAATGAAGTGCCCCAGCTTGGCACCCACTGTAAACGTAAGCAGAGAAAAAGCTTCAGTGTGTTTAACTGACCCTTCACAGTGGTAAGGCCTGACTTAAGGATAGCAGTATATGGATATGGTCTGCGAAGGAAATATTTTAAGAAACACAGAATGAAATTGCTGCTCAGTATCTGTTTCTGAGGGAGAACTGGTGAGCATTGCTGCTGAGGAAGTGAATCTTCTAAATTCTCTTGATTTCCTACGTTTCAGTAGAGTTAAGGGGCAATATTTTAGTGGGAGCTATTGGGAATAGGTGAACGGTTGGACTGGATGATCTTTTAGGTCTTTTCCAACCTTGGTGATTCTATGATTCTATGAATATCTTGCCTTGGTAGACAGAAGATCTTGGTGATCTCTGGAGACTCCTTATATAATAAAGAGTCTTATATAAGTTGGAAAAAAGGTATTTCTCTGTTGAACAATTCAGATCAGGAACATATTTCAACTTTATGTTACAGGGTTTTTTAATTTACAAACTACTAGCAGTAAATATAAAAGATTTGTGAAGTAATGTTAACACTCTGATTTTTTAACTGCACTGGGATATTTTTTACTCCTAGTTTATTCTTGAGTTAGCTCAAAAGCAGTTGGCTTGAAGCTCTGTGCTGCTTTGAGTCTTCTATTACAACAGTCTCAAAAGCCATATTACCACAGGGTTTTAGTTATTTTGTTCAGAAGGATAAAATAATACTAACCAGTTGGAATATGTTTGTGAACTGAATGCTGCTGATATTCCTTAATGCTGGTAGGTTTGGAGAGAAGCAGCGTAGACAAAATATCCCAGAACATGATAATTACAGTCTGGCTTTTCTGAAAGAAATGAAATTAAATGGCTTTTCACCAAAGCAAAAAAAAATGTATTAATTTTTTTTTTTTTTTCCCCTCTAAATCAGTCCTTGGTCTCCAGACTTAATTGCCTCTATTATTTCTTGGCTGGGCAGCTGAGGGGAACCTAAAGCAGTGTGCCCTGTGTCTGATCTTTTTGTGAGCTAGCTGTTTAACCATTGGCATAGTAAAGCTTTACGGTGATACAGTGGAACCAGATTATAGGAAAACAGGTGCCCTGCGTGAATAAATTTAACTTGCTCTTCAAAGTGGATGCCTGGAAAGAGTAACTATATTTAAAGGCACATCAAGTGAAAATGAGATTTAGCGAATCAGTAGAGATTTGTGATCCTTCCTGTTGAGGAAAGGCTGAGGGAGCTGAGTCTCTTTAGCTTGGAAGAGATTGAGGGATGACTCCATTAATGTTTATAAATATGTGAAGGGTGAGTGTCAGGAGGATGGAGCCAGGCTCTTCTCAGTGACACCCAATAATAGGACAAGGGGCAATGCGTACAAGCTGGAACATAGGAGGTTCCACATAAATAAGAGAAAAAACTTCTTCACAGTAAAGATAACAGAACACTGGAACAGGCTGCCCAGAGAGGTTGTGTGATCTCCTCCTCTGGAGGCATCCAAAATCCACCTGGATGCGTTCCTATGTGACCTGATCTAGGTGTGCATGCTCCGGCAGGGGATTGGAATAGATGATCTTTTGAGGTCCCTTCCAATCCCTGACATTCTGAGGTTCTGTGATTCATATTTAAATTGCTATGGAGGAAGAGGGGACCTCTGAAAAATGGAATGTACTGCAATTAAAAACACGCTTGTGCACTTATTTGTTGTCTCTACGGTACTCACTGGTGATTCTTTAATGCCTTTGTCCACAGAAGTGAGCTTCTTAGAAATAAATGGTTTCTTATTTATACTTGCATCACACCTGCAGAAAAGCAATGATTGACATCGTAGTGGGAGAGAGGTTTGAATGCTTTAAGCAATGAATTCAAAAACTTGTGTGGAGGGTTGTAGCCTTCTTAATTGCTGTGAGCATTTTTCCAACCCGCTATTAATACGGGACAGCAACACTCAAACTCAGCGTGAGCAAAGGGAACTCCATCAGGATTGAAGTGGTAAAGCACTTATTGGAACAGAGCGGCCCAAGGCTTGCTTTGTCTAATTTGAACTAACACCTCCAGAGTTACAAAACAATTGGTGAGGGCTCCTAAACAAAGATCTTTCCATTTGTCTCTTTGCAGTGGTTGATCTCAACTTGCTAAAGGAGGAAGTGCGGCTGTACAGTTGCACCCCTCGCAACTTCTCAGTGTCACTGAGGGAGGAGCTGAAGCGAACTGACACCATTTTCTGGCCACTGTGTCTTCTGGTTAAGCGTTGTGGTGGAAACTGTGCCTGTTGTCATCAGAACTGCAATGAGTGCCAATGTATACCAACAAAAGTCACCAAAAAATACCACGAGGTAAGCACTTGTCTACATTTTCGTGTATGGAAGCCAGTGTAAGAACTTCTTTTTACTATAGGAATTTGTTTTTAATATTGCACGTAGTGCACTTACAGTAAATATATATATTTAAACCATTTTTAATGATATATCACATTTAAAAAAAATAATAACACATTCCTTGTTAAAATGCTCTTCTGTGAAACCGTTGAGTCATTTCTGAAGCCCTTGTTTACTAGTGCAGTTTGGGCACATGACATCCATATGTCCTTGTTCAGCTTTCTTCAGTTGTAGATACGTGCTCCATAGAAGAAGATATAAATATCTGTCCCATTTTCATTGTGATAAATTTATAACTAACAGTATTTATTGTAGAATTACCTGATAACTAAACTGATTTAACTATATGTTTTAATAACTTTTGTGAAGGGTTTGGTGTAAAAGCCAAAGTAAAAATTAGTGAGTGGAATAAATGAAGAAATTCAGCTGAGAAAAGCCTATTTCTTTTAATACTTTTCCTGCCATCCAGTGTGTTTCCAGTGCAGTCTAACTCATAGCCTAGGTGTGTGATGAAGTACTTGCTGTTCTGTTGATGCTTGACTTCTTCTCCTTCAGGTTCTTCAGCTGAAGCCAAGGAGTGGTGTCCGGGGACTGCATAAATCGCTGACAGATGTACCCTTGGAACACCACGAGGAGTGTGACTGTGTATGCAAAGGGAATACTGAAGGATAAACATGATTTAATTGTGCTGTTTTCTTTGAAGCACGTTCAATCCTTGCTGATTCTATTATGGGGCTTGTGCATTATCTCCTTCTGTAATCTCAGTTGTTTGCTTTGGGGAACTTCCATCTTCAAGATTTACAGTGAGCTCTAAAAAGAGGAGAAGCAAAACTGGGATTATGTGATGTATGACAGCTCTGTTTGGAGGCCCAGTGAAAGGATGGGAGAAAGGCATCAATGAGAGATTTAAAATACATGTGTTTTTTTTTTTTTGTCCCCTACAGTTTTCTTGACAATACATGGATTTATAATTTAGGAGTAAAAATAAAGTTAGAAGGCTCACATCATGGAGACTGGATCCTGCTGGCTGTTTCATTTCTACAGCTCCAGAACATCTGGCCTCTGGCTGAAAACATCTGAAATCTTCCTTTCTGTGTTCAACTACTCCTATGTACTCAAAGCATTCTCTGTTTTATCAATTTGGTTTATACCAGACTGCCTTGCTCTGAATTAAACTTAATTTGTCTAACGCTGGTAGGAAAGACTGGATTTTTCCATGTGCTCTAGTAAAGCTCCTGCCTTTTAGAAAGAAGACTGGACAGTAACGTGAGCTAAGGAAGAAAACGTTGAAAAGAACAATGCCTTTATTCTTAATACTATGGCCGATGATTTTTTGTTTGTTTGTTATTTTTATTGTGTACATTTTTATACTCTCCTTTTGACAATATAACTATTTGCTTTTCTAAACTTGTTAAATATATCTATTTTTACCAAAGGTATTTAATATTCTTTTTTATTACAATCTAGATCAACTATTTTTTAGTTTTATGAAACTTTAAAGACGGATTTGTACAGCTGGAGGAACATAGAAGAGATTACAATGGGATAGGAGCACTATATTTTTACTTTGTTGCTACACAGTGAAAAAGTACTTTTTTTTTTTTTTAAACCTGCAAGCACAGTAATAATAAAAAGCTAATAAAAAGCTCAAAGCTTTGCTAGCTCCATGATACCCAATATACAAGAGATGGACATTATTATAAGTGGTTTCACAAGCTGATGTTAAAAATTCCCTCTCTCCATTCTAGCCTTTGTTCCAGTAGAAAAGAGATGAGCATAGATAGATGCATCGTGGCTTGTTTAACTCTTCAGTTTCTTTAAAGTAGGGTGATCTACAGTAAGTTCAGAGGCTTACAGCCTTCATGATGCATCACTGTCATGGGAAGGCAGCCTTGTTAATGTTGAAGTGTATGGTTTTCCACTGACATTTATCGCTGTTTAAATCCTGTTCACTCATGGGATTGTAGCATTCTTCAGTACAGCTAGATCAACTGTGGTTTTGTTTCTTCTGTACTTTATATCCTCTAACCAATACACTTATCCCAACCTATTCAAATTGAAAAGAAAGCAGTAAAATATTTTGCTTGTAAAATGCTTTAACGTTATGCCTAGTTTATTTTATTTTTTTTTTACTATTGGATTTGCAGATTGTAATGAATCACCAAATAAAGTAATAATGCTAATTTTGGGAGAAATGTTTGTATGACTACGTATTTGTATCTGGTCAATACATAAAAACAGAAGAAAGCAGGAAGGATTGTACTCTACTTCTTTTGCAGGTCATCAAAAAATGAAAGCCTCCTGTTACTGAGATTTCTGTTTGCTTAGTCGGCTCTGCTTAGCTGTAATTCTGAGACAAAAAGAAAAAAGAAGAAAGAAATGTGATTGTATTCGTATGAACACTCAGAATGTTAAAAATTGAGTGGATTTGAAACCATCAAGTTGAAATAACATTTGCCACTTTTTCTGTCATGAAAATGAGTTCTGTTGAGAACGTGGGCATTTTTCACGTTGGTATTAATTTCTGCTATCACTTCCAGCAAATTGTCAGGTGCAGTCTGATTCTCTCAGCTGTTCTGTTTTGCCCAACCCTCAGTCACCTATAGAGGCAAGACATGTCAATTGTAAATGCAGTATCCGATTATCCAGTCTGAATATTAACCCATTTCCAAATGCAGAACAGTGAACACACAAGAAACTTGCTTCTCTTGAATTCTGAGTCCTCGGGAGGTTTATTTGATTTTATTTTTATATTAATAATGTGATTTCTTTGTGATGTCACGAGCCTCTAAAAAGTGGAGATAAAAGCAGGAATCACAGCTTTTGGTTCAGCAGAAGAATTGAGAAATGTAATTCTGTTCTGTGGGCCCACAGTGCAGCATCTGAACTCTCTTTGCAGCACCATTTCCAGAACTCTCACCCAATCCAAAGCCGCCACTGCTTCTGTTTGCTATTCCTATCGCTGCTGAGCACATTCTGTCCTCACCTCCATGTTGAAGCTGTGTCTTCTCACTTCATCTGCCTTGTCCTTGGTTTTTGACCTCCCTTTGCTGCCCCAAGCACAGATGATGCACCCTGGTGGCCTGGTGGTGTGGGCCTTCATCTGGAAAAGCAGATGGAGTGGGGAGTTGCTTACCAATGTTGAGCCTTGTTTTTATGGATTCTGCAGCTATTTACATTCCTGGAACCATTCTGTCAGCTGTTGTCAGCATGGGGATGATGGGAAGCAGCACCAAAACTACATTATCAAGGGTGTTAACTGCAGATCCGTTGCTTCCTAAACTCTTGTAAGTTCCCTTACTCTTTCTCTGCCTGGTTGCATAGGCTAACAATTTTTCAGCAAAAAGAGAAAAAAAAAAATTGTCTCATACAACAGAGTGCATGGAAGGAAAATAGAGAAGCACAAAGCTACCTTATTTAGCAGATACTGCATCAGCTAATGTGTGCTGCTTCTTTATTTCCTTTTTAACAGAGAACTCAGTTAAAGCATCTAAGTTTGCAATTCAGATGCTTGCTGCTCAGATGGTCTCATTTTGATTTAATTCCAATTAAAATTGGAATTAAAATTTGGAAACATTTACTTTTTGTTTTACTTCTGAAGATACTGTAGTAATGCTATGGCTCTGTCAGAAAATCCCATGCAGAGATGCCTGAAGAGTGACAACTGCAGAATTCACATTCAAACCACACTCTGATGCCAGGTAGTCCAACTTACTTTTCTGGAGCTGCTTGGAGACAACGTGATATTTAAATTAGTGTGAGTAAGTTTGCTCTTCATAATCATTTTTTGCATGGGATGCTTCATCACACAATTTGTCTTTCAAACTCCTTTCATGCACCTTTCAAACCCAATGGCAGTATTTTTGCTTTTTGGTTTGTCTGCCAAAAACAGAGGAAAAACATGACTACTGTTTCAGCATAAATTGGACAAAGCTGTTCAGAAAAGACACATTTTGCCCATTGCTTCACTGAAACTCACCTAGATTGTTAAAAGAAAAGTAAGTTTGCAGCTAAGTCCCATGAGAAAGATGACAGCTTCTTTGCAAGTGTGATTCGGAGCACGTAAGCTTCTCTGAAGCATGCTCTGTGTCAGTCCTTATTGAGCTCGTCTGTCTTCATTAAGTAGAGTCAGAGTCTGTCCCTCTCACTTAAGGCATCTCTGATGCATGAATTCAAGTAATGCAATCATCAGATTTACAGGCGTGTTTTCTGCAAACAAAGCAACTAAAGAAAAAGCCCTTCTCTTTCTCAAAGAAGGGACCCAAGAAATTTTGCAGCCTGGAGTGCTTTTCCTCCTTGTTGATTTGGCAAGCTTTTACATTATCTACTGAACTAAAGACAGAATTAACAGTTCGACTCAAGAAGGCCACACTGCCTTCCTCTGCAGCTCTGATGACAGGTTCCCCCCAGGTGGGTTATGGTATCTCTCCCATTCAGACTGGAGTTTGACAACTGCATCTTTCATAGTAAACTCTGCTTTTCTTTCACTGTGCATTATCCTAGCAATATAACAAGGTTAGCAATACATCACGTTTATCCATCTCATGTTTTCCTGCTTCAGTCACTGTTAATTTCGTATCCTTGTGTCATAAGTTGAGAATTTCTATCATCAAAAACAGTGAAATAAACATGTCCCTCAGGTATTATAAGGGTGGATATCCCAAATTACTCCTTTCTTCAGGCAAACTATATGTATGTTGTGACTCTACTCTTCAGTGGAGAAAAGTAGGTGATCCACCTACTGTAGATCACCTTTGTGCGTGTGTGGTTCCTTAAAGATGTTAGGCAGATTTTTGATATAGCTATGCTGAGGAGGTGCTAAGCAGAAATTGGGTGGTCTGGAAGCTTCACACAGTTGTGAAGTCAGAGCAGACTTTATATTGCTGAAGGGCATGCAGAATCCAAATGTACAAAATTCCACCTCTGTTCTTTAGAAGAGATAGGCGCCATGTGGAAGGCCTCAAAAATAAGTCTGTTCTCCTGTAACCCACTCAGTCACTTCTGATGTCTGATGTTGAAGATAAGTGTTGAAAGACAAAGTATATCTGAGCTGAAAGAGCTTTTTCATCCAGAGACTTAAGCAACTAGAGCTCTGATTCATTCAGTAAGCCATAACAAGTCTCATGCAATACCATATTGTACAGTTAAACCTCAGAGCTTAAGCACAAATTTCTGATATAGGCAGAAACAACAAGGATCAGAGGCAAAGGAAACCTGCAAGCTCTCTTAATTGTACAACAAAATCACATCTTGTGGGAGTAGGGGATCTTGCGAGTGAGACGGGATCTTTTCTCAACTGTTTTATGGCACCATCATAGAATCATCATCATAGAATCACAAGGTTGGAAAGGACCTGTAAGATCATCTAGTCCAACTGTCCTCCCACTACCACTGCTACCACAAGCCATTAAATCATATCTTGTAGCTGCTCATCCAGACTCCTCTTGAACACTGCCAGGGACGGCGACTCCACCACCTCCCTGTGCAGCCATTGCAGTGCCTGACCGCTCTCTGAGACAAAAAGTTCTTCCTCATGTCTAATCTAAACCTCCTCTGGAATCTGACTCTTTGGGGAACAGTTCGTACGTGTTGCTGAGGGATACGATCAGTGTATGGTCATTGGTAACAGGCTGGCTTCTATTTTATTTTTTTTTTTAATGGTTCTGGATTATGGACAATTAGGAGTCTGTGAATAAGAAATCGAGCAAAAGCTTTGTGTTGCTGTAGACCACACGTTCATCTACTTCAGTGTTCTTGTCTCCGTTTGTTGTATTGGTTTATGTTTATGAAAAACTATAAGTACACTTCCCAAATTCCAGGAGTTAGCAGTTTGGAACTTCTTTAGTTAGAGCTGGAATTACAGCTCCTGATAAACTCACCAGCGGCTGTAAAACACAGGACATTTAAAGAGGAGTCATTTACATGAGGAGTCCTATCACACACATAGAATCAATAAGCCTGTTCATGCCTAAGTAAAGCAAATAAGAATCAATCCTCTTGCTCAGCACATATCTTCTCAATTCTGGGAACCACTGAACTGAGTAATGTTAATTCCATTATATTCATTAAAAAATCAAAAACAAAGCTAAGAAAGAGCGTGCAGTCTCTCATCTAATTAGAAATTAATGAAGAAGACAGCCCAACAGTGGGTTCCCTGCATTCTCTTCAACTGTTTTGTTCATAGCATAATGACTAAGTTTTGATCCTTTTTGATGAAGGAAATAATGAAAGCTCTTGTTTCAGTGCAACACCTGGTCATGACCAAGTAAAGCCTAGTAAAACAGGATGATCATTCTGGGAGCTGGGTAAAGCTACAGGAGAGAAGTTACTGCCTTATTTTCTTGTCAGGTTAGCATCTCCTTCTTCAGTCTTCAGGACACATGCTATTTTTTTTCTATCTTCTTATTGACTGCATATTTATAGGCTTATGGCTCCCTATATAACATATATTTCGTCATGTAAACTTATTTGCTACGTTTCATGTATTTTGAGAAGAAAATTTTTTGTGCAGCAATTTTTCAAAAGTGGTTACAGTTCTGTATTTTCCACCAGTGTCTTAAATCTTATGAAAACAACAGAAATTTTACCATGGTAAAGACAGCAGATGACAGCCAGTAGCCTATCTATCCCTTTTAACCCAGTGCTCAACAGAATTTTGTTGATGTACAGAGAATTCAGTGTTGACTTTCTAGATGGCTAATATCTATTTTAAGGTCACGCTCAATCTCTTCTAGTTTTACCATCATTGACAATATGCATGCTTCCAGCAGGGCTAGATTCTCACATGAAGGAATGATAAGGATTTGACTGTGAAACAATTCATTCAAATGAGCCACTATGTGAAAGAAGATAATTCACTGTTCTTTTTCTTCCTGCAAATCATGGCCAGTCAGACATCTGTATACTACAAGAACCCAGTTATTGTAAATGTACTTTTAACATCTGCAATCTCAGTTGAGACTAATACATTACTTTGGGTAACTTAGAGAGCTTAATGTTAACTGAATAGATGAAAAAAGTGTAATTCATTGTATAGGCATTCAAAACTGCTAATACAGTCACCAGACTGAAGCCAGAGTTGTTGTATCTGTTAATCCTACGTGCGTGTTATGGTGTTGGGAATGGCTGCTTCACATTGAAACAACAGAAAGTTCTGAACACCTTTTGGCAATCTCCTCCATTTCTTTTCCCAAAGTTGTTAGCTCTGATTTGTAGTATTTTATCTCATACCTAGCTTTTTTTCCTTCTTCTTTTAGGACAAAGTGCACTAATATCTTAGGGCAGTATTATGACTTATTTTTTGTAAGTCTACTCAAAGAATGGTGTTTACTGCTGTTAAATAATATCATTTTGATTTTCAGGTTATTAACTCAGGTTCTAACTTGCAACGGCACCACAAACAGACAGTAAGCAGTATAATAAACTATACAACAGTTTGAAAATTAATAGGCTTCAGAATCTGTCAGGTAATGGTGAATGAAATAAACATTCCCACCTCATTTTGCAGATGTGAACTTGTTCATTTCAATGCATAGGAGGTTGCAACACTCAGAAGGAAAAAAACTCCTAGCAACACATTTTCTTTTCCATAGTCACTCATCAGTCATCTCTGGTATATCAGGGACAGAAAGTGAAGTGAGTGAAGTGTAATACCTGCCAAATGACGTCTGACATACATTCCCTAAGAACTGCTGAAATAGCTACAAAAATGAAAGCAGAGCTGAAAATTTCAGCCCAGATATCACTATGGAGATTACCCAAAGGCTAACCAATTTGCATGCAAAGTTGTGCTACCATAACCATGCTACTTCTAGGATGTGAGCTCGTTGATATTTGCAGTACTGCATTCTGCCTCATGCATGCATCAGTCCTATCATGTAGCTTGAAGTTTTGGCCATTGGATCCAGTTCAGCTTAAATCCAATCCAAACACGTGACTCCCTACATTGCAATCCCACGGATCCTCAGATAAAGATTACAGAGATCTGTCCATTCAGTGTGAGTTTAGTTTACTATTGTCTAAATCATGCTTTCAAATGCTTATATGCTAGCTTACTGAACTCTCCTGATATTCACATCAGCAGAAAAATAAATGCTTCTGCTATTGTGGAAAATACTAATACAGCATCCCCTCTTATGATGAAAAGTATTTTCTATTCCAACAGCAACAGAGGAGGCTGTTAAGCAGCAGCTGCTAAAAATAACCACCTAAAAAAGCACGTCTCAATGAGCTGCACCCAACCCAAGAAAGTTGTCTCAAGGGCTTATGAACACTAGTGTTAATTTTTGGTAGAGCTTGGACTAATAGAAGAGTTTTGGAAAACTGGAAAAAGCAAGTGATTATAGCTCCATTTTAATGGGAGTGGGATATAGCATATTTCTTGTCACATTGTGTCCTACGGCAAATTGAATCCTTATCAGTAAATCCCCACTTACTTTAAAAGGGGTGACTGGAGTGATCCAACCAAGAAAAGATGTGTCAGTTTGGCTCTGGAGAATAAATAGAGAATGGAGATGATTATATTTCTGTCTGTTAATTGAAATTGTTCAACACTGTTTATGGTAGATAGAGCCTGACAAGCTAATTGGACTTTTTTTTTTTTTTTTAAGGAGATTACACACTTAGTTGCTAAAAGTAACAGCGCTGTTTTAAAACGCCTCACAGAAATTTGAGTGTATGATGTAGTACAAACAGCATTTTGATTAAAAGTCTGAAATGTAAAGTCAACAAAGAATGGAAGGCAGCTCTGTTTAGAGCCTTGGGGCCGCAGGCAAGAACAGCATCTTACAGTAAATGCTCAGCTTTGTGATTCAGCACCTTTGTACAGAACTCAGAGGAACAACACTAAATGATGCCATCTAAAATGTGACCACTGAAGGTAGTGCTTTCACTAACACTGCTAAAGCTAGAACTATTTTATTCACAGCTTTGAAGTGAGGACAGAATGTGCATATTCAGTAAGGAGATGTCATGTCCAACAAACTAGCAAATTTTAATTACCTGGAATCACATTCACCTTCAAATTAGAATAATACTACACTTCATTCATTATCTATGAAAGGATAATTGACTGAGGCTTCTTGACAAGAGAGTGACTGGAGGGACAACTGCAATACCTGTATACAGGCTTATTGTGATGAACCACCTCTGTGTCCTACAAACTCAGTGAAATCCCAACTTTTGCAATATGACAAGCTGTGGGGCTGTGAATCTTGCAGGTCTAGACTCAAAGAATGAGTGGACAGTTCAAAAAATCAGTGTCCTGATGCTCCTTTTCTCACAGTACCTACTAAGCCCTTTAGGATTGGAATGTACCTCTCAAGAACACCTTTATGATCAGATATGATCCCCCCAAAAGACTTACCTGGTAATTAAAGCTGTGTGGTAGGAAGCATAGATCAAAACTTAGTAAGGTTGAGAAACATGGTAGAGCTGGGCTTCTGTGTATGTGGAGGCCATAAACACTGATGTGCTAAGCAGAAAGTATGGGCAAGTGCTCTTCCATTGATCATTTATATGTATACGCAGACAAAGAAAGAGAGTTTAGGCCCTAGGGAGACTTTCTTTATGTGAACTTTCAACTCTAGGCATGCATATCTGACATGCCCTACAGGGGCAGAAAGAAAATCTTACCTGTCTTTGGGGATTTACCTACAGCAATTTTCTTCTCAGAATACGTACTGTTGGGAATCCAAATTTTAGGTTCCTCTCACACATCATGCAGGGGAGCCTTTGCACTTAACTGCTGCAGTGCTCAACTCCCCTTATGAATCTCCTAAAAACACTTGGTTTGATGAGCAGATCCTTGTAAGTTTCATTCTGATGTGACCATGGAGATCAGGCATCATGTACTTATTGAAGCTGACACCTGAAGGTTCTTCTAAAAATAAGTTCCCATTGTGCAGAGGGGATTTCTCCATCACCTTAATGCTTTGTGGTATTTTGGGGTACAATGACATTCCAATGACTGGAAAGTTTCCAAAAGGATGTCTGGAAAATTGCAAAAAGGTCAGATGACTCATGAATTTACCATTCATTCAGGAGATTATCCTATCATGTTTTCTATCTAAGAGCTCAAGGAAACAGACGCCATGCAGACACTCAACCTTCAGGCTCTTTGTCTCATATTAGACCCATCCCTTGTACTTCAAATGTCCTCCTGGGATGTGAATCACTCACAGGACAAGCGGGAAGGATTATGTCTGACTTGCTGGTCCCATAGGGAGCTTCTGCTGCTGCCAACATTGTGGTCTGAGCACTTAGTAAACAGAAAAACTGAGTTTAATTGTCTTCTCAAGCTGATGGTGCCCTAATCACATCTCCCCATCGGACAGGCTATGAGATGAGAACATTCCCTATGCTAACTTCTAAAACGACATTAGCATTAAGTAACAGATCTCTGTTTCACCAGATGAGAAGGAAGCTCTGGCTCCCTCAGTATAATTCATGTTTTTTAGTATGGAAAAGGGAATGCTAAACTCACATTGTTACTAGGATTGCATATTTCCTGCTAGTATTTAGAGGAAAATGCACATCAAACTGGAACTTCCCAACTCCGTTTTCTCTCTTCATTGCCCTAACAAGTAAATAATACACCATTCTATTTCCCCCCTTCCCCACCCATACTGCAGGTGTAGATGTAGACCAGGAATCCCCTGAAAACACCTGTGAGTGAACTATTACGTCAGGGCCTGAACTGATGATTGGCCCAGGAGGCACAGATGCAAGCATTTCACCTGTGCTTCCCATGTGACCCTGGGTCCACTTCTCATTGAGCTCATTTAAGGGTTAGCCTCCAACAAGTGCATCTCTCCTGGATGAAGGTCACTTCCTGAGGAGGAATGTTCTACAGCTACGGATGCCATGACCAATCAGGTGGTTCAAATTTTTCCTACATGTGATTATTGATATTCTTAATGATGTTTTGCTTGGTATTAGGAAAAACTTACTAGAAGCAATTTCATTGCTTCTAATGATTGATGCTATCCTCCAAACTGAGCTCCTTATGAGGATTTTGTAGGCAGAACATTTAGTCACTTGCTCACTCTTCTGTGAGATTGCAATATGCTTAGTCCAGAATGGTACCATGCAGAAACTGTGTCCTGGGCACCTCGAGTACCTGTAGAACTCATTACAGGAGACAAAGGTAATTTTAAGTACTACTAGTACCTAGTCTAAAGCCAGCTGATCTTGTTTACTTCAGTTGTAATGTTCCTCATTCATGAGCAATGATATCAGATTGACACAGAGCAAAGTGTGCTTGATTCACCATCCAGACAGATGAGTATTTAATTAGCTTAACTATGTTTACAGAACTCAGAAAGCAACTGTTTTTCTTAGGTATGCAAAGAGCTGTGTAAGAAAAACAGAGTTATTTTAACATCAGTGTTGCCTGTTCTCTAGCTCCAGTCAGAAGGCTAAATCCATTTTGCCTTGTTTGTATGGACAGTTATTTTATGATATAACTAAGTTACACTGTAAAGTTTGCCAAGAGCCATAGAAATGTATACCTGAAAGCGGTTTCCTGCATCATCAAGACCTCCCTGATCTGCCAGATGTATTTTAGTGTTGATTTTCTGGAACATTAACCATAGCATTCCAGATAAATCTTTTGCTTCCTTTATTAATGCTTTTCTGTCACTGCTTAAAACACTAATCTTAGTTTTTAACCTTAGAAGAAGCTAGTCCTCTATGCCACTAATATATTCAGATCTCTTCATGTTGCAAATCCTAATATGCCTAATCCTAATAGCAGAAATTCCTATTAATACCTTTTTCTCTGAGTTTCTTACTATTCTTTCCTTTCAATAATTATTTTTCTAAGCCTCACAGTTATTCTTCAGATACAAGAAGTTATTCTGCCCTTTTCTAGCGATCGCCCCCAACTTCATTAGCAAATTCTGGAAACAGATAGCCAAAGACATGAGGGAAATGAATATTTTCCTTAAACAATCTCAACAAACAACTTGATTGAAGCACATACCCAAAGTTAGTTGAAGACAGCATAGGGTAAATAATGATCGTTTTAACGTTTTGTCACTTACCTGATTATGTTCAAGTTATGAGCTGGATGTGATCAGATTGGGTACAACTATATCTTGGAATTGTTAAATGAGCTATAGATAATTAATATCTCTCCATTAACAGTTTTATGTTAAAATCATGCATAGCTGAACAAATACAGAAGAGAAAATGGTTGCTCCTAATGTTCGCACAGTTTAACAGGGAGCACAACTGGATTTTTCCAAAAGTCTGGAGAAGGAGTGTCATAACTACTGCTTGATACAGTCATTCTTAACAGGCCAAGCCAATGATGAACTCATCTGCCTAAGTATCAACTCACTGCTTGTGCTTTACCGGAAAGATGTTTTAGTGGGAGCTGAAGGAAACTGGGCAAATTTGAGTGGCCAAATTTTATTTTATCCAGTATTTTGAAGAGTGATGCAATGTGAGCAGGGAAGTTAACTTTTGCTCAAGGTATTGGTCTTTTCTCTCAAAAATGAAGTGATTTTCCTAACTTCTTGGTAAAACTGTATTTATCAGTACATCAAGGAGATAGATTTAGTAGGTTTTCCAAGGACCTGATAAGCAAGGCAGCTGGCAATAGCTACACCCCTGTGTGTTTTCATGTGCTCTTAAGGTGTCTGGGTTTCCAGGGCCCAGAGGTCTGAAGCAGATCTGCCAGGCTTTGTTCAAGCACCATTGCTGCACAGCTGTGTAACTGGAGAGTCCATGGCCCGTCCACAGCTGTTAACATCTTGGCTTCAAGGGAGGAATCAGAAAGATCTGTCACAGCAGTGCAGGCATGTCAGCTTACAGGCAGCTTTGTTTTCAGTTGTAGTAGTTCTGCATAAGGTCCAATTTCTCAACAGTAGGCAGACTCATTACGATAAGGAGAAGTGTGGTGACTCCACCAGCTCCCTCCTTGAGCAACCATTCTGAAAGCCTGAACCTGCACGTGGCCTTCAAGTCAGGGAACCAAAAGCTGAGGGAGTCCAGCTGGCTCACCGCACAGGGCGTTTCAAACACCACAAGCATAGTTTCCAATAGGGAACTTTCCTGGAATTTCTGGTTGCAGATCGCTGTAAGGAAATCGAAGTCAAAAAACATGGGAAATTCCCAGTCTTACTCACATTCTGAGTCAAAAAAAGCAGATCTCAAGGAAAAATAAAATAAAAATTACCCCAGAATACAGATGCATAGAAATGCAACCTGGGAATGAAAGATAAATGATGTTTCAGACTTCACGTGAAGAACTGTTTGTCAGCTTTGACCAAGCTAACTCTGGAAATGCCATTACCTCATGGGCAGAAACCATGGTACTGGTAGACCACCTACTACTACTTAGAGTCCTAGCTCTCTTATTCTTGCTTTTGTGGTTCTGTAATATCAGTCCTGCTACCATTTCTGTGTACTTTTGTTCTTTAGGTCGTTCAATGTAATAAAATTCACCATCCATGACATGATTTTTTTTCCCTTCATTTCTTTTTCCCATGCTTTCTGTGCACAGTGTGTTTCTTTAAATTTATTTCTCCAGTGATCTTTTGTTGAGGTCATGGATGAAACTGCTACTGTAAATAGTGTTTGAAATGTGCCTCTTTGTTTTGACTGAGCAAAAACTGGGTTTTTTTTCCTGCTGTGATTTGAAACTGGCCTTCCAGATCTATTTTAAAAGAAACTTGGATTTCTGCACCTGTTCTTGTCACATACCTTCACTCTCATCTTAGAATAAAATCAAAAGGGATGTATGTATGGCCAAAACAAATATTGTGAAAACAATGTTAAGAACAGGGAGAGAAGAGCAGCCTTTTTCTTTCCTCTAGGTAGGCATGGAATGTTTCCATCCTTATTCAGCCTGAGATGCAAAGAAATGCAAAAAGAGATGCTGTAAATTTTTTCTCTGGTCCTGCAGCCAGAAAAAAAGAATCAGTAACTGGCTTAACAGTTCTAAAATATAGTGTGTTTACACTGGTAATTACATCACTTCAAATTTGAACTCTAAACAGTAATGATACAATAATAAACTTTAAAAACAAGACCTCTTAAATATGCTTTCTGAGTCTCTCTCTCTCTCAATGATTCCTTTAAAAATTTCAGACAAGAGACAGTAATTGAATTTCCAGACCTGTCTTTATTACTTGAGCTAGAAAGAGACATCCAGAATGAAATGGTTTAACTTCTTGCCAGAATGGAATCGTAACTAATACAAGCTGGCCCTGCTTTTTGCTCCCCTTGGGGAAAAAGGCCCTCTCACATTTAAAAGGAATCTGATACAGTCTTCAGAGATGTATTAAGAGAAGTATTAGCATTAATTGTATCTTGATCTGCAACAATTATCTGCAGGCCTATTCAGAATTAAATACGAAACAGAATGAGGAGGAAGACTAAGAGTAAAATGAGTATTAATGACTCTTAAAAATGTGTGATTTTGTTTGATTGGTTTCTATTAACATGACATCTTTCTAAGCTAGGTCTTTTCCAAAACCACACTCAGCCCGTAATTCTGGTACTTCATGCTTTAAAAAACCTGTGGCTGTCTCAAAGTAGAAAAAGCTGCCTTTTTCCATCATAGGCTTCCTAAGAACTGTGAATTCATTTTGGACAGAAGCACTTAAAGACAACACCAGCTATATTACAATGAAAAATCTTGATTTGGATGCATGTTTCTTTAGCATTTTGAAAGTGGGGTGAACAAGTTCCCCAGTGAACACCTGGGGAATTTGAAGTGCATGTAGAGTCACTCTTTCCTATGTGTAAAAAATAAATTACTTATATGACCAATTTGCAGTAAAATATGTTATTCTTATAATGCACTGCTGAGTGTCTATAGGCTTTGTCCTATATTGAGAACAAAGCATGTTTATGGTTGAGCTCATATTTCTAGCTCAGGAAGATTCTAGTAAATGAACTAAAGGGCAACACCCTCAGCAAGAATGGCTCTGACATGCTGAGGATTCTGCCAAATTGGATGCTTGGAAGGAGTCAAAATCTGACAGTGAAGTGCTGTGTCAGTGGCTTCATGTGCAATGCTAATATGGGAATTTTCCCATTAATCTACCAATGGATCTTACAAAAACTTGGGTCAACTGGTACTCTTGGATCAGGCAACACCAGTTGAGTATAAAACAATAACATCTCCAATTTGAGATTATTGGTAAGCGTGGTGATGCAGCTAAATTAGCCAGAAGAAAGAGATCAAAGGATAATCTAGTTTTTTTTCTGAGATTTGTCTGTATTACCAATACAGATTAACATAGGGACAGAAAAGTAGAGGTGTTTTTTTTCTTTTTAATTCTGATTATGCATGAGGATACGTCTTCATACTCAATGGTTCCAATTTTATGACTAAGTACTCTTTTAGATTATAGACAGGCAAAATCTGGATTACAAATCTGCTTTTAGCATAGTCTTTGTGCCTTTTTCTACTTCTGCACTTTGATTAAAAAAACAATTTGTTATCCTGAAAAAACCTAAAGATATAATGTAATTGTGGCAGATGTATGTGGTATAAATGCTGGAGAGAGGAAAAAAGGTTACTCCTCCAAGTTTCCAGCCTGCATCAATTTGCACAGCGTTTGACTTATGTGGGTAAACTTCAAATACGCTCAGTTATTCAACTTAAATGTAAACTTTGAGCCTCCTTAGGGTTGCCTAGAAAAACTTATCCTGGAAACTACTACTACATGATCCTCTATTTGAAGGTATTAATTGCACTGACCGATATCCAGGAGTATGACTTCTAATCTGCTCTGCTCCAAGTCAAGCGTGACTACGATTGAAGTGCTCGCAACAGCTTAGTATATGTTAAAAATACCTTCTGACTTCCTTCCTTTCCATCTTTCCATCCGTGGCCATGTACCCAATTACAGCGTTCTTAAATCCTGTCTGTATGTGTGCTAACTTTGCCAAAGGAATCAATAAGGAAGTCGCACTGTGTATCTAGAGAAGCCGTAAAATGTAATTGCAGTTACGTGCTGACCCCTTGGATAAAGTATGAGGTCATATGAAACATGCTAACGGGATCAAAATGTAAAAAGAAAGTACTAATAGATGTGGCAGGCAGATTTTTTTTTTTTTCTTTTTGTTTTTTTTTTACCTTCTTGCCTCAAGATGGTAAGATGCCCAGAAAATGCATTTGCTTCTCTTTGGGATATGACAGAACTGTGCCTGAAAACCAGCTATACTGAGAAACTATGCTGGGATGTGGCAGTCTTTATGTAATTTAGCAAACTTGAGCATAAATTTGTAAGTGAGCTCCCTGGTGCCTTTACTTATGTTTTCACGTAGCTGGATTTGTAATCTATTATTTTCTAGCTATGTCTGGTAAAAAGTCACATTGTATTAGGGGATAACTTAACCTAGGCATGAGGATGGTTTCATCTAGGTGCCATGCATGGAGACAAACTGCCTACTGACCCTAACGGTGTTGGGTTCAGATGTAAGTTTTGGTTTTAGTTGCCACAAAGTTGTTGTTCCAGAAGTCAAGTAAAGGAGTAATGGATATACTTGTGACACAACAGATAATTGTACACTGTTGTCTGAAGAAACCAAAGCTATTATCCCCTCCAATACATTTATTTTTTCTGCCTTTGTGATGTCCTTGCACAGTAAGAAAAAGGAGAAGGCTGTTATCAGTACAAAGTCTTACCTTTTTAATTCTGGGCCTGTGAGATGAAAATGCCTCAGTAGAAATAGGCTTGTTTTGCACACAGGCAGAAGGATGGTAGCTCCTCAGCTTCTGCTCCCAAGTTTGTTCTGCAGTATGGGAAGATATTTTATTCAAGTTGCAGTGTTTTATAGCACACTTCCAGCTTGTGAAATTCAAATCCTCAGATTTTTGAGTCTGTAATAGAAAATAAGACTATAAAATATACATTTCCTGGTGAATTAAGAGTTATGTGGGGCGCGACTTCTCTGGCTTTGGGGCTAGCCTTGTTCAATCCACCACTATTACAAAGAAAGTCCTGGTCCTCCTCTTGCTCATAGTTCATTACTCCAAACCAGTCTGTATTTTACAGGATCAAGTGAACTTTTTGTACCCTTTCACTCTTCTTGCTAATTTTGGTCCTTAAACTCCTCTTCCTGAGGAGGTGTCTCGCTCCAGTTTATAGGAGGCAGAAGAGGTTCTTTAATATATGTGTACACCTGACAGTGGGATTAAGACACAACAGGTCAAAAGTTAGCCCAACCAGTGTATCACAAATCCCAGTTGCTTAGGGATATGGGGAAGGGAAGACAGGCAGTAGAAAAAAGATAGAAAAGGGAGGTTCAGAAAAACCATCTTTCTCAGGTCTGTGTGATAGCCACGTAAAACTGAACCTTGGGAAGAAATGGCATTTAAAATTAAATACCTATTTATTTATAGAGAGGTTGACTGATTAAACGGCTTAGAACTGCCAAGGTTCTTCCTTGTGTTGCTAAAATAACTGTAGGAAAAACTGTTGTTATGTAATCTGTTTACTCTTATTTGTTCCCACTCTGCCTGGCCTGCCAAGAGAGCATTCCCTGACCTTTGTCTGTCAGTGCTGGCCCTCCAATTTTATCTCTGTTTATGCATTTTGGAGACCTGCATTCCAAATATGAGTGCGGACTGGAATAGGAAGGAGCGTGAATGTAGGTGACAGAAGTGGCAGGAGAGGAATCTTTGTTGTTCTTGGCCCCAGCCGCTTCCAGGCTGAACAATAGCTTGTTTTCTTCCTCCGTTTCACAACCAGCGACTCTCAGAGCAGGAATTTCATTATACTCCAGATGGGTGGAAAAGCTATAATCAAATGCCGGTGGCAGGTAGACAGGAAGTCTGCAATAGGCTTTTAAAGCACGAGAAGCAAGAAAAGACCTTGAAGTTTAAAGAAAAACAAAACTCATGCTTTTTAAGGAGCAGCACCTACTACAGCTCAATCAACCATCATCTGCCCGTGGCTCTGCAGCCCTGTTGAACACGGGGAGGAGAGTGAGAAGTCAGAAGGAGAGATTAGTTAAGACTGTCACAAAATGCCAGTATGAAATGCTTTGTGTTTTCAAACCACTGTGCCAAATATTTGTTAAAATGGAAATCCTACATGAAATGTAGCACCAGGCTTGGCTCTCCTAATTGATTTACTTTAAGGTGCTACAAGCATATTTAACAGGTTGCAATTGACAGACCTGAATCAGAATAAGGCACTTTTAATGGAAATATACAAATTTAGCTTAAGTTATGTTCACAAGCTGCTGGTAGGATATTGCCTCATTTATTATAAATTTATTTCCATAAATACAACCGAACATCTTTTCAATAACATAGGAAGGAGAAAATGCCAGTAATGAAAAAAACAACGAAAATCACTTGGGAGCTCACTGGTGAAAGCAAATGTTTCTGCATGTGTTTACATCTAAGTACAGAGCCAAGTCCACACTTCATATTGCCTTCTATCAGCTGCCGCATAGCTAGCCCTCTAGAGAAGGAAGGTCTGCATCGTCTCCCTCAGCGCCTTATGAAGGAAAGCACTGAGCTATTGGCTCACCTGTGATATTTCTGAAAACTTACTAAAATAGTAAAAGACTGAAAATGATCCTTGGTCTTCACTAGGCTCCAAGTTCTGTAGGCCGGTGCCTTTTCTGTTACGTTCTGTTACTTTTCTGTTATGCAGCACTGTGGAGGCTTCTTCCATGCCTGGAGGTCTTTAAGTCTCTGCTGGGAGAAAATAATGCTCTTTTAGACATTCTGGGCTACAATCATTTTCAATGGCAATTTTTCTGCAACTTTACAAAAAAAAAAAAAAGTGACATTTCAGTTGTGTTTAAAGGCTTGAAAACTAAGAAGAACCTCAGAGTTCTTGACATAAAAGCTACTGGTTTCCAATCACTTATTGGACAACATCTAAAGCTAATTTAATGCTTTAAATAGAAGGTAATTCCTGTGTCTCATTCCATATAGACCTCTTCATTCAGAACCTCATAATGTCAGGTCTGAAACTATGGATGTGATTTGTACTGTGTGCCCTAAAGTTCCAAAATAGATTGCAGCCTGGCCAGCTATCCATTGTTGTGTGTTGGCAGATGGGTGAGAGCACACTTACTGAAATGGGAGCCTGACTTTCTCATCTAATCCTTTGCAACTATCTAGATACATAAGTTGCATCTTCCCTTCAAATATGAATTACTTCCTATAACTAGATATGAGATCGAGCCCTGTTTGTTGTGGACACATAGTCCTCCAGTGCTAATATCTATCTGAGCTTGTTCATGTAAATAATGCCACCAAGCTCATCCCTGAGGATGAGAATATACTCACAGCAGTAAATGTAGAGTCAGTGTAGTCTCACAGAATATCTTCCCTCTGCTTTGTGTGTTAATTTGAAAACTCTTTTGACAAAACATGCTTTATACTTCTAGTCACAAAAATACTTAAAAATCTAAATTATCAGAATTGTAAATACAATTGTAAATACAATTTAAAAAAGGAATCCTTGAAATATTTTATACCGTTGAGGATCTCTGGAAATTTAAAAGAAATTTAAAAGAAGAAGAAAAAAAAAGCTCTTCAGTGCCATTTCTACTAATAGAGAGAGACATATTCAGTTGATATCTGAATCTTCCCTTGGGCTCAAAGTCTAAGGGGTTGTTTCCAACACGCTTTCCTGTCTGGTTGTTTGTTTTTATTACTCTTCAGGGATAAACCAATTTACTTTTAGTAACATTTACAGTTGTTTAGTCTGAGTTCTTGTGAAGTGATTCAGTCTTAAGGAAACTGACTAAAACCGATGCTTTTTTGTTGTTCTTTCTTTTTCCACAAAGCTTCCGAAAAGTCTTGTTGACCAGGAAATTTCTGAAGGGTTGGGTAAGGTTGTGAAGTCAATTGCCTAAAGAGGAAACTGCTGCTGGCAGTTCTGGGTAGGCTAAGCAATTACATTTTTGAGTAATCCTTGTTGGTTTTGTTTTTGTTTTTTTTTCTTAGCTTTTATGATAACCTTTCATGAGGCTTCGTGTGGTTGGTGTTGCTTCTGCAGGGGCAAAACATGGCTGGGTGATTTCTTTTTCTTTTTTTCTTAATCCTTTCTTCTTTTACAACCTGAAAGTAAATAATAAGGACTTGTATAAGCGTAGTGCTGCAGGAGTTCAGCAGTAAAAGTAGGGAAGTGTGGAGTGTTCATGCATATGGTTATCAGGAGTACATGTGATTTTAGTGGGTAGTGATGTGAATTTGGCTGGTGTTTTTCATTTTTCTCACATCCTTTTCCTTTCATGATGTTCCCTTGGGACAAAATTTCCTGGCAAATTTTCCTTGAAGTCCCTCACAACATTTCAGTTCAGACTGAAGATTATGCTTGGCACCAGCTCCAACACCAATAATTAATAATAGAGTGGACTGCTTTGTACACACCACTGTTTAGCACAAAGTCAGCCAGCCTCCAGGGTAATAGAAATCACAGATTATACTTCTGTCTACTATAATTTAAAATCAAAGGTTTATGCCAGTGAAGACTTTTAAAATGCATGCGTAACTGGAGTGATTTTGTGTTTTTTTTTGTTGTTGTTTTGTTTTTGTTTTTGCTAAAAAAAGAGCATATTCCAATAGAATTTAAGGACTGATTTAAAAAAAAAAAAATATATATATATATATATATATATATATATATATATATATATATATATTTTTTTTTTTTTAAATCAGTCCTTAAATTCTATTGGAATATGCTCTTTTTTTAGCAAAAACAAAAACAAAACAACAACAAAAAAACCCACAAAATCACTCCAGTTACGCATGCATTTTTAAAGTCTTCACTGGCATAAACCTTTGATTTTAAATTATAGTAGACAG